>NC_087062.1:58360555-58626004 GCF_963678635.1 Symsagittifera roscoffensis
AAAAAGAAAGGAAATTTTTTTTTAGTTTGAGATTTTTTGAAAATCATCCCCCAACACACCATATAAAGAAAAAAGTGATAAATTTTGCTCCTAGTTACGAATCAATTATGGCAACTCAACCAATTTGGAACGATTTCTAAGATCGATTAAATCTCCGCTTCCTGGTAAATAATGCGCCTTAATTTTCCCTTTTTTTCTTTTTTGTTTTAATTTTTTTAAATCAAAATGGCAATCTATAAACGCCCATAACTTAACGAAAAAAGAACAAAGCTGAAACATTTTTTCATATATAATTATACGCAGGCAAAACAACAAAACTTTCTGAATGGTAAAAAAAGTTTCGTAAAAAATTGCTAGTTTAAAAAAGTCGAAATATTTCTGAAGAAAAAAACACCCCGAGAAAAAATATTTCGTTACTTTCTTTACGAATGTCGGAGCAATAAACAGAATTAACTTCTTCGGAAAAATTTATGTATCGTTATAAATTAGAAAATATGCGGGTTGTTTCAAAATAGAGCTAATTCGGGATAAATAATCTGCTAGTTAAAAACTACTGTTGCATTCTTATTATACCTATTTTAAATAAATGACTTCCTTAAAAAGGTAAGAAGTTCCAAACCTGGCCAGTTTGCTGATGATTTAAAAAATTTTCAACGGCAAAAAAAGCTTTTATAATTATACACTGTGATATCAACGCTGTTGGTAGAACATAGTGCAAACAATAATCTTAATTTTCACCCCGACAAAACAAAGATCATATCAATTATTTCCCTTGCCAAACTATTTCTTGCTTTGATTAATTCAGTAAGCAATATGAAAAAAATGGTTGTCCATATTTTCCCCTAATTTATCTTGCAGTAATATATCTTTAACAAACTATCTCAGCAAATTCTAGAACCCAAGTGAATTTGTTAGTTATAGTAAGTTAGGTTTATTCTAGAAGTTTTCCTCATAAAATGAATCATAAAAACGAAAAAATAAAATCCACTTATTTTTCAAGAAATTTTCTCAAATATACAAAAAAAAGGACAAAAGACGCTTCGAATAAATATTCCAGAACGGCAAAAGTAATTTTTCACAGCTCAATTTGATGTGAAAAAATTCAGCGTGTTTCTGAGGGGAAAAAATTTTCTAAACCGTAGTTTTCTAAAGACCACGGTCGGAACATTCTGTACTACTTGCACAGTAACCGGCTATCCTTGTTTTAATTGCTTCTACATGCTTTAAACAAGACTGGAATAAAACATAAAAAAGAAAAAATCGAAAAAAAACACAAATACTCTAACTTTTTTCTTTCGAATTGCGAATGAAAGTGTTTTAAATTGCTAAATCATTCAACCCATGCAGAAGATTTTTTGTGGTACCTGATTTGCGGTGAAAAAAACACAGACCGTTTTCCCTCGACTCTCAGTCGTCGTAACAAACAAATGAACCTTGCAATAATTACAAGGCTCTATAAACTAATTCAATAGTAGTGGTTTCGAATCTCCCATCGAATTTAGTAGGATAATCACCTGAAAATAGGGACAATTGAATTAGGATGAAGACTTCCGCTTCTGCTACAAGTGAAAAAGTCCCAGAATAATTTTCAAGTCAAACGTAGTCAACTTAATTTTTTCCTACAGTTTCTTAGAGTTTTAAAACATTTTGAAATACATTCATTCAATTATCACCGAATCTATTTTGTCCTTAATCACTATTAACAGCAAAACATGCACCCCACTCATTGTAGGTTTCCAATTCAAGAACAAAATAAGAAAGAAACCTAAATACTAACGCAATAAGTTCATCAGTCAAGAGATTACCGTTGAAAAGCTACAGCTCAATGCTCGACAAAATAAGAATCAATCATTTTCTTACTAAATTTACCAGAAAAAAATTTAAAAATTCAGCATAAATAAGTTATAGTAAGCGGCTTAAATCAGGCACAAAAAAGCCTATGTAATGCTTTTTTTACTCGAAATTAGACGAAAAATCAAAAGTTTCAAACCGGTTTTCTCTACACTGGGAAAATTTCTAGGACAAATTTTATTGTGGTTCGAATCACGACTGAAATGGCTTATGATGATTATTTAAGGTACCCGATTTTGCGTGGAAAACAAAAACAATAGTAAAACAAGGGTAGCAAGTATCACAGAATGTCCCGATCATATTCTTAAAAAAACACAAGTTTTTTCAAAATATTGTTGTTTTTTATTCGGCGTTGAGTGATAAAAAAACTGAAGAAAAAATTACGGATTAGGTATAATCGACAGCCAAACTAATTAAGCAAAATGAAGATAATTTTTGTAGAAAAACAAAAAAATATATAAAAAAATCAATGTTTTTTTTCAAGTTTTTTGCAGTTTTTTGAACTTTTGAAAACTACAAACAAATTTTTCTTTCAATGAGTAATTTTTTTCTGCGTTATATGATAAAACGATCTGAAGTTTAAATAAAAATTAGCCCTTACCAAAAGTCATAATAATAAAGGCAATTTGGATAACGGAAAAACAAAAAAAAATCAAACAAACTTTAGGCAATCCAAAATTTTGCCAAAAATACGCAGTAGATCACTGACTTAATTAGATCAAAGTGAGCCTCTTGCGACATTGACACTTATACAATGTTTTGGAGAATATACCCTTCTTAAAATTAGTTGGGCTACGCAAGGGGCTCACTTTAATATCATTATGTCTGTGATCCACTGGGATTTTTGGCGTAGTTTTTGATTACTTAAGAAAAACCAAAATAGCCCATTTTGGGGTAAAATTTTGGGCCCGAATTTGCAAAACAATTTACACCATATCATTTCTGCTAAAAATTTAAGCTAGTTTTGTCTTCACAAACTTTCACCTAAACTCCACCCAATTTGAGAAAAACGCGTTTTAAATTTCAAGTTCAGCTCGTTTTGTCCGGTTAATTTAAATTAGCACTGTATTACCGCATACTCTTCTTTAAGTTATCGACTGCCAGGTCGACAACGTAGTTTTAGCGTAACTTTGGTTGGCTAAAAAGTCAAAAATGATCTTTGGGTAGATCTTGAATTGGGGTCAAAAATGATTGCCAGTCAAGTAGATCTTAAGATGAAATATTTTTTCCCAATTTTGCAAAATAAATTGCACCATGCTGTGTTTAAATTAATCTGCACCAAATTCTATTGAGATTTTATGCATCTTCAATCTGCATGTTCGTCCTCACCTAAAGTCAATCAAATTTGAGAAAAACGCGTTTTAATTTTTAACTTAAATGCGTTTTTCCGGATAATTTAACCAGCTTTGAATTCACAATAGAAAAATTGAATATCTAATGTTTTTGCAAGCAAAAAACAATCTAATTTGAAACCATTGAAGGGGTCTCACTTCGAAAAAAAAAGATCAAATTTACTAATCAAAATTTTAAACTACTTTTCCGGGATTTATGGCGCTTTTTTGAATGGAAAAACTCTGTTCGTACAAATTTCAGAAAAAAAATTGTATGATAAGCCTTTTTATAAAATTCATTAGGGAAATTGTATTATAACTTTTTGTTTCTTATAGAGGTCAACGTGGCCTATAACAAATTATTCTGATTTTTTAAGAAAAGTCTTAAGAAAAGACTTAAGTGGCGCGACTTAAGAAAAGATTTAAGCGCCGAAACTTTAGAAAAGACTGACGGCGCGACTTAAGAAAAGACCGACTCCGCGACCTAAAAAAAACTGAAGAGGCGCGACTTAAGATAAGATTGACGGCGCGACTTATGAAAATCTTTTGGTATTTTGCTCAGTCGCGCATGTGACGGTGGTTTATTCTCAGTCGCGCCGGTCTGGAGTTGAAAATTTTCAGTCGCGCCGGTCGCGTTATTACCTTAGGAAGTGCCGGTTCCGATGGTGTTTTGAGTCGCGCCGGTCTTCAATTGCCAATTTTCGGTCGCGTGGGTCTGAAATTGTCAATATAAAGTCGCGCTGGTCTGTAATTGTCAAATTTGAGTCGCGCCGGTCTTTTCTCAAGTTGCGGATCTCGACCCGGGTTGCAAAGTGAAGCAACGTTCTTAGAAAAAGTTTGTCATTAGAAACAGTATGAGATAAAAGAGAGTGTCGTCAAAGGAAAGCGTCGGTTGAAGAGAGGACGGGCTGTAAATACCCTCACCGAAGTTTCTCCGATTATTATCTATTATCTGGCGATTTTGTGGTCAAACAAAAAATTGTTCTTTTAATAATCAATTATCTGGTGATTTTGTGGTCGCAGAGTAGAATAATTGATTATATGGAGAAAAAAAAATCCATTGAAAAACATTAATTTTATGTCGATTATATTGGAATTATAATAGATTATAATAGATTCCCCGCACCGAGCGCCCATGGATCATAATCGATTATATTGTCATAATATGGTCCGCAATAAAATGACAAAATAATCGATTATAATCCATTAAAAATGGATTACAATCCTAATATTTTTTTGTCAATATAATCCATTATAATCGATTTTAATCAATTATAATTGATTTTTTCGAGCGGTTATTCATGAAATTTACAATTTTTTTAACGTTGTCTTATTTCCTGTTTAGTACAGTTGCTACGTATTACGTTTCATAAAGTTTTACATTTCAGAACAAAATTTCTATACTTTTTGGTCTCTGTTTTTAAATTCATCGCAGTTTAACACTTCATTTTACTGTTTTTTTACCACAAACTCCCCCCTCCCAGTTTAAACACACCCCCCCACCCTCAGTTAAGCCCCCAGTTCACTACCCCACCTCATTTTACTACCCCCCCCCCCCCCCCAGCTTACGCCCCTCCCACTATTTACCCTCCCCCGTTTACCACTTTATCCCCCCCCCCCGGTTTATTTACCCAACCCCCCAGTTATGCCCCCCCCCCAGTTTACACCCCCCCTCAGTTTACCCTACCCCTTCAGTTGGGTGGGGGGGGGGGGTAAAAAGCGTGAGGGTCCTAGGTGTAATTGATGTTTTGGGTCTTAGATTTTACTGCAATTTTATGGCGATAGCAATAGTTTTTGTTGCGATTTTTTGGCAGTTTTATGGCGAATACAATAGATTTTATGGCGATTTCAGAGCGAAAAAAAAAGATTTTGTTGAGATTATGTGGAGATTAAAAAAATTTTAGTGGAATTAAAAGGCAATATAATCTTCATGAAAATAATCTATTTTCTTTCTATTATAATAGAAAATGTTGCTTAAATTGGTTACACATAATCGATTATAATGGCAAGATTTTCCGCAACATTTTCTCAATATAATCTATTTTTATCCGAAAAACTTCAGTGCGGGTAAGCAATGGATTTTTGATGGAATTTGCTTTGGAACAAGAGTGTTTTTTATTTGCCGCGTTTTTATACGGTGGAGCACAAAAAGTTTCCCTCTGACTTAGATTTATAAAATTAGCGTGTGTCAAAGATCAGGGAATTGTGGTTGTCTGCACGAAAGCGCGAATTATTCACTGGGCCCATTTAACGACCAAGTATTTATCGAGTGAAAGATCTTCGAACTATTACCGAGTTAGAAACTTTGAAAAAAGTACGGGAACTCACATGACTTTCGTGGAAGTCCTATTTATGCAAATTCAAGAAGAAAAAAATTAAAAATGTTTAAAGTGTAGGTCCACATGATGCGATTTTTGATGATGATGTTATTATTAGGTAATTGGGCTCTTTTTCCTTTCCCCCCACCTGCAAGTTTTTATTTGAAGTTACTGTTCACTTTGTCCGATTGTCATGAAAATTGACATGCTATTGAGGCCATGACAAACATATTCGGTCTTCTTAATTAACCTTGTAAAATCACTCGTTATATCATAAAATTCATGTTTGAGTGAGGTGGGGGAAAGGAAAAAGAGCCGGGAATTGAATTCATTTCAAAGCTAATTTTTTGGCTTTTTTATTGCTCCCCAAAGTTTTGATTTCAATTTTGAAAATTTCTCTAACTCTTTTCCAGTTTCCCACCCCCCTCGAAAAGTTTCACAAAATGTAAAAATTTGTTCAATTGTTCATGATGAAACGTTTTAAGGCAGTTAATAACATGAATTCTCATTTGAAATAGACTTTTATGTAATGAATTTCAGAAAAAATTAAAAAGGAGGACTGGAAAACAGCCCTTCAACGTTGTCAAAGCGCAATAAACCATGGCATGGTGAACACGTTAGTTTTTGTAAATATAATTTTTCTGCATACAACACATCGTACCATCACGCGTTTAGCCATAATAAAGTGGAACAGAGCCAATTTTACAATTTTTGAAATACTGAAAAAAGTGGAGAGCCTGGGAACAACAACTATATTTTAATAACTGCGCCATCTAATTTTGGGCACTTTTCCAGTCCCCCCTTCAAAATACCGAGTTTTATGCTTGATTTACGTGTTATTACGGCTAAATGCGTGTTGTTACGCTGTAAAGTATGAAGAACAAATCGGTTCCAAATTGTCGATTTGTTACCACGCCAAACTTCATTGCATTATGAAAACGTTAAATAGACTTTTCAAAACTGAATTTGAAAGGGGGGACTGGAAAAGAGCCTAATTTTGCACATGTTCGTTTTTAGTGTTTGTTAGGCAACGCGAAATGTTTTCCTTCTCTAACTCAATTAAAGAAAAAGTGTCTCCCATGAACTTTTCTTTCAAATCCAATCAGACACCCTCGCCTTACTTGTCGAGGAAGTGGAAGAACAAGCAGTCTGCCAAAACAGTCTCTTCTCCTTTCGAGCCTAAGAAGACTCCTAAGCGAGGGTCAGAAGGATTCAACGCCAACAGCACGGGCAACAGGACAGTTACGTTCTTGAAAAAAAAAGAAACATTTTCGGCTCTTTTTCCTCCCCATACCCCCCCCCCCCCCCCACCTCACACGAGCATCAATTTTATGGTGTAACGAGTGGATTTAGAAGGTTAATTATGAAGACCAAATATGTTTGCCATGGCCTAATTAGTCCGTTTGTCAAATTTCATAATAATCAAACAAAACTAACAGTAAATTTACTTGTAAAATTTTGCAGGTTTAAGGAAAAAGAGCCACATTTTCGAATCCTCCTTTGAAATCTAGTGGAAAATGTTCATAACTACATGGGAATTTTTGAATTATATACGAAGTTTGAAACCAAGAGGCTCCCCCACCCCCCCCCCCCACCCATAAAAAAAATATGAAGACCAAATACGCTTTTTATAACCTATCCTCCTTTGAAATCTAGTGAAAAATGTTCATAACTACATGGGACTTTTTGAATTATATACGAAGTTTGGAACCGAAAGGCTACCCCCCTCCCCCCCACCCATAAAAAATAAATATGAAGACCAAACACGCTTTTTATAACCTAATTAGTACGCATGTATGCAAGTTTTTGTAACAGTCGGCATTGTGCTGAAAAAAATTACCGGAAAAAGAGCCGGACCTGGTAACGAAACCCTCTCCCCCCCCCCCCCCCCCCCGCTTCTGCAATATCGATTTCCTCGATATTGCAGGTATTTGCGTGTCGCGGGTAGATGAAAGCCTAACGTCACTGTCAGCATGATGAGTAGTGGAGTGAATGGACAACAGAAGAGTGGTGTGTTGGGCTCTGTGAAGATGAAGTTGGGCACTGTGGCCATGGTGTTCACCAGGGGACACTGGAAGGCCATCGTCAGAAACGAATGCAGCTGCACAGACGCAATACCCAAACAGGTTTCAATCACTTAGACATTCAAGCACTTCAGCTCTTGGCGCTTTTTCCTTCCCCCACCCCCCTGCAAGTTTTTATATTTGAAGCTACTGTTCACTTTGTCGCATTTGATTTGAGTATTTTGGGTAATTTGGATATTTAAGTTTAAAATACAGGAAAAAATTAGCACAAATAGCGAAATATTCCTTTGTGTAATTGAAAAACGGCGAATGTTCATTAAAAACTACTCGACCAAATCAAATCGCATTTTTGTGTCCCAAACTTAAACATTAATTTTTGATCTAACGAGTAGTTTTCCGAACTCTCCAAAAACATTATAAGGCAGCAGGCAAAGTTTCGAAAAAAAAACTGGCTAAACATAACGTTTTAGCATTAAGAAACTGACCTACAGTACAAATAGATAACATAGCAAGGATAGCCGGTTACTGTGCAAGTAGCACAGAATGTTCCGACCACAGTCGTAAAAAAATACAAGAAAAAAAGTTTCAAACTAATGTCGTTGGCTCTTTTTCCTTCCCCCCCCCCACCTGCAAATTTTTACATATAAATTTGTTGACTACATTGTCCGATTGCTATGAAGTTTTACATACAGACTAATAAGGCCACGACAAACATATTTGGTTTTCATACTCAACCTCGTAAAACCACTCGTTACCCTAATATATTGAAGGTCGTGTGAGGTGGGGGGAAAAGGAAAAAGAGCCGTGTCGTTTTTTCTGCATGGTGTTATAAAAGTTCTGAACAAAAAAAGAACTTAGGCGTATTTGACAGCCATACTAAAAAACGGCTATTCGAAAAACAGTTTTTGAAAAAAATTCGAAATAGTTTCAAAATTTTTGCGGAAATTTTTGAAATGTTTAATCTTTGTTTACAAAATGGGATTAAAAAAATCCAAAATTTTTTTTTTTTAAAATTAAGTTTTCACGGCTTAAAGAAAGTTTATAAGAGCTATTGTAAGCCTACACGCTCACACTATAATAGTTTGAATTTAGACCAAATCAAAAATTTCAAAACGTTTTCTTTCACAAGAAAAAATGTTGGGAATTTTTTATTGTGGGTCGAATCACGTTTAAAAGGACTTTAATATGATATATCACTAACCCAGTCCGGTTAATTTTTTGTGGTACCTGATTTTGCATGGAAAGCCAAAATAAAAAAAGTATGCACACTTGAATACAAAGTTCCTCCCCATTTTTCAGATGGTTGGATAGTTTGCCACGCATAAATAATTCGCGTTACGCTTTCAACATTATGAAGAAGATCTTGAAAAGGCTCATAAGCTAGTTCAGCGCGTGGCCAAACTGGCGATTTTCAAACTCCCAGAATGTAAAGAAAATCGATCGGAGTTGAAATATATTTTATTTGTTTTAAAGTGGATTTCAAAGAGTCAATTTCTTCAATGGGCTATCAAAAATTTGTTTCATAAACTATTATTTCGATCGCCAACAATTGACTCAATAAACAAACCACACCAAGCCTAAACATATCGTTTTTCTTCGATAGTTGGAAGAAAATTTTACCTGAAAATTGTTCCTTTTCCATAACTGATCGATTTCAATTTTTATAGTTGTTTTAAGTGTCTATATTGCTAAACGCGTGATGTTATACTAGAAAGTATGAAAAACAAAGCTTCAAAGCTATTCACATTTATTAGGAGGTTCGCAGTGTCAAATTTCAATGAATTCAGACTACGGTCAAACGTTCTCTTTTAAACTGAAAAATGAGGGGAGATTAGAAAAATCCGAAAACTTAAATGATACGAGACAACGAAAAAGAGCCAGCTTGTTTCAAATTCAACTCACTCGCTCAGAGTGTTCAACCTATTGATATGGTAAAAGAAAAAATTACTAGTACAAGTTGTGAATACCAATTTGTTCAGTACCAGTCTTTTTCCATTGTCATCTTGAGCTTAAATTTAAAAAGATATTTCACCTGTGATCATTTTTCGTAAAATTAGAGGGTTTAAATAGTGTCATTTTGGCCAATTTGGGAAAATGAAAGCGCGGTACAATTCGCGCTCTTAACGCGTAAGCGGAGATTTATTCAGTCTTAGAAATTGTTCCAAATTGGTTGAAAGGAACTTATTTGCAATAATTGATCTGTTACTAGGAGCAAAATCTATCACTTTGTTTGTTTTATGGCTCGAAAATCTAAAATTATTTTTTTTCCTTTTAATTTATTAAACTTAAATTTTTCATGTTGTTATTGCTTCTTTGAGCTCAAAAGGCAGTCGGAGCATTCAGAGTTTCGCCCTGATACGAGCAGTCTTGTTTATTTTCTGGAAGAACTGTTTTAAATACTGTTTGATGAAATTACGTATTATGAAAGTGTTATTGGGATCAAGTTTATTCATGTGTTTTTTTGAGACGCTTTAGAAAACTTTCGTTTTTCTCAAAAACTACCTTACCGATTTTCAAAAAAAAGTAATACCAATGGGAAGTCCAACCACTACCCTATGCGTCTCCCTAGTCTCTCTTCACCTTACCCTACTTCCTACAGCAATCGAAAAAGTGTGTGTGTGGGGAGTTTTAGACCCAAAGTTTTGAAACTTTTACATTTTCTCAAAAACTGCCCACCAAAATCTAAGATTTTGGGTTCAACGGATAGAAAAAGTTGTGGGAAGCTTTCCTGCATAAGCGGCTAAGCCCAAACTTTTTTTGGCCCTTAGAAAAGTCGAACTTTTGATTTTTGAAGTTTTTTCAAACCTTTTGAAGTTTCTGAGATTTTGGTTTCAATAGGTTGTGAGAAGCGACCCAGAACAAGCTGTTTCACCCAAATTTCTTTATACAAAAGTTATGAATCTCTGTAAAATTGAATTTTGACTGTTCCCTAGATAGATTTCAGTTCTTGCCTGAACTTACCTTGTTCAATACCGTGCGTAGTTGATTTAGCCGAAAGACTGTTAGGCCTGATTTAGCACCATTTTCAGTCTTCTGGTTTAATGGAAAATTCACAGTATTGAACCAGGTGACCTCAGGGTGAGTTTCTTATGGTAGCATCAGTAGTGCAAAATTGTTAATGCAAAAAAGTTAGATAACACTAATGTCTTGGAACGTTTGCAAAAACAAATTTTGTAAATAATATAAGAAACAAAGTTTTTGCTTTTTTACAGAATTTTCATTTTAAAAAAATCCCCCAAAATCCCCCAAAATCCCCCAAATTGCCCAAATACCCAAATTTCCAAAAAAATAATCTCCCTGGTGAAATAAGAAAAAATTCAGAACTGATAATTCAAAATTTCATCAGAGTTCAACGTAGTCGCGATGAGTTTTTTTGGGAAGTCTCTGAATTTTTCTTAGCCCAAATTTATTTTTTTGCGGTTTGACTAATGATTTCTTTTTAAGTGCAGTTCATTTCCATTGTTAAAAAGAAGTAAACTTCAACATGGAACGGTAAAAGGGAAAAGTCAAGAAAGACGTGATCGAATTGTAGTTTGGAAAGTGCAATTTAATTTTCAGTTTTTCAAGCAAAATAAAAAATTTAGTCAGCAATCTAGTTTTTTCAGAATCATTAATTTTAGCACAAAAGTGTCATCAGAAAGTGTTAGTGAATTTCAAGGTATGTAAGGCCATAAACGACGTAAATGAAGTGAGAGAAGAATGTTCCAAAAATCACTTCATAGGAAAAATTTTTAGGTTTTTGTTGAGACATGAACGCCAGATTATCGGTGGGTAACTACGCATCAGCTGGTCTTCCCGGCAACCCACAAAAGGCTATGAAAAATGGTTGCCACCATATCCACAAAAGAGCAAGTTTTTTGCTCCTGGTGAGTCAAAACCGATCATTCAGGCTTTACTCAGGAGTTTGTCAATTAGGAACCATTGGAAACGGTGCTATTGCGTGACTCAATTGTCGACGGAGTTTTGTCGAATGATTCTGCTGAAAAACTTCAGGACGTCTATCCTACCTTTATGTAACCGGGAAATCTGAACACGTTCAAGTAATTTCTTTTGTTTATTAGAGGCACCAACTTTGTTGATAAAAGCGGGCAACTCGACGAAAAAGGTTTGCAGGTTCTCGGCCGGACAAGACTTTTAGTCAGTCAGCTATAGAAGTTGCCTGAGTTTTCAAAGGTTGTGGTTATAGCAGCCCTGCCACGCTATCTCAAACCACTTTGGGCGGTACCCGTGTTCAGCGAAGGGGTCGTATGCCCAATACCCAAATTGAGGCGCTGAATCAACGGCTGCAGGTTGAGCCTGTGATTTTCCACAGGACGGGACTCAAGACCAGGGAAGATTAATCACTTTGCCAGTGACGGGGTTCATCTGAGCGTCAACGGCAATGTTCTTGTGCCGTGAAAACCGATCGAGCAAGGTTTTTTGGTTAGGATTTAGTGGTCAATGATTTTTAATGTATTTTTTTAGTACACACTCATTTAATTGTTTTTCTATACATTACTCTGGAACATTGATTTTTAAACAAAGGAATGCAAAGCTTTTATGACTGTAGCGTTTTGCATAAATTATCTTAATCACTCGAAAAGCAGTAACGTACTGTTAAAGGCTACCAAGATGAGCACCACCAATAAGAACGAATTGAAAACATCAGCCAAGAACATTATTGTGTTGATAGATGTCATACTGCTACTGCAATAGCAGTAATTGATTATGTATGTACTACCAACTTGCGGTGCTTACTTATTAATCTTATGTTATACTCAAAGCCAAATTGTTACGGAAAACAAAAGTGGTACTCTCTATTTCACCGTGTTAGACTTGAAATATGCGTATAGTCAATTAAAATTAGCTGCAGATACAGCTAAACAATGTAACTTTAATATTGTTGGCGGAAAAGCGACCGGGACATACAGATTTCTGACAGGGTTCTATGGGTTAGCGGACATGCCAGCCGAATTCCAAAAGGCCATGGACAGAACTATCAATCACGCTAAAAACACGTTCTGTTTTCTGGATGACATTCTCATTGTGTCGAAGGGAAATGAAATGGAACATGGAGATCTGGTGGAAGCGGTACTTAGAAAATTGGATGCCGAAAATTTGGCATTGAAAATATCAAAGTGTGAATTTTTCAAACAAGAAGTGAATTGGTTGGGCCATCACCTCTCGGAAGCAGGGGTTAGTCCAAAGTTCACTAAAACCGAAACGATTATAAACCTAAATCCGCCGAAATCGCTTAAACCATTAAGGTCATTTCTGGGAAGTATAAATCACTTAGCTAAATTTATACCTAACGCAGCAAGTCTAACTGAGAAATTGAGACCACTTCTTAAAGAAGAGAATCAAAAGAAAAAGTTGAAAAACATGAAATTACCGGTAAAAAAAGTTCGAGTGGGGGGATGAGTACACTGTAGTATTTGATGCTATAAAAGAGGCTGTAGCAAATATTACAAAAATACATTATTATGATGCTAACCGAGAAACAAGAGTTAAGTGTGATGCAAGCCATGATGGCCTAGACGCTACATTGGAACAACAAAATGATGAAGATTTGTGGGTTCCAATCTCATTCGCATCCCGGTATCTAAATTCACAAGAGAAAAAATATTCAACAATTGAATTGGAGTTACTGGCAGTTGTTTGGGCAGTAGACAGATACAAACATTACCTTTTGGGAAAATCATTTACCATTGCAACAGCTCACAAAGGGCTCACATCAGCACTAGATGGTAAGAAGTCTAACAAGACCTATCAATCTCGTTTGACCCGGTGGGTCGATCGATTGTTGCCATATCAATTTAATATACTTCACATTCCGGGGAGGGACATGGGTATAGTTGACTACCTATCGCGTGATCCTTTCAATGATCCTTGGCCCGAATCAGAATTAGACAAAAAGTTTGTAGTAGCGACAATAAACTCTTTTCATGAAGCATTAGACTGCATGAGCAGTAGGCTGAAAGGCATTGGGTCGCTCAACCGGAACGAAGACGTTCTAGAATATTCTGGAAGGAATGCAGAGAAACAGTCATCAAGTAATGGTTGCCATGGCAACCAAAACGGTCAAAAACGAACAAAGCTCGACCGGAACGAGAGAAAACAGTTTCCACGACTGCCAAAACAGCTAAACAACTGTTTAAGATAAACCGATCAGTTTTTCGTCAACTCAACTCAGCAAACAGTCGTGCTCAAATAAATTGAAAATCGCGGAGAAAATTGTATCAAAAAAAAAGAAAAAAAGACTCAAGGAACGAGATATCTGAAAATAGATCCTACGATTGGTGGTCGGATACTCCACAGGACTGGAGAAACGATGAAAGAGAAGAGAGCCTCCTGGATCCAAAGTAGAATCGC
Organism: Symsagittifera roscoffensis; assembly: GCF_963678635.1. Lineage (NCBI taxonomy): Eukaryota > Metazoa > Xenacoelomorpha > Acoela > Convolutidae > Symsagittifera > Symsagittifera roscoffensis. Next base: position 58,374,431 of record NC_087062.1, read on the forward strand.
TCAATGACAAATGCAAACGAACTTTCTGAAGAGGAGGAAATCACAGAAACACTTCAGCGCACAAGAAAAATCACTCGTGGAGGCCGAAAAAATAGAGATAGCTCGGACAGTGAAACACGACAGGCATCACGAGTTAAATGGCAACTAGAACCAGAACAACAAAGAGAAGCAGATCAAAGACTACTTTCGTTCTGGCAACTAATCGGAGGAGAAAGCAACATACCGGGGAAATTAACAGAGAGTTGGTGGCAAACACAGAAGAAACCAATGATAGCCCAGGAAATAATCAAGGTTCAACTATCAGTAAACCAATTGCGTCGGCGGAAAGAAAGCTCAGTGAGGTGCAAGTAATCGAGGTGGACCTGACAACTACAGAGGAGATTGAGAGTGAAGAAGAAGTGTGTGCAATTGAACCACCGAAAATGTCCAGTAAATGGAAACTGCCGAAGCAGCAACAAGAGGATGCCCTCGACAATTTATCAAAACTGTTTGATAAAAGTCTGCTAGCTGAATTAACAACCGAAGACACCTGGATGAACCGCCTTCGACGAGTGATAGAAAGAGGAGACAAACAAGGCTTTGAACTAATGGGAACATATACGAATCCCTTGTGGTCACAGATGGCAGTGCAGGACGACTGCATTTTGGTGAACAATCGCTTAGCGGTTCCGGTTCAGCTGAGACAAGCGGTTCTAAAGAGGATCCACAGAGGACATCCAGGCCAAGAGGCTATGTTAGGAGTGTCACAATACCTGTGGTGGCCGCATATGAACAAGGACATCGCGAATCTAGCAGAAGAGTATCGTAGTTGCACCAGATATGGTAAGAATGTAAAATATCTTATTCCAAAAAACGCGTCGAAACCACTGCCACTGCTCACGCAGCGGGGACAGTAAGTACAATTAGATTACGCGGTGCCTATAGAAAATCAAAAAGAAAAAAAAATCTACCTTCTAGTAGCAATAGATCGATTCTCAAAATTTCCATCGGTGAAAGTTACGAAATCTACAAGAGGGAAGTGCACAGTAAAACTCTTGAGGTCGTACATCGACACACATGGGATTCCGGAATCGATTCGCTCTGATCAATTTTCAGGTTTTAAGGGGAAAACTCAAAAAAAGATTTGTTCTGAACTTAACATCGAGCAGAAATTCTGTCCGGTAGGGGATCATCGAGGCTGTGGTTTGGTAGAACGAACAATACAAACTATAAAAAGAAGATTAGGGGTAATGTTACTCGAGGAAAATAATAAATCGATCAAATTATGTCTCAGTATCATAATGCGAGATTTACGGTGGAACAAACAGAAAACTATACAAGTATCCCCATTTCAAGCACACTTTGGCAGACTACCAAAAACAGAATTTAAAATTGTAAGCGATAGGTTTCTAAACAATTCTGACTATTTAGACAAACAACATTTAGAACGATCAGCATTGACGGCATCACAATTGAAACGCAGAATCGACCAATCAAGAGAGAATTTCAAAATACTAAGAAAAGGACAGCTCAGCAGAGACACAAACCCATTGCATAAGCAGCAAGTAAATTCGGACAGGGACCGACAAAGGGCTAAAGCCCTAAAAGAACTACTGGAGGCGAATGGTCGCTGGAATCAAGAGAGAAGAGATGCTGCTAAAAACGATATCAGGCGAATTGTGGACGAGACCGGATTACTAAATCCTGATCTACGGAAGGAGATGATATACTCCTGGGAGAAGGGATTCATCGAAGACAAAGAAATAGAAAAAAGCAAATCTTCGCCGAAGACAACTTTAAGAAAGGACCCGTTACGGAAAAGCGGACAGGCACTGACTAAGCAGCTGAAGGGGAGAATAGCATCGGAAACAGACACGACCATTAAGACGACAACAGGCTCCATTTATCGGAAATCGGACATTGCACAATCGAAAACAACTCTAATACACGAGAATCAGAGGAGTGAGAGTAAGAGCCCATCAGCAGAGCCCACGAAAAAATATCAACGGATTAGTTCCCCTGAAGCACTCGAGGATACCGGGTCAGACGAAGAATTACAACGAGATATGGAAATAGCTGATGCGGTGAATCCCATAGACCGTTTCCAACAGAGCCAAACAGTCGTAACCTCCAAAGACACGAATGCAGGAGGGGGTCTCAACTTAGCTGTCAAAAGAGCAAAACCAAACTTGGCAGGTCCAAGTTCACCAGCAGACGAGTGCGAAAAAAAGAGGACGGATAAGAAAGTCAAGGAAAAGAAGACACAAAACAAATAAAATGACGTTACAGGTCAAACTGCGTCAGCAACGGCCCAGGGGCAGAAACAGCCAACGCCAACGCTGGAGACGTTGGGTCAAAACACTCAGTCAAGTTCTACTCCAAAATCAAAACAGCGCACAAAATTGAAATGTATTGATTCCCAAACATCTTCGTAGGATATATTAGATACATTCCAAAATCGAAATTTGGCACCACCTGAATGGGAGAAGTTTGCAGACCAATTACTGAAACGTGGGGTTCAAAAGGTCGCGGACGAGATTAGAGGAAATTCACAACCAGTCAGTTTCAGAAAGAGACACAACATTTGAACCACCACAGGGATTCTCCGACGAGTCAAGTGCGGAGGAGTCGAATGTTAGGCGAAGCTCCAGACAGACAAAGAATAAGGAGCCAAAACGTTTCGGGGATCCGATAAAGCACTCCATTAAGGAGATTTCAGAGAATCTGACAGGAGGGCACTTCTCAAAACGGCACTTCAAGAATACCGTAGAAGATTGAGAGACTTCAAGGAACGAAGTGATAGGCCTGTGGAATCGAAAGTGAAAATGCTCGAACGACGCTTATTCAGGCGAAAATTTGGCTATGCAACTCTGGATGAAGGAGTGGACTGGAACCCGAGCTGGAAAATAGAGTTGGAGGAAAACTGAAAAAGCAAATCATGAACTAATCTTTCAGTAACCCAAACTTTGTGCGAACTGAGTATATTAAACTCTCTTTAAAGATAAATTATCCCACATATGTTGAATAATTTATTTTACCGAGGGGGGTATGTCATACTGCTACTGCAATAGCAGTAATTGATTATGTATGTACCACCAACCTGCGGTGCTTCCTTATTAATCTTATGTTATACTCAAGGTCATAGTGTGTTGTGACATTGGAACTTAGCTGAGAGCTCAGAGTTTTCAATTTTGATCTATCTCTCAGTAACTAATCGAAAAGACAAAACAAAACAAAAAGAGAAAACAAAATTCAATATAACAGAACTTACTATTGAATTACAATTAGTTTTCACTCGATACCGCATCGGATATCACAATAGAGAACCAGAACACTCAGTATTCGGTTAACCAAGGTAATCGATTAAAAGCCGAGGAACCGATTGAACTAAAAGAAGGTTCCATTAGTCAGGATATAAAGTTGATCAATAAATTTGAATCTTTGTTTTTTTTTTAGTTCTCTCCGAGTTTTTAAATAACAAAAATAACTATTCGCGTGGTTGTGTGTTGGTTGTAGTAACTACATTAGATAAAACGGTTCTGAAATTCATGCGTGGAATCGGATAGTTTTCAATCAAAAGTTTTCAATCAAAAACAAAAAGGAATAAATTCGAATAACTTCTGGTGTTCAAAACTGTTTTCAAATTCTACGTGTTTTCTAACGACAAAATCAACACCTGAGTTTTAGGTTCAAAATACCGGCTGCTCGAGTCAAAAACTAACGTCTTTAGCAATTCTCATTTGTCAAGATTTTGATTAAAAATGCAAAAGAGTGCAATGACATGACTGAAAAATTGCACCGTTTTTAGACGAAAATGGCAAACTCAGATTTCGAGCTCACAAACCAAATATTTGGCGACACCTTGAATGAGATTCAAACCAGGTTGGAGGAAGAACTCCAAGTTGAAGACCGGTTGGACTTCAGGCATAAAATTAGATCTGTGTTGGCGGTCACTTGTACCCAAGGAGATAGTATCGTCAAATAGAAATCAACGAATTTCAATGCAATACCAGAAAAAAATGCAGCTCTTAAAAGAAGAAGTGAGCTTTCGGTTTGCTGAAAAAAAAACAATCGATCAGTTTCGTATTTTTGAGATTTTATTTTTTTCTGAGGATAAATTTGTTGACTTTTAACCAATTACAACACCACTGAAACAATTTTTTTTTAACTTTTTGTATCCAGCAAGATATGAAGCTTACATCGAATTTCCAAAAAGCTTTTGTTATAGATAAAATCAACAGATATCTAATACATTTATTAATAAGATTTTTTTTCCTGAAGGATCTTATATGAAGCATCTGGAAACTTTACTGTGTAATTCAATAACTGAAACACTATTCAATCTCTTTTCTTCAATTTGGTCTGATATCAGAGCTAAAGATCGAGAGATAGCTGAGCTCTTGGACGAAGACTTTGTGGATGACTTCACTGACGGTTGAGATATAGTTTCAACTGGAAAGTATCATTTATGAAAGATGACCTCCATTCTCAACATTTTGATTTCACGGTTTGGTTTTGTTTCAAGGGTTGCAAATTCATTATCCACCGGTATTAAAGTTGTTAGATAAAATCTCCATCCAATATACAGATTGTTTTAATTTGACCTGAAACGTTATTAAATTAACTTACCACTTGGCTCTGTATCGCTCGGAGAGAGTTATTGCTGAATTAGAGTTACACGGACACTCTTTAGCAATACACGGTGATTTGATATGCAAACTTAGTGTCATAGTCAAAATCAAACAAGTGTCATAGGCAATTTCAATCTTGAGTTTAGATGGGGAATTGGGACTAATTCCCAACCCCAATTGTTATAGGCAGCTTCACTCTCTTGAGTTTAGATGGGTAAGCTGGGCTATTCCGCAACCCCAAGTGTTTTATGCAGTTTTACTCTCTTGAGTTTAGATGGGTGACCGAGACTATTTCCCATTCCAAGTGTTTTATGCAGTTTCACTCTCTTGAGTTTAGATGCGGTATCAGGACTATTTCCCAGCCCAAGTGTTTTACACAGTTTCACTCTCTTGAGTTTATATGGGTAAGCTGGGCTATTCCGCAACCCCAAGTGTTTTATGCAGTTTTACTCTCTTGAGTTTAGATGGGTGACCGAGACTATTTCCCATTCCAAGTGTTTTATGCAGTTTCACTCTCTTGAGTTTAGATGGGTAAGCTGGGCTATTCCGCAACCCCAAGTGTTTTATGCAGTTTTACTCTCTTGAGTTTAGATGGGTGACCGAGACTATTTCCCATTCCAAGTGTTTTATGCAGTTTCACTCTCTTGAGTTTAGATGGGTAAGCTGGGCTATTCCGCAACCCCAAGTGTTTTATGCAGTTTTACTCTCTTGAGTTTAGATGGGTGACCGAGACTATTTCCCATTCCAAGTGTTTTATGCAGTTTCACTCTCTTGAGTTTAGATGGGTAAGCTGGGCTATTCCGCAACCCCAAGTGTTTTATGCAGTTTTACTCTCTTGAGTTTAGATGGGTGACCGAGACTATTTCCCATTCCAAGTGTTTTATGCAGTTTTACTCTCTTGAGTTTAGATGGGTGACCGAGACTATTTCCCATTCCAAGTGTTTTATGCAGTTTTACTCTCTTGAGTTTAGATGGGTGACCGAGACTATTTCCCATTCCAAGTGTTTTATGCAGTTTCACTCTCTTGAGTTTAGATGCGGTATCAGGACTATTTCCCAGCCCAAGTGTTTTACACAGTTTCACTCTCTTGAGTTTATATGGGTGACCGAGACTATTTCCCATTCCAAGTGTTTTATGCAGTTTCACTCTCTTGAGTTTAGATGGGTAAGCTGGGCTATTCCGCAACCCCAAGTGTTTTATGCAGTTTTACTCTCTTGAGTTTAGATGGGTGACCGAGACTATTTCCCATTCCAAGTGTTTTATGCAGTTTCACTCTCTTGAGTTTAGATGCGGTATCAGGACTATTTCCCAGCCCAAGTGTTTTACACAGTTTCACTCTCTTGAGTTTATATGGGTAAGCTGGACTATTTCGCACCCCAAGTGTTATAGGCAGTTTCACTCTCCAAAGTTTAGCAGTTTCACTCTCCAAAGGAAATATTTCCCAATCCCATGAATCATGAGCAATTTCAAATTTTTGAGTTTAGGTGGGCAATTAAAAATTTCTCACAACTCCAACTGTCATAGGCAATTTCACATTCTTCAGTTAAGATTGGGACATTCTTCCAACTCCAAGTTTCATAGGCAATTTCTTTAATTTGAGTTTAGGTCGAGAATCAGGACGTTTTGCAAACCAAATGATTTCGCTCTGTGAGTTTCATCCATCGGCACTGGTCAAAACAAAGTCTTCTGCAGTATTTTCCAGACCAGATAAATGACAAAACAGAGCAAGAAGCGATGCCGAGTTTCTAGCGCTTGTAATGTATTCATTAACCATGTCTCTAGTTTATGTGTTTAGCATTCCTTGGAATGTAGTCCCTTATACACAGCACCCGACGCACCTGCATTTTTAAACGAAGGCGTTGTTCAACCCAATCACTGAGCATATTTGTCAAGAAGTCTGTGCTGTACTTGACTTAGACTTCCACAATTACCTGTACGCAGAATCTTCAACAATTGTGATTCTCCTATCACCGGTTGTTGTTTTTCCTGTTCCACTTGATGGTGATTGCCTGTTATCTTCTCTGTGTGCTTTAATTTTTGGATGCTGCAGTGATGCACGTCATTTGAAATAATTTTCGTGCAATTTCATGTCGTCCGTTCCGGGAATTGAAACACATTTGATGCTGCCTTTGGGAAATAGATTCCACTCCGTAGCAGAAAAAATGATCTCCACTAGAATGACGGAGTCAATGGTGTTTGGAACCTGCTTAGAAATATTGGTGTTTTGCTTCATCACCGCTCTCGGCGTCAACGTTTGTTCCTCTGTAACTTCTACTTGGTTGGTGGACTCACCGCCGCTATATTGCTAGAGAAACTCTATTGGCCACGTATACATTATTAACAAGCACGATCACTACAAGCCAGTTATCACAATTATGGCTGATACCAGGACTTTTGTGGTCATTTCAGCCTCAAGAGTTTGTCCAAGTGACAGTGAAGATGATTTTCCACTAGCCAAATACCTCAATTGCCCTTGTGAGCAACTTAACTTTCCTTACTGTGATGACGTACATTGGTTACCACTTGAAACTAAACAGCAAAAATCTGCGATCGAATTCAGAGAGGATATCCGTAGACAACGCAACCAGAGATACCGAGGAAAAAACAACAACGTTCTTAAAAACTTTCAGCAGACAAAACAGCGTTTGTTGCGATCTGAAACAACAGACTGTGAAACCTTCATAAAGCTACTGCACCGTTGCGTCATCCAGTTTTCCGACAGAAAAAATTACTAAGAGCCAGCAACTGTGTGCACCATCCACAAAACCCGATAGAAAACTTGCTGCTAGATCTATACTGCGATGCCAAAATCCCATTCAACAATCAACAAATTTAAGCCGAACTAAAGGGCATTTAAGGGATGTACATAACCGATCATAAAATTTAACTAGAGCAAACAAACGGCTGCAAAACTCAATTTTCCGATTGCAAAATTAAGCTAGAATGGAAAAGCGGCTATCAGATCTCGTAACAGGTACAACAATCTGGTCAAAGCAAGAAACCGACTGAGTGATTCAGCCAGAAAGTCTCAAAACTTGAAAAAAAAAGTAGAAGAATAAAGTTCACCAAGAAAACAGAGCTTCTAAAAAACAGCCCTTTTGCATCTGATATAACACTTGTTGTTATTTTTCAAAAGGAGATGTAACTTCCAATCCAAATCACAAATCGTCAATTGCGGCACTCAAACGAAATTGTAAAACAAAAAATGTTGAAGAACAATTCCGCAACAGAATAGGTGAACCGCTTTCTTCAATCTCTCGAGACCACCTTATAACTAAAGTGCGTGGCCCATTGTCCGCTGAGAATCTACATGAGCAAGCTTGCTTCTCTTGTGACTTGCTCTTCATTGCCAACCAGGGTAAAACATAAAAAAATTCAGCAACTCACAAACAAGTTCATTTGAGTAATCTCACGCATTTTTCTATAGATTTGCCAGAATTGCCTGATAAATCAGTTCAAGGTTACAACATAGTCCCATTGCTCATAATAAACGGAGTTCAACAAAAACCATCTGATTTGTTTTTTGAGCTTCTGCTGAGCCCCAGGGGGTAATAAATAAAAAAAAATTGTTTGCCACATATGCTTCGAATCAATTTCAAAAGAAATTGCCCAAGTTAACAATTGCGGTTATTAACGCTATTTGCAGCCTCCCAGATCACTCGATAGATGTAACCGAAATGGAAATAAAAGTTTGTTCTCTCGTTGTGCCCAACCTTTCATTTCAAACTGTGCGAGGTGGTTGTGAAACACAAGCGAGTTCGTATTCCATTCTTTTTTATTCTCCTGTGGTCGCAGTAGCTCAAACGGGATTTAATAAGGGCAGTTACAACTACGAATATTGCAAGATGGGTTCCAATTCATAAATCTTTTGTGGTTCCAATTCATAAATGAAGTTTGTGGAAAATCGAGTTGGCAACGTCAGAGGCCTTCTTAAACTTTTCACTGATTATGGAGAGCAATACATAGTGTTTGGCAAAACCAAGGAAATTTCAATTGGTTCCTTGACAATTACTCTAAAAAATAGCGTATCGAAAGAGTTATCGAAACGGCAGACTTGGATGCTAATGATGACATGGTCTCTACAATTGGCAGTGGTTCCCAAAATATTGTCCAACCAGATGGCGATCAATCGAGAGACTTCGTTTATGTCCACAAAAAACAGCAACTGCCGCGTTGATTTTCAAGCATCAACTGCAGACACCAACGCAATTGTGCCAGAAGACAACCGATTTTTTGTATGAAGAAGGTGGTGTTTTTGGAAAAGTTTATGCGTTTGCGGGAAGAATAGAGCCAGATTAACACTACAAATTCATGTTTTAGTGTGGGTGATTGGTTTTTTATCAACAACACTACAAATGAAAAACCGAATGTCTGACGTCGATTTTCACAATGCTGTCTCCAATTTACCAAATGCAAAAATAACTTCATCAAAATGCGTTTCTTCTGATTTAGTTTGTAGTAATTGTTCTGCACCCGCCGAATCATTATCTTTTCTGCCTTCCGAGGAAATTTATCCAGCCAATCAACCGCTTCCAAGCACTTGGCCTGGTTTTTTGTACGTCAAGCAGACAGAAAATACCCTTAGGACCTCCTGTGTGAGAAGCAGCGACTAAATTTGAATCAACGTTGGCTCGAGCTGCCGAAACTCTAGCTCAATTATTTTTAACCTTGACACATGATTTCTGCCACCGTCCAACATGCATCCAAATTGAAAAGATGAACAGCCTAGGCTAGATTCTCGAGTGCCATTTGTCATTCGTAAGCCTGGATTTGCAAGGCTGAATCCCCATAACGACGTTATACTCGTCAAAAAACTTGTCCTGAATAAATGATGTCCGGCTACTCTTGCGAGCTTCGCCCGCATTGGAATATTATGCGGCCAGTTATGCAAGCGAAACGCAACAAAAGAAAGCTGCAGATGATGCCATCCTGAATGCCACTTTTGCGAAACGAGAGAAAAGTGAGTACAATAAAGATTCTAAAAATGTTCAAATCACAACTGCTGTCACTCGTGCTATCTAGCTTAAATGCTCTAACAAAATCGTTATTTACGGGCCTACAATTAACTGCTTACTATCTGCACTACGAGTCCGCTTACGTCTTATCTCAGGATTTTGTAAAATTTCAAGTTCCACATTTTTTAGGTGAAGTTTCGGGGGACAACTGTCACAACTGATTCGCTGCAAATTCCCATTTTTTCCGCATTGTTCCACAGTTAACCGACTACAAAAAAACGTAGACGACCCGGGTTGACCAAAACTTCTAATCATACAATTTCCATTTATGAAAATATTCTTGTCATACAATTCCATACAATGCCATACGTACAGAACATTGTATGAAATCTCTAAAATAAACATTTTTCCATTTATGGAAATTGTATGACTAACAAATTGTCATAAATGGAAATTGTATGACTAACAAATTGTCATAAATGGAAATTGTATGACTAAAAGTTTGCCATTTATGAAAATTGTATGACAAACACTTTCCGGGAAAAAACTTCATAGAAGACACAATTTACATTAAAGCACATCTACTAAGCCGTGCCATCTCTGAATAGAGAAGAAAACCTGAGAAAAAAAAGTTTTTTTTAGAAGTTGCAACCTCAGTTTCTTAATTTTCTGCAGGAAATCTTCTCAACTCTTTAGATAGCAGCAAGGTCTTAATCTGACCCCCAGGGTAAATAATGGAGAGAGGGTTACCTCAAAATATATTTTTCAAAAAAACCTGTATATTTCGGTGAGAATCTCCGGCAAACCATCTGCAGTTCGGCAATCACATCGTGAATCCATTTTTTCTGACATCCACAGCTGCATTTCCTATAAAGATCATTATAACTCAAGAAAGAACACAAAAACGAAAGCATCGACAGTATTGGGGTCGTTAACCAACAAAAAAAAGCGTGTTAGAAAAAAAAATTGCTTTGCCCTGATATACGAGCAGTCTTGCACTTCCCCCTTAAAATAAGTAAATACTAAATTGATTTCATACAAACTATAAACTGCATTGAAGCATACAAACTATAAACATAGAGAAAAAGTAAAGTCTAAACTTAAAACATCAACAAAATTTTTTGATTTTCTGTTATACTCGTCAATCAAAAAATATGACTGTTTCGAAATGAATTAGTATGAAGGCATGTCATTGAAATTTTTTTGATGTGTGATCTAAAACAACTGAAACCAGTATTGTGGAAATGAGCTGAAGAAAAAACTATTTTTTCTATGTTTCTTATTGTTTGTGGTTGTTTTCTGGTCAAAACAGCGCAGAAAAGCTTGATTTTTTAAATGGGATTTGAAAATATTGTTTATTGGGCGTAATCCTGATATCCTTTTAACTTTACAAAACATGGTCGCATGTGAAATATGTTTTGGAGCAGTAATAACATAAACGACATAAAAAAATAAATCAAATAAAATAAAATGAAATTTTTTTTTCTAAAATTTTAAATTTTTTCTATGAAAATCATCCCCCCCCACACGCCATATAAAGTTGAAAATGAGAGATTTTGCTTAGTAACAAATCAACTATGACAAAAAAGCTTCCTTCAAACAAATTGGAACGATTTCTAAGACGGATTAAAACTCGCTTACGCATTTATAGTGCGAAATATGTCGCGCGTTTTTTGTCTCAAATTGGTCAAAATGGCAATCTTTTACCCTCATAAGTTTACAAAAAATCTCACAGGTATATATCTTTTCAAATTTAAGCTCAGGACAACTAGCCCTATGAATGATATAAAAAAAAATCCATCAAAAATGGCTAGTTAAAAAGTCAAAAATTGTCTGAAGAAAAAAAATCCCCCACGAGCACAAATATTCCGTTACATTCTTATCGAAAGTCGGAACAACTACCCAGCCCAGAAAAATAGCCAAAGGATATTTGCAAACATATCTTAACCAAGAGCACAGGTTTCTGTATTTTTTTTTCATATGGCCATAAAGAGCAGTCGGCACATTAAAAGCTTTAAACTGAGCAGATGCATTAGCAAATTTTGATACATGCTTAAAACTAAGAGTCAAATACCTTAGAGTTGTGATGGATCGAAAATTAAGCAACCAACAGAAGAAATTACAAAACATACTAAGAACATGAGTACGCAATTGCTGTGCAATTAGCACAGAATGCACCGACAATACTGCTTGCAAGAAATTCAAAAGAATTTTTTTTCTTTCATTTAGTGACATTTGTTATGCGTGGTGTGATAAGAAAACTATTAAAGTACATTATTGTTATCGACAAAATCGTCAACGGTTCGGTTCAAAATACAAAAAATCACCAAAAAGTTTTATTAAACTAATTTTAGAGAAAAAATGTTGGAGTAAATTTAGGAGTATGTTTCAGGAGCTAAACACTGGCAAATGATCCAAAAACATTTTAAACTCTTTAAAAAATGTTTGAAAAACTTTTCCTAAGCACTTCTGGTATGCTGAAAGCTTCTGGGAAAAAATGCTTGTCATACAAATATCGTATATGGAAACTGTATCACAAGCAATTCTTAGCTTAAAAGTGAAATTTTTGTCTTTGGAGTCAGAAGTGCTCTCAGTGAAGCAAAAAAGCTCCTAACTAATTAAAACTTGGTTACAAACAGCTTTCGAAAGATTTTAAAAATTTTTGCCTTTTATGGAAAAAACGCTTAACCATATACAATTTTCATGTATGGAAATTGTATGATAAACATTTTTTAGTTACAAAGTAAAATTTTGTTTTTGGAGTCGAAAGTACTCTCAGTGAAGCGAAAAAAGCTCCTAACTAATTAAAACTTGGTTAGAAACAGCTTTCGAAAGATTTTACAAAATTTTGCCTTTTATGGAAAAACGCTTACCATACAATTTTCATGTATGAAAATTGTATGACAAACATTTTTTAGTTACAAAGTAAAATTTTTTTTTTGGAGTCGAAAGTGATCTCAGTGAAGCCAAAAAAGCTCTTAACTAATTAAAACTTGTTTACAAACAGCTTTCGAAAGATTTTAAAAAATTTTGCCTTTTATGGAAAAATGCTTACCATACAATTTTCATGTATGGAAATTGTATGATAAACATTTTTTAGTTACAAAGTAAAATTTTGTTTTTGGAGTCGAAAGTGCTCTCAGTGAAGCAAAAAAAGCTCCTAACTAATTAAAACTTGATTACAAACAGCTTTCGAAAATTTTTTTAAAATTTTGCTTTTTATGGAAAAACGTTTATCATACAATTTTCATGTATGGAAATTGTATGATAAACGTTTTTTCCAAAAAAAAAAATTTTTGTTTTTTTTCCCACCAGACTGTTTTAATTAGATCACATAGCCGCAGAAATTAATAGGAATCTTTTTCCAATGATTTTTTGAATTTGTATGAAAATTGTATGACAAGCAGTTTTCCATACACTTGATGTATGGAATTGTATGATAACGATTTTCGGTGTATGGAGGTCAACCCGGGGAGGAAAACTGTGGGTTATAATATTATTTTGAAGATGAATTTAATGATAAACACATGTCTTCAGGAATCGATGCAGCGTTTCAACTGGTTGCTGAAACTTTGCAACATGTGTCTTCTTTTCAAAACCCTGGGCCAACGAGCGAGATAACTCTGACAGCCAGCGCGACATTTGAATCTCAATGGGACAGTGCGAATACTACTGAGGCTTACAATAGGTTTTCTTCACTTAAAGGATGCTTGTACTGGAATCACGGAACTAAACCTGACGTTGAATTTCTACCTAAGTTAAGTACTAACCGTACAACTGTTGATGCGATCAGCCTAAACCAAGAACAAGCTTCTGCAATCACCATTCTACCAGCTTACCTTTGACAATTGAAGACTGCTTTCACAATATTACATCAAATCATAATAAACTTCAATCGGCACGCCATTCGATGCAGAACATATACTCACTGATTGTCGTTACACCAATTTGTCATATTTTGTTTTCTATGGACCTACTGATTCCGGCAAATTCCATGTAATCCAAGCACTGCAAAAATTAGCGGACTTGTGGAATCAAGGTTACCATTATGGTTACTGCAACCACAGAAGCTGCTGCCATTCTTCTTGGGGCACAGAGGTACCATACTGCTTTGCAATTAAGTCTTCAGCTGCAAAGATCTAAGACTGTTTCAGCCCAATTTTGTTCTCGCTTCCTCTCCCTTACCCCTTAGAACTTTGATCATCGACGGAATGTCAATGTTGGGAGCCACAGGTCTAACCAAAAGTGATCAGTGCTTAGGTCTGATGTTGCTGGCTTTGGAGGTCTTGGTGTAACCTTGGTTACAAAACTGCAGCCAGTTAAAGACACAGCATTATACACGTTTACAGGTCAGCAACTACATTAGTATATCATTTTGTCAGTACGTTTCGTGTTAGAGATTGACCATTTACTAGCATATGTTTTAAATTTGATTTCTGATGAAATCAAATGGTTGATCAAATTTTGATTGACGGAATTCACAAGATGAGCTTTTGTTGCGTCGTGTGACTCGAGCATCTCTTAAACGTTTCACCCCGTTTCACTATCAACTCGATCATCTCTTGTTGATAAACAATGTACGTTTCACCCCAGGCCACCCTTGGCTTACCGCGCTATTCTAGCATATGGATTTTAGATAAGATTATAGATAAAAACAGATAAAACTCTATCACGTTTACTTATCTGTTTTAGCCCGTTCAGCATCGAAATTAACCAACAAGTTGTATACCAAAACTTTCACCGCAGCTATTTGTATAAAGACGAACAAGCGAATGCTTGATGATTCTAACTCCATAATTGACCAGCTACGTCATCCGCCACCTTCTTTCGATTCAATTGTCACTTTGAATTCAAGGTGGATACCTGTGCCTCAAGTGCAGCCGTGATTTTCCAAAGCAATGAGTAAGAATCTTTCTCGTCAGCATATGATCATGGCACACACTATAGTAGCTGCAAGAACTGAAATGGTTTTGGCCTTTAAAACCAAATTTACTTTCAAGAAGAATCTAACTAAGGCTCGAAAAGCTCACGCAAACAGCTATCACTACAGAACCTGTGATTCTAAACTGCAGTTTTTGCCACCAATTCTCTTTATTTATGTTGATATGCATGTAATGATCACCCACAACTGTGACCTCGGGCATGGTAACGGTAATGGAACAATTGGACTTGTCTGCGGCTTTGTTTGACAGGACTCGTCTTCTCCAATGTTCGTCGAATATCCTCTCGATCCTGATGATCCCTATACGCCCACTGTTCGCGAACTAGATCAGATTTCGAAGTATATTCTACTGAAGTTGACGACGCCGGAGATTGTTTAAGCTCGCTCCACAATCAAGCTCGATATTATCCGCGCGTGAGTGGAAGCTACTAAAGGGCCTCGCAGAGGAAGCAAGTTCGTCTCAACCAAATCACCGACAGATTGGTTATGAAACTAAAATTTTAAGAAGAAACTTTAAAATTTTTGCAAAATAGAAAACGTAAATTAAACAACTCATTTTACTATAAACCTAAGAAGAAAGTGTTTGGCATTCAATGTCTAATAATGAAAAATGAAAATACTATGATCTTGAAATTTTGAGAGTGATCCTAATTAATCAGTAACTTACTCTGCAGATGTCGTATCTGATTTCTTCGAAGTTTTTTTACTGAGCAGGAAAAGTATTTTGTCATAATTTCTTTTGTTTGAAGCTCCCCTGCACATGCGGCTAAGCTCAGATGTTTTCGACAAAAAATGGACCTCGGAAAAAACATAAATTTTGGTTTTTTGAATTTTCTCGATTTTCGGGAACGTTATCCTGCCAAATTTCACTCCTAGTTATTTCATAAGAGAACCAAAGTATTGAGTCGAGCCCAATTTTTGAAATTATGTCTTTTTATCAGTACAAAAAAATCAAAATTTATCAAACAGGTATTTCCAGCTTTAGCTGGCCTCTAGTATTGAAAATCTTTGTTTAATATCTTTTTTTTTTTTTCGATCTCAAAATTCTTCTTCTTGTAGCGATAAAAAGTAAAAACAAAAAAACAACATCAGAACCTGCTTTTGAATTCAAAATGAGAAATAAGCTGCATAAGAGATAAATTTTTTCTTATTGAAATGGTTCGAAACTCGCCGTTGTATGTTGATTTTTTTGCAGATTTTCGTCTATTAGCTTAATTCAAGTCAATATGGTACAAATTTTAGAAACAAGTCGAAAAACAAATTATATGAAATGCTTAGAGTTGACAACATTACTAACCAGTGTAATTACCTTGAGCTGTACAGTTTTCTCTGGCATCTTAATAGCCTGCTCGAGGCAAGCGTAGAACAAAAACGTCCACTATGGCGTTAGAAGAAGAAGAACCGAAATAAATTTGAGGAGGCGTCGGTTGAAGGTTTTGCGGTTTGTTTTAATACTACCGCCACGAGAGATGTTTGCTTTCGGTCTTTAAGTCACGTTACGCCTGCCCATATGGTGTAATTGACCAACTTTATCAGATTCCTGTTTTTGATTAATCGCTAAGCAAACATTCCAGCATGCAAAATGCATTGTTCTTTACCTTCCCGGTTATTTTTCAACCTATGACTGCCTAAAAACACGTTCACTGCTGCGTAGCCGTTGCTTCAAATGCTCCACTTCAAGTTCAGAGATCAAGTTCACAGAGTTCAGAGATCAAGTTCACAGAGTTGATTGAATTATGTATCAAAAAAGATTTATGTTCATTAAAGAACCCAAAAGGTACAGTTGGCTGACCAAATTACCGAGATCCAGAGTATATGCAGTGAAACAATGCAGTGAAACTTGACACGCAGGAGAAATTAACAACTGAGAACAGATTCGTTCTTAATTTTCTGCATCGTATCATCACGTATTTGTTAGCCATGATAAAATTTATAACAAGAGTAAAACTATAAAAATTGAAAGATATAGAGTGCAGAAAAAAAACCGACCAAATATTGCTGTTTTGAAAAAATTTTCATTTTGATTTCTACAGGATAAAACTCTATTTTAACAACCATAAAAGTAGACATTGACTTCAGTTTTTTTGCAGCGGTGATTTCTGACTAAGCGGAACTAGTCGACAATTTATGGATTAAATTCAAAACTAACGAATTAGTCGCAGTCGGCTACCCAAAGTTATTGCATTACTGGTTTCAAATTTGGTTTCAAAAAGACGTTGAGTATGATCGATAGATCTGACTTAACCTTTTGCTCCAATAAAATGGTAGCATAAAAAATGTGACGGCTTTTATAAGCAAAACTCCTGCAGCTAGATGATCACGTTCGGCTGAAAATTTTTCAATCACAAAAACAGGTTTTAGGGATTCTAAATGCTGTAAAAAAACAGTTAAGAAAGTTCAACCAATTTTTTATTCAAACAGACATAATGATAATTTAACCAATAAATTTTAATCTATTTTTGAAAATGAAAAACACTTTTCGAGTTTTCCCAGTTCAAGTGGCTACGCTCCGATTCATTTACCAGTAACAGTTAACTTATTCTATATACAAATAATTATGTTCAAAATATCCAACTGCCTAGAAGTGCACACCTAAGAAAGAATCAACTCATGGTCAGTCTGCCCAGAAGTGACATCGAAAAGTTTCTGGAACATTGAGGTGACAGTTTGTTTTTGAAATTAAATAAGAAAATTGACGATTGTCAAGAATATGAATTTTTTGAATTTTTGAATGAATTTCAAACTGAGATTGGGTGGTTTTTCTATATTTGGTGGCATGAGATCAATTTTTTGCGTTATTAATAAAATTATCAGCTTGCGTTATTCGTCGAAATAGAGAGATTTCCATTAATTTTGTTTTGAAACCTACTGTCGGTCAGAGGTTCGCTCCGGCTCTCCTTGTTGTTCTTACATGAAAACATCATTTAAGTTCAACAGTTTGAGAGGTGAAATTATCATCACCTGACAAAAAAAGTATCTTTAGAAAGACATACATTGTACAATTCATAAACTAAGTGATTCATAATGATCGCTAATAATGCACTGAGTCAAAAAATAGTTTTTCCAAAAAAAGTTCTCATAAATCGTTTCTGCCAAAAATTCATTGACTGCATTTCTGTTTTTGATGCACTTCCGTATGTTAGAACACCATACTCGATTGCTAATTTTTTATAAGCGTTATAAACCACCAATAACTGTTTGATGCTAAAAAAAAAATTCTTGTATTGTACAATAGGCCGTTGAACTGACGCACTTTTTTGTTTACTATTCTTAGATGGCTTTTATAATTGAGTTATTGAGTTATTTATCACTTATTAGTCCAAGGTCCTTGGTTTTAGGAGTCCTTCAATTTTTTCTTTTGTATAATTAATTTCTGATAGTTGATTATTACCAGAAGAGACCAAATTGCACACTGGAGGATTGAATGTTGAATCCACTATCAGCGAACCATTCTAGACTTCGTTTTAAAGCTGTTTGGGACTCTATTGAATCCTTGCAAAAAACGGTTGTTTCATCCGCGTACAATACTGACTTCGTGTTACCAAATCGTTAAGACAAATCGTTAATTTTTATTAGAAACAACATGGGTCCCAGGACCGATCCCTGTGGAACATTTTGAATTAAATTTTTTTTATTCCAATTATTATAATCTACATATCAAAATCTGTTGGATAACTAAATTTTCATTAGGTCTAAAAAGTTTCGTCGAAAAGCGTTTATTTTTTTTGAAGCAAACGCTTAAGATTTATTGTATCAAAAGCTTTGCTTAGATCAATGAAGCAAGCTTGTGTTTTGCGTTTTTTATCATATTCTCCGTAAAATTTCATTGAATTCAATTAGTGCATGAGCGCAAGATTATTTTGGTCAAAAAGGATCTTAATTTTTTTTAGAAAACTCATCCTTCTGTAAAAGATAATTTTTTCAAAAATTTCATTTATTGATGTTTTCAAACTAATGGGTCTCTTATTACCTTCAAAACTAACAGAGCCATCATTGTATACTCGGGCTGTCGTTAGATCGTAACTATATCCTTTATCAAAAGATTGGTTAAAAAGATCACTCAGTGGAGGGTTAACAACTGACAATGCTTGTTTTATTGTTTTATTACACTTTCCATCATGACTAGTATTTGTGCTGTTTTTAATTTTCCACTTGCATTAGGTGCTCTTCTGTTGTTATTGGGGAAATCTAAAAGTTTTGCTTATCTTATTCGACTTAGCTATTTTGTTTTTTGAAATTTTCTTAGCAAATTTTTCACCGACACTAAAAAATTGAACTTTAAAACTTTTTGCAGTTAACTTAGTTTGAGGAGACTTTTTCGTTCTATTCCATAATGATTGCAGTGTAGAAAATTTCTCTTCAGAATTACTCAGACTAGTTTTACTTCTGTCATTAAACTCAATTTTGTGTTGCGTAATGTTTTATCGCATATGTTTTGTTGTTTTATATAATTTTTTTTTTCAGTTTTCCGGACTTGAACTTTAGATCTAATTTTTGAAACATTTTTTTTTTCATACCTCTGTTTTTGGCAATCTTTGGTGTTTGTATAATCTTGGATGCCATAGACAAATCAATAAACTTGTTCCAAAGCGTAAATTGATTCCATTTACAACATTTCAGTGGTTTCGGTGCACAAACTCCTGTAATGTAAATTCTGTCGGCGCATCTGTTGTTTCGCGGATTCCGCAACAACGAAACACAACACCGAGTAAACACAACACCGGATAAATTTTGCTTTGCAAACGCAACGCACAGCTTATCGCTGAAGTTGATCAGTATTTGGGATTGCCTCAATCTCAAACACTGGTCAGCTTCTGGGTTTTCATCAATCCAAACTACTGATCTAGTATATTCTGATTCTAGTGATTTCATGAGCAGAGTATTTGAAATGAGCAGAGTGAAATTATATTTGTTTGTTTGAGTAAATGGTGCTACATCTTTCTGAAAAGCTAACTCACAGTTATAAAAAAAACGATTTTATTTTAATATATAGTTACGGTATACTACATATATACAGATATACATATATGTTAACGGAGTCAGCAAGCACAGTTTTCGGGTTCCACTTAAAGTTGCCGATTCCTCAACAGCTAAACTTAACTATGCACATGTCTTATTATTTAATTGTGGATTCCACAAACTGTTCTTGATTCCGGAAATACGGTTGCGGAGTCCGCAATTTCGCCTTCTTTAAGAGCAATTTTGAGCAGTACAGTGTTTAAGGTAGTTGTTTGTGGAATCTAAAACTGCAAATAAGATCAAAGAAAAGTAGCATTGCTGCGGATTCCGCATACAATGCCCCGAATACACAGTATGGCAAATTCGTTTTTTTTCCGTATTTTGCAATTTTAAGGCTGCTTTTTTTTTGTGTTTGCGGGTTTCAGCTTCGTCTCTTTCTATAAACAAATAGCAAAAATTAGACACCTATAAGTAGGATTTTAAATCATGTTAGTGCTGGTTTCAGTGCCTAAAAAAATAAGCTCTTTGTGTTTATAAAAACTGCTGGTCTTAATGCGCATTTGTACCTATCAAAAGTCTGGAATTGCTATTCACACAATGTTCGAATAATCTACAGTTTAGAGACTTATTTTGTTCAAATTTTGCGCTAAAATGGCTTTTGGGATGCACATTCTGATATGCTCAAATACCAAATTTTTTGGTATAACATTCGCTACCAAAGCCATGCCAGAAATTTTTTGAAACCTAAATTGTTGTTACCTTTTAAATTCACTGAAATTTTGTGCTCGTAGTGGTTTAAAAAATAACAAGGTTTTAATTTGATCCATTCAATTTGGAATAATCCATTTATTTTTTTGTGTAATTTAAAAAAAATTCAAGGTTGTTTTGGACGCTAACGGCAAAACTCAATTCAATTCGAAGAACAATGTTTTGAAGCTGATTACTTCACATCATTTTGTCGATAAATGATTTCAAACTCGTAATCACCGTTTCAAAACCACTCGTAAGCAGCGACAAGCGGTTGATTGCAGTACTGTTGCAGGACGAAAGCAAGGAAACAGAAAAAAAACAGTACTCTAGCAGTGCTGTTTCAGTACTGCAACTACGCTGTTTTCTCTGGTTATTCTCTTTTTAACCCGCAACAATACTGCAAAGAACATAATATTGGTTTTCTTCTGAAATAGAACTGATTATTACTAGCAGACCAATCCATGATCGCGACTAAAATATGAAAACCCATAAATAAGCCTTAGTTCCTTCTCACATTATCGAGAGATGTCGAACAATACCTTTGCTTACTGTACAATATCAACAAAATGTATCAAAATATTGGCTTATATGTCCACCATTTTTTTTCAAAAACTTCATACTCTCAAACAGAGCTGTAAATTGGCCGTTCTCTAGTAGAAACGATCTGGCCACATTAATTTATGATTTTTCAAATACAGATGAATGGGTGAATTTCAATTCATTATGTTGTATATTTTTGTACAAGGAGTTTTTGGCAAATTTTTTAAAACGAGTAAAAGTTCAATTTAACTTACAGTCTAAAGCGAAGTTTCTGTGAAGCGTTTTTTTTTGTTTCAGCTGGAAATAAACAACGATTGCAAACACTCGAAAGAGCTTCTCCAGTCCTTACAAAGTTTAAGTAAGTCCTCTTTGCAGTCTCTCGTCAATTTTGCTTTTTAGGGAAAACTCTTGTATGTTCATAGAAAGGAGCGAATGTATTACACATTTTAAGAACATTTATTTCTATCAACCGTGAATCTACAAGTTAAGCAATACTCAGAAGCGTTTCGAGGGGGCGGTGAGTGCTCAGGAAGTTAGGTGGGCAAGTGCTACCAACCTTCTTCCTCAATTCTGGCTAAGGCTCAATTCCGCCAAAGGTTGCCCCTTTGATCCATTTCACGAGTTTGTTTGTGCAGATTAGCCTTAATTTATTTCTAAAAGCGCTCTTGACTTTGATATACTGTATAGCTCTATAACAGAAAAAACGTGGTCGAAAACTTTCAGAAATTGCTCAAAAATCCCCTTTCTGAAAAAGGATTTAATTTTGAAAAGGTAGTCCAGAGAAACCCCTGCGATGCACTCCTGTCAATATCAGTAATTACATCTAGATGTGAATCTCAATAATTATTTTCTTCAATGCCAGCTAAACATATTAATCACCAGTAGCCGTTTCCAATTGAGAAAACTGATCAACATGAATTTCATTTCAAGTCTTTTTGAGCTCCCTACGTTTTCCCTCACAAGATATAGTTACCATTTTTTTTTGGTTTGACCACTGGTTTGACAAAATGTGTATGAGGACAAAATGTGTTTGTAATTAGGTATTAGCCCACATACAATTGACCACTTTCATGACAAGTGGGCCACGTTAACAGAAGCTTAAAATATTTTAAAGAATTTTCTGGTGGACAAAAAGTTCCACGTGAACAGAAGCGTAAAATATCTTTTGCAAAACAAAGACTGGGGATTGACACAAGAGTCCATTTTTGCAACAGTGTCTTCCTATGTTCCAATTTTCAGGAGAGGAGTTGAACTTAATGATGCTGAAGAATGAGATTCTGATGGACATGCTGTGTCAGCACACAGCCGAGGTGCACAGAGTCAGTCAGGAGAACTCCTCCCTCAAACTAAATCTGCAGACCAAATCTGAGATTAGTTCCACGCTATTGGCTAAAAAAGACAACAGGAAGAGGCTCTTTTTACTTTTCTCCCATTTCTCACAAAATTTCTTTCTTATTAGGATAACTTTGGCCACTTCTTCTTAGAACCTCAGCTTTTCTGTAAATTGTAGACCCTTGTACTTCACTGATTGGGTCTTGATATTGCACTTAAAAAGCGGGTGATTATAATAGGAAAGAATCCAATTTTTTCTATAATTAATTTTGTAATTTTATTGTACTTCTTTGAGACCACACTTTCTTTGAAATGTAATCTCAGTTCTATTTGCCATGGCAGTTTGCCACTGCAGTTTTTTCATGGTTGACATACTGCAAATACTTTCATTTAAAAGCTCATAGAAGTGGAGCAAAGAAAAAGAGCATCCCAGTAATAGTTTTAAATTGGCCAAAAAACGAACATCTAAGCGAACGAGTACCCCGAAAGAGGTTGAAACTTCAGTCCGTGTTTCCTCGCAGGGAGACAACTGTCTTCGTAATTTGCACCGAGGATCACATGTAGATGTATATGAAAAGTGCTGCACTAAATCGAACAAGCAGAGTACCCATTCGGGGAATCATTCTCAATTCGCTGAGTGGAAAAGACATAGTATCACTTGACAAGTATAAATACAATATATCCATTTGGCTCTTTTACCGTCCCCAATCACCTTTTGAATTATAGATTTTTTGTATATTAAAGGAAAACTTTTGAAACAAATCAGAACGTTCTCAAAACGAATAACAAAAAAACGATGACCGGTTAATGAGACGACGTGGTTGTGAATATACAAAACTCCCAGCAGAAAACAATGCGTGAACTGCCAAGCAATTTAAGAAGCCTTCCTGAAAATGAAGTCAGAAAGTTTATTTCCTCTCAAATGGGCGATGGAACACATTTTTAGAAAAACATAACGAAAAAAAAATCATTAAAATGTAAAATGTAACTGAAAAAAAATCTTGACTGATAAAAACAGGTATTATAAAAAAATTATTGGGACCGGGTTTTATTTATATTTTTCTGAGACAATTTATTTTAATTTTTCTCAAAAACTACTCTATCAATTTTAAACAAGTGGTACCAATGGGAATTATGCCTACTACTCTGTGTGCCTGGGGATTTTTCTAGGCTCTTTTTACCTTACCCTCATTCACAGCCTTCGAAAAAGTGTGGGGGGGGGGGGGGGGGGTGAAACTTTTTACCTATATTTTTGACTTTTGAAATTTTCTCAAAAACGAACCTCCCAATTTAGGGGTTCCGGGATAACTAAAAAGAACACGTTTTATGAAGCTGCCCTGCATAAACGGTTATGCCTCAAATTTTTGAGACAAAAAGTTAAGATTCTCGGAAAAGTAAATTTTGGATTTTTTGACGGTTTTTGACTTCTCTTAAAAACGATCCCTCCAATCCCAAATCTGAGATTATAGGTTCAATGGGTAAAACAGGTTGTATGAAACTCTTCTGCGAAAGCGGTTGTGCCCAAATTTCTTACACAAAAAGATGTGACCCTCAGATAAGTCAAACTTTCGATTTTTTGACCATTTATTGATTCTTTGAATTTGCTCAAAAACTATCCTCCCGAATCTGAGTTTTTGATTTCAGTCAAGAAAGGGTTGCGATAAGCCCCCTGCATCAGCGGCTACAACCATTTTTTTTACATTAAAAGTAATGGCTCGCGGAATTGTCAAATTTTCGACTTTTCTGTTTTTTAAATTTTTTTTTCGAAAAATGCCATTCCAAATCTGAGTTTTTGGTTTCAATGGGCAGAATGGACCGTGACAAGCCCACTAAATAAGCGGTTGCGCCCAAATTTTTCACAAAACAGTTATGATCTTCGGAAAAATCAATGTTTTGATTTCTTGACCGTTTTTCTGAAACGTTTTGAATCCTCTCGAAAACAACTCAATCTGATATCAAGGGTTTAATCGAGGCAACATGTTGTGCGACGCCTCCGTGCATAAAATGCTACGCCCTAAATTTTGTCCAAAAATCGAGGCAACAGGTTGTGAGGCAACATGTTGATTAATCGAGGCAACAAGTTGTGTGAAGCCTACGTGCAAAAAAAGCTACGCTCTAAATTTTATCCAAATTTCAGTCATTTTTAATAGAGCAATAACTGGTTTTTGGTTGAAGCCCAATTTTTTAATTTTCGAAGTTATCTATTTCGTCCCGCATCAGAACAACAAACTCAAAAGTTATCAAACAGATACTTTCAGCTTTAGCTGGGCCTCTAGTTGGCGATAAGCACTGACTCACATAGAAAATACCACTCCTGCATCGTGCCATATGTGAGTTGTGAATATATTGCTGCCAATGCCGCGTGTGAAACTAAATTTGCTCAAAAACAAGTCGTCTCAAAAGCACATAGTCTCAACGCCCTACCCTCTTTCGATATTCAAAAGTTGGCAATCTATCATACTTAGGATTTCAGCACTAGTGTTCCAAAGAAAAAAAATAGTTATAGTAATTCATAACTGATTATAATCCTGCTTTCAGAAAAATCGATTTTTATGTTCCAATTTTGCAAGAGTATGCGGAATATTTACGCTCGGGATGGAAATTTCATAAGCTCCTGTTTAAAATGAACAGTTATTATGAAATGCATAGCATTTGGTTTTTTATTTATCATTTTTAAAGTTTATTGTTAATTTTTGAGTCGTTCTGGCAATTTGTTTCATTTTTTTTGAATCATGAATCAATGGAGTTAACGGCTACTACCCTGGAATTAACGGTTACATATTTCCTTAGTCTCTTTTTAGCTCATCTCGCTATCTACAGCCTTCTAAAAAGCCATTGTGGGGGGAATTTTTACCCAAATTTCAGTTTAGGTTTCTATCGAAAAAACGTGTTAGGTAAAAATTCTTTGCATTAGTCGTTAAATCCAATTTTTTTTTCTTAGCTGCATAAACTGGTACGCCCTTTCAAAAAAGTTATAGCTTAAAAAATCAACTGGTACGCCCTTTCAAAAAAAGTTATTGCTGAAAAAAAATCAAATAATGTTGAGACCGTTTTTTTGAAAACTGTTTTTTTTCTCGTAAGCAAACCTACCAATGCTGAGATTAAGGATTAAATCGAAGGAACTATATGCGAGATTATAAATTGGATTCTTAAATTTTTCTCAAAACTTCCTTTTAGAGTTTTTTCGAAAACTACCCGCCGAATTTTCAAATTTTTGGCTCAATCGAAAAAATAGCCAATGAGAAGCTCCCCTAAATGATCATAGAATTAGAATTTTTAAAAAAGAGATTTGTAGCCTTCGAAAAAGTGAAATTGTTGATTTTTTGGGCCGTTTTTTAAAGTTTGGTTTTTCTCAAAAACACCCCGCCAAATTTGATTTTATGGAATCAATCGAAGCAACAGGTTTTTGGGATTCCTTCTACTTAAGCAGCTACGCCTTTAATAGTTTGAGGAAAAAACTTTTAACCTTCGGAAAAACCAAGTTGTTGAGCATCATATTTGACCGTACTTTGGAAATGTTTTGACTTTTATGTATCAGAAACTAACTACCTTGCTGATTTTCTCAGTAAAAGAAAAAGGGCACGCTAAAGAGCAGTCCGAACCTGCAGATTTTGCACTGATATAATCCGCCTGATTTCAGCTATGAAGGATAACAAAAACATAAATTTTAAAATTGTTATCTTTGTAGTGACAGAATTTTTCGTTAAATAAGGCATTATAATCAATAGCAGTTACCATTTTAATGGACTTAGTCATTTAAGTACTTAAATTTGGCGCTTTTAATTATTTATAATAATAATAAAAGTGCAAAAATTAAAGATAAATTATTCGATTTTTTTTCGGTTTATTGTGAGCGGGTCTTAGCCCCAAAGATTCAGTATAATAAATAAGTAAACACTTTTTATTAAATGAAAATGTAGTCAAAATTGTGAGACCTTTTTATGCTAAGATTTGGAGAAACAGGAAAAGAGAAGTAGTTGGTTAGGATTGAACTTCGGGGCCATTAGAAGAAACATGACATGGGAAAATTTCTATTGTGGTCGATTGTTTGAATAGTAAAGAGCAAGGAACAACTAGAGTGAGGATAAGGCCTCGAGTCAAGAGTGTGGCCGCATCGTCGACGTAAATTAAACAATGCTTTCCTGTGAAATCTGCAATCTGAGCCTTTGAAAACAATGAATAAATTGTAATTATATTTTCAAAATACAAAACCAATATGAATAAATCACTCGTTTTCCGTTTTTGCTGTCAGTCACCGTCAAATCAGACTTTACTTCAAAGGTCAAGGTGGTGTATTGCGCTATAGAAATTTTTGTCGCTGGTGAAGAGGTTAGATTCTGACGTTCATCAATCACTAGCTGGCTTATAGTTATTTCTGGCCCAATGCCTAGTCTCGTAAATCAACGTTTCTGAGCCTTAAGAAAAAAAAGAACAATTAAATGGTTAATTTTTGATTGCTTTTAAAGAAAAACACTCAGCCACACATTAAGCGTGAGGCATCTAATTAAATAATCGGAGTATGTCGTGGATCTCAGTGTCTGAATTTCAACGTAAACAATTTTCAAACAATGCGTTAATTTAAAACATAAAAGTTAAATTTTCTGGTTAGAAGAAAGGGTGATTGAAGTAAGGTGATGCTAAACATGGTTTCGTGTTTAACAAAAAGTGCTACTAGTCTCAATTTCAATCCTTTGGAGGGCGTCAACATTGTTTTCAGGGCGTCTTTTCGGAAAATGAAAAAAAAAATCAAGACTGCTCGTGTCCCTGGCTTCTTTGCAGCAATCATTGGCTGTTTATGTTGCTTGCAAGTAATTGACTCAAAAAAAACTTGGAAATTTTTATTCTGAAAAATTTTATTACAGTTTGCATTATTCTCTAAGGTCCTAAAAACACAAGCAATCTAGACAATACTTAATGTAAGGCAACGGAACAGAATGGAATTTGATGAAGTTGTAAAAGCTGTAATTATGATAAAGTAGTGCCGAGGTACATTATGGGAAAAATTGATAATATTTGAAACAATTTACTGTTCCGACTTTCGTAACGAAAGTAAAGGAATATTTGTGCTCGGGTGGGTTTTTTTCAGACAAATGTCGACTTTTTCACAAGCAATTTTTGACGGATTTTTTTTTAATATCATTCAAAAAATTGTCCTGAGCTTAAATTTGAAAAGATATTTTATCTGTGATCATTTTTCGTAAAGTTATAGGGGCTTAAAGATTGCTATTTTGGCCAATTTAAGACAATTAACCGCGATATTTTTCGCGCTATTAACTCGTAAGCGGAGATTTAACCTTAGAAATCGTTCCATACTTCATCCGTTACTACGAGCGAAGTCCATCACTTTGTACTTTATATGGCAGGGTGGGGATGATTTTCACAAAATAAATCTCAAATAAAAAAGTCATTTTATTTTCATTACGTTTTTCATGTTTTTACTGCTGCATAGACTTTAAACGGCTGTCGGAACATTCAGGGCTTCATCCTGATACGAGCAGTCTGCAGTCTGGTTTCTTTTTGTGAATTAACGGCAATTTTGATTGAATGCCGTTTTGTTTTTGGAGCAAAATCCAGAAAAAAAATGCAAATTACCGAGTTGAATGATAGTTCAGAAAAGTTTGACCCGCGCTTGGGATCTTTTGTTAGTTGAACAAGCGACGTCGATGAAAACGTCTCATTTTGGCTTTTCATCTTCCGTCGATTTGTCAGTGATTTGGGATGATTATAAACAGTATTTAAGCAAGTTTAATCACTGTTGAACATAATTTATTTTATTTTCAGCACTGTCGTACTTCAGCGCTGTTGCACTGTACCAATTGAATTACTTGTCATAGATTTGGGATGAGTAAAAACATTGTGGAAAATAATTTTCGGTACGGTTGAACATCATTTCCTTTTCCGGTACAGTTGTACCTCGACACTGAGGTACTGATTTATTTCATCCCTTTTTCATGAAACGATTTTGTAAGTTTTTAGATATTGCTCATCTATGGAAGTCAGGCTTGAACAAAACATAGACAGATCAACATTGTTATATGCAAGCTGAAAAAAAAACAGGTCGAACTCAGTCAAATATTTATTAAGCACATTCAGTATATAGCTTTTGCAATATGGAAATATAAAGCAAACAAAATGTGAGTCAAACAGTATCAAGATATGAGCAAAAAAATTGCAATAAAATTGATCACTCGGAAAAATCAAGTTCATTTGCGCAAAGAAAGCTGACCTGATCTTTACCTTAAAGTCAAATTCCAGGCAGAAATACGATAAAATCCGACAGAGACATCATTTCATGACGTGTTTTGTCAAATTGTCTGACATGCGATTTTTTGGCGACAAAATAAAACAAAACTGCTCGTATCAGGGCGAAGACTTGAATGTTCCAATTGCCTTTTAAGGTCTATGAAGCAGAAATATGATGAAAAAATTAAATATAAAAAAATGAAAAAAAAAATTGTAAAAAAATTTGAAATTTTTTTGTGAAAATCATATCCATACGCCATATAAAGTACAAAGTGATAAATTTAGCTTCTAGTAACATATCAATTATGGCAAATAAGCTTCTTTCAACCAATTTGGAACGATTTCTAAGACGGATTAAATCTAATCTTTGGACATAAATGCGTAGTTTCAGTATAATTCGAGCAACATAATATGACTGATAAAAACGGTAGCAAATTGGGTACATAAATATATGTACATATATAAATATGCCATTTCGAAAAGTTTCAACAAATCAATTTCTTTAACAAATGAGCCTTTGCTGAAATAGAATGCACATCTTTATATGCTTGCGTGCCTTATATATTCGAGAAGTTTTAAAATTAAGGCTATGATTTCGGACATGTCATTTTATGAGGTGATTTTTTACTTTCTTCTTTTTTGTTATTTTCCTAGTTAAGATTAATGCCAACTTACTCTAGAAATCAGTTACAGACTAAACATTTTTACCTTAATGTAATTGTATTGTAGTTACTTACGCAAATTAAAAAATTAAGTAATCAAGTCATGATAATTTAGTTTTTCCATCCTTTTTCCATAATAAAACTGCACTTTTTCAGGCCAAAATGGCAAAATTGGGTTTCAAGAGTTTGACTAATTTTGCTCCAAATTGGGCTCATTCAGCTCCACTTGCAAAAGAAAAGTTCATTCTGCTTCTTTTTAAAAATTGGACCATAGTATACAAGACTGCTCGTATCAGAGCAAAGCCCTGAATGTTCCGACCGCCTTTTAAGGTCTATGAAGCAGAAATATGATGAAAAAATTAAATATAAAAAAATGAAAAAAAAATTGTAAAAAAAATTTGAGATTTTTTGTGAAAATCATCCCCCACACGTCATATAAAGTACAAAAGGATAGATTTCGCTCCTTGTAACAAACCAATTGTGTCAAATAAGCTTCTTTTTACCAATTTGGAATGATTTCTAAGACGGATTAACTCTCCTCTTACGCGTTAATTTTGAGCCCAAGACAACAATACCTTTCGAATGATATAAAAAAATTCCGTCAAAAATGGCTAGTTAAAAAATCGAAATTTATCTGAAGAAAAAAACCCACCCCGAGCACAAATATTCCGTTACTTTCGTATCGAAAGTCGGAACAATAAAAACTGCATGTTGGAGAAATACTGAAATTTAAAATTGAATCGATAATTTTTTTTCGGATTATTTTCAAAGTTTGAACAAATTGATTCAATTTTGAGAAATACAATAATCAAAGCTTTCAATGCTTTGCAGCCCAGTAATTAGGATCGAATCATAAACTTTCACAAAAATCCCGCGGTATAATAATAGTCATAATAATTATTTTCAAATCGGTATAATAAAATCAGAGATCGATTTGTTTCTATTTTTATAAATATCCATTTGGCGCTTATACAATAGAACAGTCTTATGTCATAGTTAGATTTTATGTTAATTTACTGAAAAAATTGTTAAATTGAAAACTTTTGTTTGACATCAGTAAAAGGTGGAAGAAATGTACAAAGCTGACTTTTATCGAGAATCAGAAAAAATTTACCAGAAAAACGCAACCAATTATTCAATAATTTGAATATAGTTATCTCGGAATTTGTGTAGAAGTTTTTTTTCTTTCCAAAAAATCAAGACGCCTCAGGAATTTAAACAAAACAAGAACTCTTCTTGGCAGCAGTTTTTTTTGTTTCGATTTATTCTTAGATTTCTTGTTTTTTCTTTTGACCAGGTCCTACTATAAGGTCATTTATCTCATTTTGAGAGAAAAACTCAACATATACGGCGGTATTATGATCATTCCGAGTGACCTTCAAGAGAATTTTTTTTAAATTGTTACAGATGTATTTTTTAACAGAACAGATTTTGTATTTAATTTTTTTCTCGAGAGACTTTTGTATTCAAAGTATTCTATTTTGTGACAAAAGTTTTTTTTGTGATAAAAAGTATTCATTTTTGCGACTTTTGAAGTTAATTTAGGTCCGTTTGAGCCGCTGTGCCATATATTAGGATCCCACATTGGAAGCAATGTTGAATGAATGACTTATATAGTTTTATTAAGGTCCTTGGCTTAGAAAACAATTTGAACTGATATGCGTTTGCACTTAATAATTTCAGTCTTTTTTAAAGCTCAACTATGTGTTTTAAAAATTAATTTTTGATCAAATGAATGCCCGAGTACTAGATTGTCAGTTTTTCTTTGGTAAGCTGACTTTTGTTTTTTTAATGCCTTCAATTCATTTTTTGTTGAAATTTTTATGCCAATTAAAATTTGAGATTTTCAGCCCTGGAAAACTGTCACCCAATTTCGCAGAGTATTTGTTATTGAACCCAAATGCATAGGCAAATTTTGTCTAGGGTTTAAGAGAGTAAAATGATTGCGCGTATGTAAAAAATGATAACAATCCTAAAAAATGTTGTGTTAAATTTTAAATAAACAGAGTTGGCCAAAACTATTAAATAGGAGGCTCAAATCTTTCACTTGAAACGTTTTTTGTCACTGTTGCTCTTTCGAGTTTCGGTTCGAAGAGAAAACTAATCAAGAAATAAAAGTTTTAAATTGCCCTTGCGAATTTAAGTTTTCTAATTTTGATCAGTTTAATGGTCCCACGTTAAAAAAAAGTGACAGATTAATTGTGCTTGGTACAGTTTTTTTCACCAGACAAGTTTCGTCATTTTAATCAGCCAATCTTGACGAAATTTTTGTCTTAGACCTGAAAAAAATGGACGCTTTGAGTTTAAATACAAAGTGGTTTTAAGTGCTTTTGGAGAGGGGAAATTCAATCACATCGGTTATTTTTGTTTAGCTTAAATTTGTTGAGCAGCTTTTGCAGCTGGTAAAATAGTTGATTGGCTTTAAAAAAATTACTTATGGTAATTCTACGCAATTTCTAGTGGGTGTAACATAAAAAATTACACTTAATAGAGATTTTTTTGCAAATTTCAGCGAAAATTATCAGATACAAATATAAAAATAAAACTATTATAACGTAAATGTTTGTTTCTCGAAATTTTTCAGTGTTCAACATTTTTGACATAAACATAATCGACATTAAACTAAACAAAAACTCTTTCAAAAGCAAGAGTTTACCATAAGACAAAAACAGCAAATGGTTGCGAAACAAACGGAGTGAAAATGGACTTACTACTGCTATTAGACGTTATTTATCACAAAATACTATTTTACATAGCATGTGAAGGAATGTTCAAAAATCTTTTTTTTTCATTTTTTTGAAGTTTCATCATTTCTTAAAACATGGGCAATATGAGATACAATAAGGCTTTTGCAAAAAGTTTTTTTGCGTAACACGGTTTTCCGGAACATTAAATGCTTTTTCTTTTTTCAGTACAAAAGATATTGCTTTTGCAAAAATTGATTCATAATTCTCAAAAAAGCATTGGATAAATTTTAAGAGCCGGTGAAAGCAAGTTCGGATTGTTCGAAGCTTCTAATCAATCGCGTTTTTGTCAGAACCCACCCCTTTTAGTCGCATCAATCATAAACCTCAGACTTGAGCTGCTTTCAATGGGTACAATTACCTCTTGTCAAGGACTGTATAGCTAACTTTAATCAATCCGGTTATGTTTGAGCTTGAGCAAAATCGAGTATACTTTTTGGTCAACACAATCGAAATATTTCCAAATTTGGCATGGTTGGAACATACCCAATTGTTTGAGAAGCATTGAGTCATCAGTTATGGATGTTTTGAGCGCCTCCGTTTGGAAAATGCTGTCAAACCATTTTTGTAAATGGCAATGGAATAACTAAAAATTTTCAAAAAGTTTATCGCTTGGCCTATATTTAAGTTTTTTACTCCTTTCGATACGTAGATTCAGTGATGTTTTTCATAAAAACTTTATCAAAATCGCTATTTTTTAGCCAGAATAATTTACGATACATACGATAAATCGACTATTTACGATTGGATCATTTTGACTCAGTAGCATACCAATCTTACTTACCCTGAATCAATAAAAATATCAATTATCAAGTTTTTGCTCTTTTGATGTTTGTGGACAAAGTTGGATTGGGAACTAGATCTTTTCTTGTCCACAAACATCAAAAGAGCAAAAACTTGATAATTGATATTTTTTACTGATTCAGGGTAATTAATTTTGGTATGCTACTAATTAAGTTTCTTTTTTGGTTTTGTGCAAGATTGTAGTTTTTGATAAGCATAAGGCTTAGAGAACCCGGTAAATTTCATCATAAATTTACCTGGTTATCTAAGCCAGTTGCTTACCAGAAACTATAACCTTGCGCAAAATCAAAAAAGAAGCACTGAGGAATAGATATACTTTGTCATTCAGCTGAAACATTTCAACCAAAAAATGATATTTTCCTATGGCCTTAATTATTGACTTTCAATAATTAACCAGCTGTATTGATAAATTTGTGTGACAACTTTTTGCAAAAAAAATTATAAAATAATTTTGTGTTCAATTAAACGTATCCAGCTGATTTGTCGGTCACTAATTTCGGTGTTTGGATCAAAAAAAATCTATTTACTCTAAAACAGGATTTTATCCAGGGGACTGCGGATTTTCAAAGAAAAATAATTTTTTTTTAGGTTGACCACCTTGATTTTTGAGCTCTCCCAGACCACTACACAGAACCTAATTTGACTAATTTTTTTTCGACCAAAAAAAATCTGACCAAAAACCGCGTTTTTTTGGCGCGTGCTCCCCTTTCATGTATTAAGCATGTATTGGCGCCAGAAGCGCCTTTAGAAAAATTTTATGGTCAGTCAGCTGAAAATTAACATCTAAAAATAGTACAAAGGCTGGACCCTTCGGGTCCGCAGGGGGTCGAATTCTTAAGAAGAGGGCGCCTGCTCCCCACCCCCCTCGCCCCCTTGAATCCTCTACTGCATCAAACTATTAGCGCTTAATTTGTTTTGTGGGGTTTTAGTTGTTCATTTGAGCTATTTGGGGAGGGGAAAATAATCAATTCAGCTAATTTATTCAAGCCTAATTTATTCAGCTTAAAATAATATTAAGCTCTTAAAATCACGATGAAGAGCAAATTTTTCTGAAGAGTATTCCTTTTTTGTTGATGAAGAACTGGGTTTGAGCTCCACTTTGAAATTGAATCTGAAAAAGATCAAATGCCTGAAAATTTTAGCAGTCAAATACTTTAGTGCCGAGCTCAATCCGTAGTATCTGAGCGCAATTTAAAAAAAAATCCTTAAATAATGATTTTTTGCGTGTTTGTAAAATGACATAAAAAAATTTCAAAAATGAAAAGGCGAATCTTTGTTCAATTTTGTTTTTTTATTGTAATATTTTTACAGGTACTTTTTTTTGTGAAAACAAAAATTCGAAAACGTTTTTTACAGGAAAACTTTTAAAGCACTTATGAAAAGCAACATTGTTTATAACGTCTTTATGAGGCAATATATTTTAATGAAGGGAAAGTTGTGATGCTTGAAACTGTGGCTTAGCTTTTGAATATAATTAAGTTATGTTAAAACAAAAACCAGAATTACTTTTTATGTTTGTTTTTGTAAGGAAATACCAAGTTTAATAGTTGAGACTAATGCCACATCAGATAATGAAACGGTTATCTTGAGCATTCCTTCCTGTGAGAAAAAGTTCATTGAAAACACTGATGAAAGAAAACTCAGAGCGTTAGAAAATTTTAGACAAAGAAGATGAGCTCCTCAAACTTTTTTCTTGGGTTTGCAATACAACAAAATTATTTGTTGTATAATAATAAAAATGAAAGCGCTGTAAACATTTGAATGAAAAAGAGTAGAAAAATTAGTATCTATGTTACACCGCTTAAAAGCTTATTTTAAGCAAACACAGCTTCTTGAAAGGAATCAAACCTATATAAAACACATTTATGAATATAAAGTGTAACTATCTGGAACTGCAAGCAAAACGCAAAACGGGTTTAATGACAAAAAAGGTGTTACAAGAACCAGCGTAAACTGATTTGGAAAAATTAGATCAAATTGCAGTATACGTCACTAATGAGATCAGCACAAGTTATGCTATGTAAGAGAATCGCAGATTTATAAGACTTTGAAAATGATGTTTTAAGTAATACAAAATAACGCCTTATCTGATGAAATAATTAATTATTTAATTTGAGTAAAGAAAAAAACACTTCGAAAAAAAACTATGAAGTGTGCATACAAAACCACCCATGTGAACAAAAGGATCGTTACAAGTGCTACGATTATCTTCAAATACTTTTTCATGACAAGTAGCATTTTCAAAAGTTGAAGAATCTAAGTTTAATGAGTACATACATATGCTTCAAGATCTGTATAATTGCGATAATACAAAAACTAGTGACTTTTGGCTAACTAGTTATATAATTTGTTAAAAAACGACGAAACAGTTTTTTGTTTCTTATCACTTTTTCTAGCGAGATAAAACTGTTTGCTCATTCGGCAGGCAAACTTGCCTTTTTGGAATCATTTAAAGGGTGCGATTAAAAATTAGTGTAGTTTTATAAATTTTCTTTTCTATGTAATAACTGCTTCTCAGAAATTCAATTATTTGAAACAAGGTTTAACTTTAAACTCCATGATAAAAAACCATGATAAAATACCTTGATCAATCCAAAATTTTTGATAATTAAAACATAGCCAATCAAAGATTGGAAAAGAGTAATGAACGCAAGTAAACATAAAAAACACTGCTATCTTAAAAAAACCTCAACTTTCGAATTGCAAAGAAAAAAATAGATGCCCTATATGCTCTTTGAATATCTGGAAGAGTTTATGATTGGCGTTTTTTTTTCTCGATAACATGAACCCAACTTGAGAAAACTGGGTCAAAAGGTAGAGTTTTTATTCCGCTGGGGAATCTTAAAAACAAATTTTTTCACGCCAATTCCTCGTTTGTATTTGGAGAGTACTATTTACGTCTTACGCTGAAATTCAATTGACCTCAAAAAGTGCATTATACCGAAGTTTATAAATATTTTAAGACTCTTTCCTGAAAAAAAAACAACAAAAAAATCAGCAAGACCTATATAAAAGTCTTCATTACGTTCATTATTCTTAAAAATCAAGCTTTGTTGCAGTTCGTTTTTTCTCAGAGTCAAAAACTATCACAAAAATAATTTGAACGTTATCACTAGAGAAACGCTGATCAAAGTTAGAGTTGCTGGTTTAGTTATTTTTCCGATTGCTTTGTCCAATTCAGCTTTCAAATCAATTTGCCACTTGGGTTTTTCTATCTGACAATTATGTAACATTGATACAAACACCGGAAGAGTTCTTCTCTGAAGGGCTTCCATGAGTTCGGGTTGGAGAGAATCCTGAAATAGAAAAAAAACATGTTTTTCTAGGTTTTGATTCAAAAATTTTGTGTATCCGTTAGCTACGCAAGTAGCTTCTATTGCACGCTCTTTGCAATAGCTGTGGCGCTTCTCGTTTCCAACTTTTTTGTTGCGACTTTCTAAGGAAGTAAGGAATCGATATGCTAGGGTTCGTTTTTTATTCAGACCAATTTGCAAAAAAAATGACTCGAGACATCGATCCATGGATCTACGTGTTCCCAGACGGGGCCCGATCGCCATTACACCATCTTGACACTAATAGACTATCGTGACTATAGCGCTGTGATAATTTGATGCTACAAGTTTAACGCGAATTATCAACGCGTGGCAAAACTTTTCCCTCTTCACAAAATCGTTCCAAATTCAATTGAAGGAGGTTATTTGACCTTATTAATAATTCCATACACGATTCTTAATACTCCACTTACAATTTACTTTGTCAACTTTAAATTCACTCCACTTTGTCAATAACTCATTTATCGAAGTTTATTCGAGACCACTTTACGAACATACGAGCACCTTGTTACTTATAATAGTTCACAAATCCAATAGTTTGTATCATGTTCGCTCATGAAGAGCTCAAGAAACTAATGAGAGTTCAGATTTGAGAGCGTCCTACAACAGAAAACGACTTCGTTTTCCAAGTTTTTATTCAAAATTTATAAGAAATTCTTCACTAGAATTTCGTTAATAAGAATCGACTACGTTGAATTTTCCTGGTCAGTCTCAACAATTTTCAAATATAGCTAGTAGATTAAAATAGATTAAAAACGGTTTATAATCTCGATGTTCTTTATATCAGTATAAGTAATTATAATCGAATGTAATCGATTATAATGAAATTTTTCAGAAATTGATGACAAATTTTGCAATCTTTTTTAAAAAGTAATCTCATTTGTTTTTATTGCAGTTGCTGCATTTTACGTTTCATAAATTTTCACTTTTCCCATAATATTTTATATGTATAAAAGTTTTGTGTTTTTTGAGTGTGTAAATTTACTAATTTTCAAATGTTTTTACCATCGTCTTGTTAAAAAAATGCCTTTTTTATTACCCCCTCTCAAGTCTGAGTAAGGGGGTTCAAAAGTTACATGCGTATTTTAATCAAAGGAAAATTGTGTATTTGTAACTGCTTTGTATTGTAATAGTTTCTCAATATCAAAAAAAGGTTGCCAAAAATCCCTCAGAAAATTTTTGAGCTCAACATCGTGCAACTTATGTTCTCTTTATTTGTGTACAAGACTACTTAAACTTTTTGCCGAACATAAATTTATCACAAAAAATCTGAATTGCTTTCCTATAAATTTGCAAAAAAAAACGTCTAATCAAGTTTCCTGTAGGTAACATACTGGTTCGCGTGTCCCTTAGTAAATTTTTCCAATTTTCTTGATCTGAAGACACTGATAGATATTTTTTTATTTTTTGTATGTTTATTTCTTTTTTTGGGGATATTTTTCAATTTTTTCAACTTGATATGTATACAGCTCGTTAAAAAAACTTTTTTTATTATTTCGTCGCGTTGTTCATGTTTCTGTGAGGTTTATTTTTTTTGCCATTCAAAAACGTTAATTTTTCAGCAATATGTCGAATTTAAATCTAAAAGTACAACCATAGATAAGCATGCCAGAACTATAAATACTTTAATGGCTTGTAAGAGAACCGAGAAGTACTGAGAATTTTTTTTTTGCGTTCGATTAAATCTAGTACTTTTTAACTTATAAGCATTGAGAAAATCTAAGTATCTGTTACCGCTGTTATCGTTTTTTGATGTTATGAGTTAAGACTGATGTGGTTAACTCATAGAGTAATTTCGGATAGGGTACACCGTCTGCTCTTCACGCTATCTTATTTTCGGCCGGATAGATTCGTGCAACTTCTTAGTCTAATACCGATCCTAATCTTACTCTTATATCTACTAGTCTCAGGGTGTTTAACTAGTCTCTGCTAGGCTCAATAGATCTAGAGTATACTGGCTTATTGCAACTGCTGAAGTTCTCTTGGAGAGGCAACTAATTTCTAAGTTGAATTCAAATCTCTCTGGTGCTGAAATTACAAGTAATTTCAGCACTTACAAATAAGTTGGTTGTTAGTTGGATGGATTATGATTGGTTAATATTAAAAATTTTACAGTGGTAAAATATCCAATTTATCCAATAATAAAATGTAGTTTAGATCAGGTTCCACCCATCCGGGACTTACAGAGTTTTTCATAACTATCTTTCTTCTCTGCAATTTGAAGGATGGATGATGAACGTTGGTATTTGGCGAACATCATTTTCTTGTCCGGTTCCTCTTGGAGAAGAACGCTCCAGGACGCTGGAATTATGGATAGGAAATTGTTACGTCGTCATTTGACAACGACTGTGATCCCCAATGAAATCAATCCGATCTCAAAATGGTTTGCTATGACAGGTTTTTCTGTGTTATATAGAGAACTTGTTTTGTGTGCAACCTCGTCTGGGAATGGCTGGGATCGTGTGTGGAAGGGATGCCTTGTAACTCGGATGTGTACGTATACTTGAACATCGAGGTGGTCATTGTTCTAGTTCAATGAAGTCATTTTCTGCGAAGTCAAGTCGTACTCTAAATCCTTTGAGTTGTGATTGTGGACGGCATGTCGGTTGTGTTTAGCCATTCTTTTGTTCGAGTGTGATGGGATCATCTAGTCTTTGGATGTTCGTCTTTGTTGTTGTGTATGATCTATATGCTGCAAAGTATGATTTACATTTTATAAAATTATGTTAAGTCGGTTTTTTAATCAAGAATTTAGTTAGTCGTTTTCACAAAAGCGTTTTGTTTTAGTTCGGTTATTTTGAAGAGTTACTCACCCTTGAGTACCTCTTATTAAAAATAGGAGTGTGGTCACAAAGCGTGGATGTAGCGCGGTGGGTTAGGTCGGCTATAGAGCATGCTCAGGACGTCCTCTCTGGTGGGTTAGGCCCGGAGTGGGAGTATGATTTCATGCTGTTTCTTTGAGAGGTCCTGTTATGTGATAACCTTTTATGTTTGGTTTATGTTGGCCTTTCTTATGTTACTTTGGTTGTGTCCTTTTTTCAAAAATCAAATTGTTTTTGGTATGGGTTTGTCTTGCGATTTTTTTGTGTTTTATTATTTCTTTCTTAGACTTTATAATAGTCTTCAAAAGAATAAATTATCCAGTTTTAAACTGGGTTAATCCGGTTTGGGTACCGTTGGTTTTCTTTTCATAGTCATGCTGTTATTTTATGATTTGTGGTGTTTAGTAAGCTGCGTTGGTTAGTTTAAGGGTTTAGTATATAATTCCTTTCCAACCGGGTTAAAAGAAAGTTTGAAACTTGTTATCGTGTGTTAGAGTTGTTGATAGTGAAAGCTTGAAACTCAAAATCATTATTTAAACAATTCTTCGTGGGCGAGCTGTGCGAGTTTGGATAGAATTCTTGTGCGAGTGAAGGAAAATATTGAAAAGGTTAGTACTGCTTTCTCATTTTATCAATTTATTGCAGAGAATTTGAATTTTACTGCGTTTTGGGGGAATTTTAAAATTATAAATTTTCATCGTAGCTAAGTTTACTGCTTCATGGGGAAATAATTTATAAATAAAATTACTACATTTGGTATGAATTTTATTACATTATTTAGTGCAAAAAGTTGACGAATTTTAAGAGAATTTAACAAGTTTGTATTTTTATTTTTTTTCTGTTTTGTAGGTGATCGTGGTGTGAAGACTAGAAATATAAATGAAACATTAATAAAAAATGGTTAGTACTAATTCAAATTTATTAGTGAAGAGTATTTTAAATTATACTTACCTGTTAATCGTCTGGAAATTGACGAATTTTAAATCTTCTCTTTCAATTAATGGAAAAAGGTCTTTTTTATGCGAGTGTTGTTTTATTTTTTTTTGTTGAGTGTTATTTTTTATCCATTGTGAGTATGGAATTGGTTTAAAATTTGATGTGCCTAGTAAATCAACTTCGTAGTGATTATTCTGGCAATCTAAGTAGAGTGGAAAATGTTATTTATCTGTGATTGATCAATATCAGATTTTACTGCATATTTGCATTCTAGTCGGTGTGATGTTTCATCTTTTGCGAGATAAAATTGAATATTTTGTGGTGTTTCAACTGTAGTTTTTCTTGTGAGTAATTCAGGTGGCATATTTCGACTTAATGTATCTGGTAACGCAAGGTTTTTTCCTGCTGTCCAAACTATATGTAGATTTGGAAATTTCATTAGAATTAGTTGAAACCTATAAACTCTTTGATTTGGATTTGACTTTTGTGTAAAGAGAAATATAATTGGTTTGTGATCTGTGAATAGAACTGTTGGGTGTTAGGATCCAAGTATCGGAAATTCATATTCTGTAAGTGTATAAATTATAGCTGTACATTCTCTCATTAGAGTTGAGAGTCGTAGCTCTGCTTGAGTGAATAATTATTGAATTTCCAGATATAAGGTTCATTTTATTTATTCCACTATGTGATTGTAACAATGCTGCGCCGATGCCAAAATTTGAAGCATCGCACATTGCATAGAATGGTTGATTTTGATCTGTTAAAAGATTTTTAATTTCTTCAAATCGTGTTTGATGTTCAGTGGTCCATTAAAAATTATTTTGTTTTCTGAGGATATTATAGAAGGGTCTTAAGTATAATTGCTTTTTGTAAACATATTTACTTAAGAAATTTAACATTCCAAGGAATTCTTGGATTTTCTTTTTATTTGTTTTGTAGGTGGCTGAAGTTTTTGAATGGCATCAATGCGTGATTTTAATGGAGTGATAGTTTCTCGTTCTATATTATGTCCTAAAAATTTAACGCGTGTTAGAAAGAAGTGTGATTTGTCGGGAGCTGCCTTCAGATTTTCGTTCTGAAGTTTTTTATGATACTGTTCTAAAACTGTAAGCATTTCTTCTTTAGTTTGTGATTGCATAAAAACATCATCTAAGTATGTGATTGCAATTTTCTTGAGTATTAGTGGTCTAGAAATTTTACTCATAAAAGCTGAAAAAGCTGCTGGTCCTATGGATATTCCATAGAATAAGCGATTAAATTCATATTATTGATTTCCAATAACAAATTGTGTTAAAAGTTGTGATTGTTTATCTAGTGGCATTTGATTATAAGCACTATTCGTATCTGCGGTTGTGAAATATTTACCATTTATCTTTGTTAAGATAACTTGTATGGGTTCAATAGGCTAATTGCATTTTGACTCGTCAATTAGTGAATTGAGGTATCTAGCGTCTAAAACTATTTTTAGTGATTCACCTTTTGCTAGAATGATAACAGGGTTGATAAAATTGTTACCTTTTGGTTGTTCTTCCTTATTTACTGGTGAGATCATTTCGTATTGTTCTAAAATGTCAAGTAATCTGTTTACCTTGTCATGTAAGTGAATCGGTACTTTACTGGCTCTTTGTTTTTTGAAAACTGCGTCGGGTTTTAACGGGAGGTTTAGTGATGAACTAATTTTCCCAACGTCAAATTTTGATGTTGCGTAGACTGTTGAATATTTTAAGTTGATTTGCTAATTTATCAAATTCAATTTGTGTAATTTGGGAATGTTCAAAATTAAACATTTTAAAAAAATTTTTGTTGTTCTTTTGTTTAATTTGTTATATTGAATGTTGGTTTAAAATATGGTGTTTTTGTGAAGTAATCTGTGTTTCTTTTTTCATTACTTATTATATTATTAATGGATAATTCTTCGTCAAGAATTGTTGACTGGCAAATATCTAATAATTGGAGTATATTATTAACGCGGTAGGCTACTTCATTTATAGGTGAAACTGTATCATTTGTTTCACAATATCCTAAAAAACCTAAGGGTAATGTTACTTGATATGGTGTATTATTATACGCGTGTAATGAAATGATGTCGGAATTTGTGTTTTTCGAATATTTTATGGATGAGATCGTAATTTTGAAAAATTTGTGGATAGGTTTAAATTCGAAGTCTGACATAAAAAGTTGTTGTTTATTTCGACTTTTGTTAAACTGGTGAACTTGTTTTATTGAAAAATTATATTTATTTCCTGATAATGGTTTCAGGTGTTTCCGTTGTTGATTGTAAATGGGATAAAATTTTGAAATGTTGTTTGTTAAATCTTTGTAAGAATGTTAGGGCTGTATTTTTTGTTTTTGTGTGTTTATCTTTGATATGGATCTTACTATTTAAGATGTTGATTGTTGGTATATATTTAGATATAAATGGTATGCCAATGATATTGTGTTTAATATCAGTAATATGAAATATTTGTTTAAATGGTTTGTTTAAAATTTTGTTCTGTTCCATTGTTCTCGTGGGAAGAAGGAATAATTGGATTTTTCCATAATTTACTAATGTTGATCCTTGTGCTGTTGCTAATTTACTAGAGGTTTCAAGAGGTGTTAAGTTTGGATGCAATGTTTTGATTTCATTCCATGTGGGAATATTAATTATATTTGATTCTGCTCCTGAGTCAATTAAAAAATCAATTTCAAGATCTGGTGGTTGAAATTCTTTGTTTCTTGGGCTTTCTAAGAGAAATGGAATTGTCCAAATTTTTTCTCTTGGTTGTTCTTTTTGTATATTTTGATCAATATGTTTTGTGTTTGAGCATTGTGTTACGTCTTTTTTATCGGGTTTAATTACAGTGTTAATTCCGTTTACTTCTAGTGTATTAGTTTGTGTATTATCAATGGGTCCAATATAGTAATTGTGAAGGAGTTCCAATTGATTTAAATATATATGTGAAGTAAAAGGTTGTTCACATATGATAGGTTCATAGTCGTTTTCGACTGTTATCATATTTACAGAGATGGTATTATCCGTATCACTTTCTGTATCTGATGATTCACAATTTATATGATTTAGTTGTAATTCGTTACTTCCTGTGTCATAAATACCTGGGGGGTCTGGAGTTGTTTCTTCATTTGTCTGCACCTGATTAATGTGTCTTTGATGTTTTGGTGTGCTACTTCTGTATCGATGTTTAGAATCAGGATAGCGGTTATTATTCCTATGTGGTGACTGGGAATAATTTCTGTATCGATTATTGTAACTTGAGTTTCGATTTTGTGAATTATTTTGTGATCTGTTTTGATAATTATCGTTTGATCTGTGATAGTTTGATCTATTATATGAATTATTCCTTGATCTAGTGTTCGGGTAATACTGATTTCGATTGTTTGAATAACTTCTATTTCTATTATGAGAATAGTTTCTATTTCTGTTGTATGATGAGTTTTGTGATTGGTTATTGGAATAGATATAAGAGTAAGATTCGGATAGGGTACACCGTCTGCTCGTCACGCTATCTTATTTTCGGCCGGATAGATTCGTGCAACTTCTTAGTCTAATACCGATCCTAATCTTACTCTTATATCTACTAGTCTCAGGGTGTTTAACTAGTCTCTGCTAGGCTCAATAGATCTAGAGTATACTGGCTTATTGCAACTGCTGAAGTTCTCTTGGAGAGGCAACTAATTTCTAAGTTGAATTCAAATCTCTCTGGTGCTGAAATTACAAGTAATTTCAGCACTTACAAATAAGTTGGTTGTTAGTTGGATGGATTATGATTGGTTAATATTAAAAATTTTACAGTGGTAAAATATCCAATTTATCCAATAATAAAATGTAGTTTAGATCAGGTTCCACCCATCCGGGACTTACAGAGTTTTTCATAACTATCTTTCTTCTCTGCAATTTGAAGGATGGATGATGAACGTTGGTATTTGGCGAACATCATTTTC
Organism: Symsagittifera roscoffensis; assembly: GCF_963678635.1. Taxonomy (NCBI): domain Eukaryota; kingdom Metazoa; phylum Xenacoelomorpha; order Acoela; family Convolutidae; genus Symsagittifera; species Symsagittifera roscoffensis. The sequence goes on from NC_087062.1 coordinate 58,418,004, forward strand.
TTGTCCGGTTCCTCTTGGAGAAGAACGCTCCAGGACGCTGGAATTATGGATAGGAAATTGTTACGTCGTCATTTGACAACGACTGTGATCCCCAATGAAATCAATCCGATCTCAAAATGGTTTGCTATGACAGGTTTTTCTGTATTATATAGAGAACTTGTTTTGTGTGCAACCTCGTCTGGGAATGGCTGGGATCGTGTGTGGAAGGGATGCCTTGTAACTCGGATGTGTACGTATACTTGAACATCGAGGTGGTCATTGTTCTAGTTCAATGAAGTCATTTTCTGCGAAGTCAAGTCGTACTCTAAATCCTTTGAGTTGTGATTGTGGACGGCATGTCGGTTGTGTTTAGCCATTCTTTTGTTCGAGTGTGATGGGATCATCTAGTCTTTGGATGTTCGTCTTTGTTGTTGTGTATGATCTATATGCTGCAAAGTATGATTTACATTTTATAAAATTATGTTAAGTCGGTTTTTTAATCAAGAATTTAGTTAGTCGTTTTCACAAAAGCGTTTTGTTTTAGTTCGGTTATTTTGAAGAGTTACTCACCCTTGAGTACCTCTTATTAAAAATAGGAGTGTGGTCACAAAGCGTGGATGTAGCGCGGTGGGTTAGGTCGGCTATAGAGCATGCTCAGGACGTCCTCTCTGGTGGGTTAGGCCCGGAGTGGGAGTATGATTTCATGCTGTTTCTTTGAGAGGTCCTGTTATGTGATAACCTTTTATGTTGGGTTTATGTTGGCCTTTCTTATGTTACTTTGGTTGTGTCCTTTTTTCAAAAATCAAATTGTTTTTGGTATGGGTTTGTCTTGCGATTTTTTTGTGTTTTATTATTTCTTTCTTAGACTTTATAATAGTCTTCAAAAGAATAAATTATCCAGTTTTAAACTGGGTTAATCCGGTTTGGGTACCGTTGGTTTTCTTTTCATAGTCATGCTGTTATTTTATGATTTGTGGTGTTTAGTAAGCTGCGTTGGTTAGTTTAAGGGTTTAGTATATAATTCCTTTCCAACCGGGTTAAAAGAAAGTTTGAAACTTGTTATCGTGTGTTAGAGTTGTTGATAGTGAAAGCTTGAAACTCAAAATCATTATTTAAACAATTCTTCGTGGGCGAGCTGTGCGAGTTTGGATAGAATTCTTGTGCGAGTGAAGGAAAATATTGAAAAGGTTAGTACTGCTTTCTCATTTTATCAATTTATTGCAGAGAATTTGAATTTTACTGCGTTTTGGGGGAATTTTAAAATTATAAATTTTCATCGTAGCTAAGTTTACTGCTTCATGGGGAAATAATTTATAAATAAAATTACTACATTTGGTATGAATTTTATTACATTATTTAGTGCAAGAAGTTGACGAATTTTAAGAGAATTTAACAAGTTTGTATTTTTATTTTTTTTCTGTTTTGTAGGTGATCGTGGTGTGAAGACTAGAAATATAAATGAAACATTAATAAAAAATGGTTAGTACTAATTCAAATTTATTAGTGAAGAGTATTTTAAATTATACTTACCTGTTAATCGTCTGGAAATTGACGAATTTTAAATCTTCTCTTTCAATTAATGGAAAAAGGTCTTTTTTATGCGAGTGTTGTTTTATTTTTTTTTGTTGAGTGTTATTTTTTATCCATTGTGAGTATGGAATTGGTTTAAAATTTGATGTGCCTAGTAAATCAACTTCGTAGTGATTATTCTGGCAATCTAAGTAGAGTGGAAAATGTTATTTATCTGTGATTGATCAATATCAGGTTTTACTGCATATTTGCATTCTAGTCGGTGTGATGTTTCATCTTTTGCGAGATAAAATTGAATATTTTGTGGTGTTTCAACTGTAGTTTTTCTTGTGAGTAATTCAGGTGGCATATTTCGACTTAATGTATCTGGTAACGCAAGGTTTTTTCCTGCTGTCCAAACTATATGTAGATTTGGAAATTTCATTAGAATTAGTTGAAACCTATAAACTCTTTGATTTGGATTTGACTTTTGTGTAAAGAGAAATATAATTGGTTTGTGATCTGTGAATAGAACTGTTGGGTGTTAGGATCCAAGTATCGGAAATTCATATTCTGTAAGTGTATAAATTATAGCTGTACATTCTCTCATTAGAGTTGAGAGTCGTAGCTCTGCTTGAGTGAATAATTATTGAATTTCCAGATATAAGGTTCATTTTATTTATTCCACTATGTGATTGTAACAATGCTGCGCCGATGCCAAAATTTGAAGCATCGCACATTGCATAGAATGGTTGATTTTGATCTGTTAAAAGATTTTTAATTTCTTCAAATCGTGTTTGATGTTCAGTGGTCCATTAAAAATTATTTTGTTTTCTGAGGATATTATAGAAGGGTCTTAAGTATAATTGCTTTTTGTAAACATATTTACTTAAGAAATTTAACATTCCAAGGAATTCTTGGATTTTCTTTTTATTTGTTTTGTAGGTGGCTGAAGTTTTTGAATGGCATCAATGCGTGATTTTAATGGAGTGATAGTTTCTCGTTCTATATTATGTCCTAAAAATTTAACGCGTGTTAGAAAGAAGTGTGATTTGTCGGGAGCTGCCTTCAGATTTTCGTTCTGAAGTTTTTTATGATACTGTTCTAAAACTGTAAGCATTTCTTCTTTAGTTTGTGATTGCATAAAAACATCATCTAAGTATGTGATTGCAGTTTTCTTGAGTATTAGTGGTCTAGAAATTTTACTCATAAAAGCTGAAAAAGCTGCTGGTCCTATGGATATTCCATAGAATAAGCGATTAAATTCATATTATTGATTTCCAATAACAAATTGTGTTAAAAGTTGTGATTGTTTATCTAGTGGCATTTGATTATAAGCACTATTCGTATCTGCGGTTGTGAAATATTTACCATTTATCTTTGTTAAGATAACTTGTATGGGTTCAATAGGCTAATTGCATTTTGACTCGTCAATTAGTGAATTGAGGTATCTAGCGTCTAAAACTATTTTTAGTGATTCACCTTTTGCTAGAATGATAACAGGGTTGATAAAATTGTTACCTTTTGGTTGTTCTTCCTTATTTACTGGTGAGATCATTTCGTATTGTTCTAAAATGTCAAGTAATCTGTTTACCTTGTCATGTAAGTGAATCGGTACTTTACTGGCTCTTTGTTTTTTGAAAACTGCGTCGGGTTTTAACGGGAGGTTTAGTGATGAACTAATTTTCCCAACGTCAAATTTTGATGTTGCGTAGACTGTTGAATATTTTAAGTTGATTTGCTAATTTATCAAATTCAATTTGTGTAATTTGGGAATGTTCAAAATTAAACATTTTAAAAAAATTTTTGTTGTTCTTTTGTTTAATTTGTTATATTGAATGTTGGTTTAAAATATGGTGTTTTTGTGAAGTAATCTGTGTTTCTTTTTTCATTACTTATTATATTATTAATGGATAATTCTTCGTCAAGAATTGTTGACTGGCAAATATCTAATAATTGGAGTATATTATTAACGCGGTAGGCTACTTCATTTATAGGTGAAACTGTATCATTTGTTTCACAATATCCTAAAAAACCTAAGGGTAATGTTACTTGATATGGTGTATTATTATACGCGTGTAATGAAATGATGTCGGAATTTGTGTTTTTCGAATATTTTATGGATGAGATCGTAATTTTGAAAAATTTGTGGATAGGTTTAAATTCGAAGTCTGACATAAAAAGTTGTTGTTTATTTCGACTTTTGTTAAACTGGTGAACTTGTTTTATTGAAAAATTATATTTATTTCCTGATAATGGTTTCAGGTGTTTCCGTTGTTGATTGTAAATGGGATAAAATTTTGAAAAGAATGGTGGTTGTTTGTTAAATCTTTGTAAGAATGTTAGGGCTGTATTTTTTGTTTTTGTGTGTTTATCTTTGATATGGATCTTACTATTTAAGATGTTGATTGTTGGTATATATTTAGATATAAATGGTATGCCAATGATATTGTGTTTAATATCAGTAATATGAAATATTTGTTTAAATGGTTTGTTTAAAATTTTGTTTTGTTCCATTGTTCTCGTGGGAAGAAGGAATAATTGGATTTTTCCATAATTTACTAATGTTGATCCTTGTGCTGTTGCTAATTTACTAGAGGTTTCAAGAGGTGTTAAGTTTGGATGCAATGTTTTGATTTCATTCCATGTGGGAATATTAATTATATTTGATTCTGCTCCTGAGTCAATTAAAAAATCAATTTCAAGATCTGGTGGTTGAAATTCTTTGTTTCTTGGGCTTTCTAAGAGAAATGGAATTGTCCAAATTTTTTCTCTTGGTTGTTCTTTTTGTATATTTTGATCAATATGTTTTGTGTTTGAGCATTGTGTTACGTCTTTTTTATCGGGTTTAATTACAGTGTTAATTCCGTTTACTTCTAGTGTATTAGTTTGTGTATTATCAATGGGTCCAATATAGTAATTGTGAAGGAGTTCCAATTGATTTAAATATATATGTGAAGTAAAAGGTTGTTCACATATGATAGGTTCATAGTCATTTTCGACTGTTATCATATTTACAGAGATGGTATTATCCGTATCACTTTCTGTATCTGATGATTCACAATTTATATGATTTAGTTGTAATTCGTTACTTCCTGTGTCATAAATACCTGGGGGGTCTGGAGTTGTTTCTTCATTTGTCTGCACCTGATTAATGTGTCTTTGATGTTTTGGTGTGCTACTTCTGTATCGATGTTTAGAATCAGGATAGCGGTTATTATTCCTATGTGGTGACTGGGAATAATTTCTGTATCGATTATTGTAACTTGAGTTTCGATTTTGTGAATTATTTTGTGATCTGTTTTGATAATTATCGTTTGATCTGTGATAGTTTGATCTATTATATGAATTATTCCTTGATCTAGTGTTCGGGTAATACTGATTTCGATTGTTTGAATAACTTCTATTTCTATTATGAGAATAGTTTCTATTTCTGTTGTATGATGAGTTTTGTGATTGGTTATTGGAATAGTGTCTATTCCTTGGGTTTGATTGGGAACTGGATCCAGAAACCAATTCTGTTGTATTGGAAGTCGATTGTGAATAGTTATTTTGGTTATTTTGCTATTCGATCGTTTATATCTATTTTGTGAGAAATTTCGTGTATTTCCTCGTTCGGGTGATCTACCTCTATAACTTGAGTTTTATGGTGATTGATTCCTCGTGTAATTTGAGTTGCTCGGAAGTGGTTTTCCGGAACTGTTATTACTATATATATTTTTGTTTGATAGATTTTGGTCTTTTTTCATGTATTGATAGAATGCTTTATTTGGTTCTTTGTGCTTTTGAGGTTTTTTTTTATTGTCTTGTTGTTTTTGTCTACATTCGCAAATACTGTGTCCGTATCGTCGGCAATAATTACACTATTTTTTGAAGGATGGTTTGCCTTTAAAGGTTGGATGTTTTTCGTAGATATTTAGTGTTTCAGTGATTTTTTCAATCAGGTCTGTGTCTGATTCTTGTATGTTATTTATATGTGTAGTATTTGTTTCAATCCGATTAACATATTGTAGTTTTAGATTTTCTGTTTCTTCGAGCTTCATTGTGATTTCTGCTTGTTCTAGTTTATCTACTAAATTTCGAAAATCTAAATCTGGTTCTCGAATTGAGGAAGGATGAGTTGTTCTCTTTTTTATAGCTATTTTCCTTAATTGAGGTGTTAAGGTCATCATTAAAATTTCTGTCATTTTTGTGTTTTTGTAATCATGTGTATTGATTGAATATGCTTTTCCAACTAGTGTTTCGATTCGTACTGCTAATTGTTTAATTGTTTCATTTGGTAATCTGCGGGTTTCGTTGCATAAAACTCTTTGATGTTGTTTGTTTCTTTCAGAATCAAACATTTTTGAAAATTCTTGTGTGAATCTTTTCCAGTCTGATTTTATTTCTATGGGTAATACTGAAAACCATTTTTGAGCTGCTCCATCTAGGGTTGTTTGTATTAATGCTGTGCGTCTATGTATCCAATTTTGATGTAGTGGCGTTTTAATTGGTTCGGGTCCTATATTTAAAATTAAATTTTCTGTTACTGCATTTAGATAATCTTCTACAGAATATTCAGGGTCTGTTCCTGTGACTACCATTAATGGTTTATTCGATGTTATTGATGATCCAGCCATGAGGTATGGATTCATAGTCATCTGTAGTGATTCTGCGGCATTTGGCATTTGTGAAATATTTGAAAGTTGATTTTTTGTGATTTCATGTTGCTGAAGGTAATATGGAAGCGGTATTTCATTTTGCATTTGTGTTGGTTGATAAGAATGCATTAACATTGGGTTTTGTGGTTGAATTGGTTGAAAGGATTGTGTGTTAAATGGGTTTTGTACATGCATTTGTTGTGGATTTTGTATATCTGTTGGGTTTTGTGGGTAAATTTTCATATTTTGAGATGATTGAGATTGTCGCGGTCTCTGTGTGCGATATTCTTTAGTATATGGTGCAAAAATATCTGGTTGATGATAATCATCATCATCAGATGATAAATAGTTTGTGTTATATGGTGTATGTTTTTTATTTTTATTTTGTTGAAAAAATGGGTAATTTTCAGTAAATCCTGTGTAGGTTGTGGATTATCTGGAAAATTTACTGAATTGGTCGATGTTTTTGGGATATTCCAATAATGGGAACATACGTGATTTAAATTTTGTGTATTTTTTCGGGGAGGTTGATTTGTTTTTGTTTGGTGAGCATAATTATAATTGTGTTCTGCAAAAGTGTTTCTTGTGAACGATTTTCGTGTTTTTGACGGTATTGTCATTGGTCTATATGTTTGTTAGTCCATATGTGAATATTTTGGAGCAACCGATGGTTTAACTGTTGATTTTGAGGTTACCTGTGTTAGTGATGTATTTGTATTTCTTGGTGTTGTCAGATTAGGGTGTATTGGTGAAATACTTTGATGTGTAGTTGTTGCTGTTGTTTGGACGACTTCTTCATTTATGAAGTGTGATGGTGTTTGAATATCTTGTTGTGTAAGATTTCTGGTTCCATTGAGATTTTCATTATGTATGACTGTTGAATTTAAGCTGTTATTTCGTGTATCAGGTAAAAATGAATTATAATTTAATGGTGTTGCGTCAATGGTTAATGGTATTACTTTTGCATAATCTCTGTGGAAAGATATTGTACTTATTGCTTGACTCGAGATATCTTGTGGAATATTCAAAAATGCTGGATGAGACCAGTCAGGGTCCCAAACGTAATCTGATTGTTCTGAAATAACAGTGTCATCATTGGTATTTTGAGGTCTGAAATTTTTTCTTGCTTGTGAAATTAAATCTAAATTGTGGGTGAAATAATCAATTATAAACCCTATTAAAATCTTTTGTAAATCATGTTTAGTGTTTTGTGAAACATCTTTTTTAGTGAAATTTTCGCGAATTATATGTAAAAATGTTGAAAATACTGTGATTTCATTTCGTACTTTTGTATGTTTTGATGTTTCGGTTGGTGATATACTTTGAATTTCTGTTTTTTCTAATATAGATATATAACTATATATTACTGCAAAAACTTTGTTAGTGAATATGGAGTTTGCTCTTTGTGAATTATGATATTGTATGCTTTTGATATATTCTATGAATACATTTGAAAAATCTAGTTCAATATCGTCTGTTTGAATTACATATTTACGATGGGCTGTATTTGGTGTGCTGAATTCTATTGTGTAGATTCCATATTGTTGTGTTAGATTACATACGTCTTTCAAATAATGTTCAATAATTCTTCTTTTGATTTTTACATCTGGGATTTCTGCTTTGAATGGGCTGATTCCTGGTTCAAACAAATTTACGATTAAGTTCTTACAAAATCGTGTTTGTCCTCTATCATCGAGTGAATCTATAAGAAAGGGAAAAACTGCTTCTTCATCTGGACTTTCGTCACTTTGAGTGTGGCTCATTTTTTTGTTTGATGAATGTTAATATATAACTATCAATGAGTCTAATTGGTTGATTCCAATTAAACAAGTGTACTGGTTTGTGTTTATATTGCTTTTTTATTCTTCTTTTTCTTCTTTTTGATGAATTTGAAGTTATTTCTGAGTCGGAAAAATATAATTGATCATGAATGGGACAATTTTTATCTATTGATTCTTTTAATTTGTATAGTTCGTCTAAACTGTTGGCTTCTGATTCAGAAAATGCGTTTCTATTTTTTGAAAAACTTTTTTGTGTGCTTTGTCTTTGTTTGCTTAAAATTTTTCTTTTTATTATTTGTCATTTTGTTCTAATGTATCCAACTGTTTGTGTATGTGGAGTGATTACAAGATCGTATTTTTGGTTATCTATTTCACAATTGTGTAAAACGATTGTTTGTTTAGTTCCTAATTTTTTGAATGACATAAGGTTTAGGATGTGAGGGATGCAAGAAGTTGTTAGTTATTTCTATTTTCCTAAACTGTTAGTCCTTATGATTTTTTGGTGAGCTTAACCTGGGTCTTTTTGTTCAGGGTTGGAGAGAAAAGTATATCAATTCCGGAGAATGATTTTCTAATTTCTCGTGGCTAGTCTAAGTTAAGGTGTTAACTTACTTAATCTTACTTAGGGGTAGTGATTGTGTTCAAGGGTTGGAGAATAGTAAATCGATCCACAAGGTTCAGGTATAATTAGGACGCAAGCAGTTCGTTAGATACTATTTTAAACTTACTAAGTCTAAGATCTACCCTGGGTCTGGTAAGAGGAGGGTTCAAGTGAGGGATGGGTAACCGAAGTTTTTCACTGTTTAGCTTAATTTGAATGGTTAGTTTTATTTAAAAATTTCTATTAGTCCTGGGTCTTGTGAAAAGGTTGGATAGTGAATCGACGTTTGAGGTCGTTAGACACTTGCTAATTGGGTGGGGGAGAACAAAATTGTTCTTTTTGATCCAAAGATAGGCCTTGATGATCACGTTTTAAATTTAGTGAAACAGAAAATTTATAAATATCCAAGGATAAGCCTTGATGATCTGATTTTTAAAATTAAGTGATTTTAATTTAAAAATGGTTTAAATTTATTTAATAAAAAGATTTAGTTTTTCAATGATGTTAGTGAGCTTATGATTGCTGTTATGTTTAGGTGATGAAGCTGGAACAACAAGATGATTTATTATTACTAACTATTTTTTGTCATGCTACTAATTTTTATTTTTATTTTCAATAAATATTTTTCAAATATGTTTTATATAAAACTGCAGAAATTAGGGAAACGATCTGAGATATTTTCATCAATCGTTATTGTACATTAATAATTTTGTTTAGCGCCTGAAATGCTCATGAAGGTTTACTTCAAAATTTTATGTTTGCAAATGAAAATCTAAATTCATTGCTAATAAGATTCTAAATACAAAAGTCTGTGTTGGCTTTTGCCGTACAATCATAAAACTAAATGGTAAGTTTCTACTTTGTCGTATGTCGTCTTTTGTCCGAGGTCTTCTTCCAATTCCGGGTAATTCTATTATCGTTCGGAATATCGGCTCTGATCTATTGAGTCGTAGAGACATTTCAATTAAATTATTATCGTATAACATTTTGAAAATGTTTTGTCTAATTTCTAATCTATTTTTGGTTAGTTCTAAGCTGTTAAGGTCTTATTCGAGACATATGGTCGCACCAGATGAGTTATGACCGATGTGGTTAACTCATAGAGTAATTTCGGATAGGGTTCACCGTCTGCTCGTCACGCTATCTTATTTTCGGCCGGATAGATTCGTGCAATTTCTTAGTCTAATACCGATCCTAATCTTACTCTTATATCTACTAGTCTCAGGGTGTTTAATTATTCTCTGCTAGGCTCAATAGATCTAGAGTATACTGGCTTATTGCAACTGCTGAAGTTCTCTTGGAGAGGCAACTAATTTCTAAGTTAAATTCAAATCTCTCTGGTGCTGAAATTACAAGTAATTTCAGCACTTACAAATAAGTGGGTTGTTAGTTGGATGGATTATGATTGGTTAATATTAAATATTTTACAGTGGTAAAATATCCAATTTATCCAATAATAAAATGTAGTTTAGATCAGGTTCCAGTTAGATTTTAAAAAGTGTTTGTTGCATTTTTTTTGAGCTAAGCACAACTGATATTTTTTTTGTGGTTCAATATAAATTTTTTTCTTGACTTTCAAGATTCCAATTCCAATTTTCACATTAGTTTCTTGTGTATAATTGTATCATCTTTAAAAACTCGCTCTTCTGTATCAGAGTTTCAGGGAGATCATTGATGTAGGTGAGAAACAAATAAAACTTAGAATTGATTCCTAAAACTCAACTCTTAAATTTACCTAGCAAATTTTTAGTGAAAATATTTGAGCAAACTGGAAACAATAAAATATAACTGAATGGTGATTGATTTTCCTTGAAATTGAAATTTGAAAATTTTTGGAGAATTATACTGTAGTTTTCCGTTTCAAAAAAATTTTAGAAACAAAAAAAATTAAAAATAGCAAAAATTGTTTAGAAATTTTAAGATTCCCTAACATTTTGATTGTTTAGAATTTTTTTAAAAGTTAATTTATCAGCTGGTCTGTAATTTATGTAGAATTTTTCTCAATTCGGTGTATAGGGATACTTTAAGCAACCGCAGAGCTCTCCCGATATAGATGTTCTTCAATTATTCAAAAAGATAAAATCTTTTGATTGAGAAAATGCAGGGTTCAATATCCTAATGAAAAAATGTGAGAGCCCAAAAGAATCATGAAGTTTTGTTTGACGTAATATACAGCTCAACTTGCATTTTGCTCCTGAGTTTATTGAATCTCACACAATATATTTTTTGTTTCGGTGTCTCAATGTAATAAATTTCTTTTACTTGATGAAATATTTCTGCGTTACCTTCGTTACAAAATTACAAAATCTCTTTAAAGTTTGTTGAAAAATTTGGAATAATTTATATTTCTTGGCATTTTCCCGTTCTGCTTTAATTATAAGCTATGTTTTTATGAATCAAAGAGAAATTGTACGAATACCTTGATTTTGGTTTGTTCTTAAATAAAAAGCTTTTTATTTTCATATCTACACTAAACTGATTGAAATTTTGAAAATCATTATTCCGTTACAGTTACCGTGAGTCTTGGGTTTTTAATGGAAGTTGAATTGAAGTTTAGTCAGCCCAATTTTTTTCCTGTAAACTATTATGTTTTCGAAAAACTTGGTTCGATGAAATTTTTATCATTTTTGTCTCTTATGAAAAAATTTTATCAATATTTATCTGTAATGAAGAAAACCACCTTAATCTTCAAAGGTTTATGATAAAAATCATACAACAAAAATCGCTTCGTGCATCAAAAAACAATTACTTTCTCACTTAAAATATTTCCAATTCAAATGTTTTCTAAAAGAAGCTAAGAATGATTCAAAAACTTTTTGATAATTTATATTTTTATAAAGCTGAAATCACAGCCGGCATCAAAATCAATCGTACAATGAAAACAACTGAAAATCTTCCTGGTCATTATAAGTAAGTCTTTGGTTTTTTTTGTATCGTACATTTCAACTTTTAATGCAAATCTTAGTTTATGATTAGAATTAGAAAGCATTTGATGAGTAAAAATAATATAACAATCTTAACATTATAAAATTACTTGTCAGTCAATAAATGTGAACATTTTAGAATTTTAAAGAATTTTAAGATTTTTTCAATACAATCAGCTGGCAAAAAAACAATCCTCGTTTATCTACCATTTAACCATTTTTCGCTTGATTTTTTGTAGCATTGCTTAAGCAAAAGTCAAGATATATCGGACAATGTATTTAAAGATTACAAAATTTTGCTGTGTGGTTTTCACAATGCAGCGACAATCCACTTTCCGTAGATACGTGTAAATCATCAACTAAACTATTGAGATTAGACTATAGCACTGTAATTGACTTTTGAAAGACATCTGAAAACAAACAATGGGAAAACCGTCTAAGGAAACATAAAAAACTCACAAATAAACTTATGGCAATGGTATTTTGATTAGTTTGATGATTTTCATCCGGTACGGATCGATAAACTTATTATCGTTGCTATTTATTAATTTGATTAACATATTTATTCATATTGTTTGGTCAGTTGGCCTTGATACGGCTGCATGCCGACTTAAGTCCATGAGCAAGACTCAGACGATAATTTATGTTTCTGAACAACAGCTGTTTTATCCAATTCACATAAAAGCAACGTTTATCAATCCGTTCGGATTCATTACAATCACGCTCATACATTGAGGTTTGACATGGCGCAGTCAGCAGGATACTCGAAGAACCCGCTGAATATCAACCCATTCTAGGAGAAAGCTTCAGCCGAGCCACCACTGGAATGGTCGAACCAGGCAGCGATTTTTGAGTGGCAGTATTTGCCAAAGACGGGATTGAAGTAAGAAATCTTCGAAGAAATAAACCTTAGCTCCTCGAGCCCACAGAACCTATAAACGAGGTCAAAATAAATGTAGAAACAGAAGCTCAAAAGAAGAATCGGGAGGGTCGCAACCAGGAAAAAAGAGTTGGTTAGGAGAACCACGTGGTGAAAGCCCGAGAAAAGGAAGTTCTATGCAAATCATTCCGATGGGACGAAGCAGACGCTAAAGTGAGAAGCTACAATTTTCTTTGCCTGGGAGCCGAAGGTCAGCGTCAAATTCAGCAAAAACGCCCAGGCCCAGTTCTACACACGTTGACAACAAAAGAGCTAATTACGACTCTAGCAGACTTACTCGTAACAACCAGAATGGTCGCGTTCGAAAGATACAACTTTATCTAAGAAAACAAAAGAAAACGGAAAGTCTGGAACAATTTCACGCTGATCTGGTCGAGTTGGCTTCAAGAGCTGATTGCAGGGACAAAGAAGACGAGTGGGTGCGAGACATGTTCACGGCACATATGCAAAATGAAAAGATAGCCGAAGAATTACTCGCACAAACAAAAAGCACACAATATGCGTATGAGTATGCAAAACGCAGGGAAAAGGGAATCGAACATAGTCGCACAATGAAAATAAATCCGTTCGGTAACCGAGTAACAGCAACAAAATAGGAACCGGTTTATTATATCAACACACGGGGACGAAGTTATTATGCAAACAATCAGGTACCTCAAACAGGCCGTGGAAACTTTCGGGGACGCGTATATCCTCAAGTTCAACAAAATATAAGAGGTCTGTCTCAACAACAAAGAAACCAATACCCCAACACTCAAAAGAAATGCTATAAATGTGGTTACCAATTCGGACATCCCCACTTACAAGCATGTCCCGCAAAGGATAATATTTGTTCTAAATGCGCCAAACGGGGCCATTTTGCCAAAGTGGGTCGTTGAGGAAATGTTAACTATCTGGAAGACCGCAACAATGACGAAGAACAAGAAGAAACCGAATCAGAGAGTCAAGGAACAGAAATTGATCCAGTCGCGTTTGTTGATTTTAAGTCTAAAAATGATTGGGAGGAGTATCACGTCAATAATTTTTCAGTGAAGGCAATATCGGAAGCATTTGAAATAAAACACGCAACAAATTTGTCCGAGGATGATTTAAACGGGCACATAAATAAACTGAAGACAAAAACAGAAAATTTATTTGCAATCGCTGACTCCGGGAGTCCAATGATGTCGTTCATAAACAAAAAAATCGCCCGGCGGTTACAAGAGAAGGACAAAACCGCAATATTTAAGCAAATTCCATCGGAAGATACAGCTCGGAATTTAGCATGTTACAATGGTGAAACAATTGTTCCAAAGCGAAGACTGATTGTAACAATTGAGCCAGGAGGCTGGAAAATAAGAGCTGATTCATTCATCATTGTAGATAACCAGAAAGCAAACATCATAGGCAGAAACATCCTCCCACAAATTGGAATAAGACTAGTACAAGAAAAACCGAAACAAGGGGACGTACTGAATATACGCGAACAAGAACAATCAAAGCCGGAAATCAGACAGTGGTAAAAGATAACTATCCACAACTATGCATTCCTGTTGGAAAGTAAGAAAAACCTCGTAATGCAGACACAATTCAATAAAGAATTTAATCCAGTACAGCAGAAGAGACGCCGTGTCCCAGTTCACCTACAAGAACGAGTAAAAAAATAACTCATCAAAATCATGGATCAAAGACACATAATAAAACTGGATAAAAATTCAGATCGACAATTCATAAGTCCAATCGTGATTATCGTAAAAAAAGACCAGACGGTGAAATTGGCGTTAGACTCGAAAAAGATGAACAAATTTTTTCACAAGAAAAATATATTTGATGCCTAACATCGACCTACTATTATACAACTTAGCACAGATGATGAAATCGAACAACAGTCAGCAAACTTTATTCTGAACATTAGATTTGCGTTACGCGTATTCACAAATCCCGCTGGACAAACCAACTCGGGAACAATACAGCTTCAGTTTGATTGATGGCAATGCTACAGGAACCTACCAATTTGAAACAGGATTTACGGCCTCACGGATATGCCAGCTGAATTTCAAAAGGCCATTGATCTAACTCTTACAAATTGTTCAAACACCTACGCATACTTAGACGACATATTGATCGTTACCAAGGGGTCGATCGAGGTACACAAACAAAAACTACAAACGATTCTGGAAAGATTAGAGGGTGAAAATCTTGCCATATCATTGGGCAAACGTAAGTTTGCTTGTAACCAAGTTGAGTGGCTAGGGTATACTATAAAGAGCGGGGGCACTACACCTTTAATGAGAAAAACAGAAGCAATTGAAAAATTCTCTCCTCCAAAAACCTTTAAAAAAACTAAACAGCTTCATGGGTTCTATACAGCATCTCACTAGGTATATCCCAGATTTACCTAGTGATTTACTAAAACAGCCGCAGCATTGAGGCCACTCAATCTTTTAGAAAAAAGTATCAAAAAAAAACAGGAGAAAATAAACCAAATAATTGGAAACCGGAACACAATACATCATTTCAAAACATTGAAAAACTAGTCGCCGAAATAACACAAAACAAACATTTTGATCAACATCTAGAGACACGTATAGCAACTGATACTTCTACATCAGGGTTAGGGGCGTCGCTTGAACAATATTTACCAGAAGGTTGGGTGGCAATAGCCTATGCATCAAGATTTTTAAAATCTTTCGAGGAGAAATATTCATTCAACGAGCTCGAATTACTCGGTTTAGTGTGGGCCATTGAACACTACTAATACTATCTGTACGGTAAACATTTCATCGTCATCACAGACCATCAAGCTTTGATCAGCGCTTTAAACGCAAGCGAGAGATCAAAAACCAGTCGAAGTAGATTAATCAGATGGATTAATCGACTAATCCCATTTCACTTCGATATCAAACATTTGGCTGGTAACAAAATGGGACTAATAGACTGTGTCATGAAATCCATTTGGATTGGCAGTACCCCCAAGCGAGTATGATGAGGAATTTGTTGTTGCATCAATTAAAACATTCATAAATAACTTGGAGGTGATTGACAACGTTACTCTTTATGAGTTAGCCAGTATCTGACACCGTGTCAGCTGATCAAAAGTTGCGCGGAAAAAAGAACTACAATTAACACTTCAAAACCTGACTTGAACAAGCATTTTTTCAAAAATTCCGCAAGCGGTCAATTGCAAACACAAAAGCCAAATCAGTTCTACCCAAATCAATCTGCGAATCAGTCAGCTCTGGTTCGAAACATAATCTCAAAACAAAACTCACTCGTATCTTTGGAAGATTTAACAAACGTCGTCAAACTCATTCGCAGACAACAGAAAATGAACCGAAAGCAGGATGTTCGGAAATACAAAGTCGGATTCATTCCAGACGAAGTAAAATCGCTAAACCCAATTTGCCGAAAGGAGGAAAAACTGCCCAACTGGCAAGGAACATCGGACAGGGAGGATAGCCTCTCAGATCCTCGGTGGCACAAACGACCACCAACTAAGAAAAAAGCAACAGCCACCACATCGGAAACTACACAAAAAGACGTCAAAACACAAATCAACGCCAGAGAATTACTTTCCTCTAGGCCACCAGTCAAAAAGATCTCAACAATATTTTTGACCTATAAAGTACACAACCAGCCAAACAGCACATCCCCAAAATGAAGACAACATAAGCTGTACAAACGGACAACTTTAAAAAGTTGGTGGGAACGCAAACAGGCATTAGCGAGGAACGGACTGAGATGCAAGAGCAGTTCGTGAGTAGAATAAACTACAACATCGCAAGCCAGGAGGAACGTGCCCCGAATGAAGAACCGCCCACTATGACAAGAACACAACCCGAAGCCACACAATTGGAAGCTAGCCACAATGAAATCACAGAAGGAGTAGTGGCAACCGTAACCCAAACAACGATGACGGAAACAGAGGACACACCGTGGTTCCCGAAAAGGTTGCAGAAGGTCCAGGGGATCAAGTTCATTGCCGCATCTACGAAAATGGACAGAATTCTCAGACCGCTCATCAATTTTGTAAAAAAGCGTGATTGGGACGCGATCAAATCCTCCTACGGACAGTATTGATTTAATGTCCGCAACAGACTGCATGTGCGGGAAGACTGTGTGCTGATTGACGAACGCATCGTTATCCCAACACAACTGCGTCAAACAATACTGGGAAGCCTACATCTGACACACCCAGGGTCGGCCGCCATGCTGGATTGATGTCAAAACGTGTGGTTTCCACACATACACTGAGCAATCGTCCAGATAGCGAAAAGTTGCAAACACTGTAGAGAGCAAGGTAAAAACCTTAAACCAGTCATTGGAAAAAACCATTCATTCCAAATGGATTCGGTTGTAGAACCATATGAAGAAATACAATTAGATTTTGCCGGGCGCTCCCCGATAAATTAAATAAGGACGCTTACATTTTCGTTGCTTTAGACAATTGGTCAAAACTTCCAACAGCAAAAGTTGTTTCAAATACTACAGCGGATGTCGCCATAAAATTCATGCAACGGTATATTTCAAATAACGGTGTACCCCGTCGATTGAGATGTGATCAAGTGGAAACATTTACAGCAAAAAAATTCCAACTTTTGTAACACAAATAATTTTAAGTTACTTTTCGCACCGGTAGACGACCATAGAGCCATAGGGGTGGTAGAAAGAATGATACAAATATTAAAACGTTGACTAGTGGTTATGAGAACAGATCCAGCAAATACTCCATACAAATTGGCTTCGGACGTTCCCGAGATAACAAAAACTTTGCGCATAACACCACATGGCATAACAAAAATTTCACCTTTTGAAGCACACATGGGCAGAAAACCAATTACTCCACTGTACAACTTGACAACAACTAGTTCACCTACCAACCTTAGCTGGGAAAAAGCAAAACACGCAAATTTATATCGGAAAAACCTCACAAAGGTTCCTCTGCGGGCTAAAATTATGCACGAGGTGGCAAAAAAGTTGAAACAAACGGACGGAGTTATTGACCTCATTTCGTTGGTTGAAAGCCCAAACAAAATGGAAATTTCATGGATTGAAAACCAGAAAAGCTGCAATGAAGCGGAGAATACCACAAGCAATGATGTCACATAAGAGGAACACGAAAAACTAGAAGATGAGAACAACAACCAAGGAGCAGAAGTAACGAAAAGGAGCGAACAAAAGGCGAGAGGGAGAAAATGCACAAACAGTTCTCAAGGGACTATAAAACCCAAAATTGAAAACTCTTAAATTTCCTGAGAAGGGGGAGTGTTATCCGGTACGGATGGATAAACTTATTATCATTGGTATTTATTAACTTGATTAACATATTTATATATTTTGTTTGGTCAGTTGACCTTGATTAGGCTGCATACCTGTTTTATCCAATTCACATAAAGACTACGTTTATCAATCACTTCGAATTCATTATAATCAAGCTCATACCTTGAGGTATGACACTGATATCAAGTTTTAGTTTTATTTTTGTAGCAATTTTTGAGCAAAAACACAGGCTATTTAGGGCAATCTAATTGAAGAATAAAAGCTTTCGCTGAGACGTATTTACCAATCAAAAACTTTTTTCCTTTAATTTAGACATTATATTGAGTTATATTAGCCAACACACAGTTGGAAAACAGTCACTGAACGCAACTAAACAAAACATTTTTTTCCTTGAAAATTCCAATTTGCGAAACTCGAAGAAAAAAAATTGATGGCCGTAAAGCTATTCGAATTTATTAAACATTTTATTTTTGACACAATTTTATGAAACAAACTCAATTTGAGGAAACTGGAACAAAGGTTAAAATTTAATTTCGTTGGGAAGCTCCGCAATTCATTTCCACTTTTGAAGTTAGATGAGTATGTTTTTGCTCTTTCACACATGTTCTTTCACGACAAGGCATGAATGCAAAATGAAATCATTTGCATAGTTTCGCGCACCTCTCCGGGCTCTTTCGCAGTTTTCCGGGTTCTTTCACAATTTTCTTGTGTCTTTCCCTCCTCAGAAAGAGCAAAAACATACTCTTCATCAGTTCGAACATATTTTAAGATGGATTTGGGAAAAGAGCCGCCCTCGGGCACTTCGTGCACTCAGGCCGGGCTCTTTTTCCCGCGGGCATCTTTCAACTTTGTTTTTATTACTACCAAGTTGATCACGTTTCGTGTGACGTTTTCATTTTCGCTGTTTGAAAGTGGAGTTTGCCTTCCTTTTAACCAAAGAAATGAACTGAGCTTGCGACGAAATTAAAAATCAAATCGCAAAAAAGAATTTTGAGCGTGATCAATTTTTCCTGAAAAAAACATCGCGATCTATACAAAAGTTTAATTTAACCTTATTTTTTGATAACCGAAGTTATCATTTGTGATTATACAGCTGTAATATAAGTCTAATTGCTCGCTCAATTTTTTCTTCTGGATCACGTAAAATTTTCTTGGTCACAAAATTTGCAAAAAAATCTGCGTAAAAACCCGACATATATATGTTTTTGAGTTGCAACAGTCGCGACACACCCATTGTATCTGGTCATTGCATTAAAAAAATTTGAACTTTTCAAAGAAATAACATAGCCAACACTCAGATCGAAAAAAGTCATTGAACGCAAGTAAAGAGAACAATTGTTTTCCTTGAAAAACCCAATTTGCGAAATTCATAGAAAAAAATTTGATGGCCGTAAAATTTTTTTGAAATTCTAGATCACTTTTTATTGGAAACTTCTTTGATGAAGCAAACTCATTTTGAGGAAAAAGTAACAATAGATTAAAATTTTAATTCGTTGGGAAGCTCCACAATTCAATTCAGTTTTCGAAGTTAGAAGAGTACGTTTTTGCTCTTTTACCCATGTTCTTTCAAGACAAGGCATGAGAGAAAAAAGAAATATTAAAACGCATGAATGAAAATAGAAATCATTTGCATAGTTTTGCGCTTTTTTCCGGGCTCTTTCACAATTTTCCGGGTTCTTTCACAATTTTTTTTTTGTCTTTCCCTCAGAGAAGCAAAAACATAATCTTCAACAGTTCGAAAGTAGTTTAAGATGACCTTGGGCAAAAGAGCCGCCATCGGGCACTTCGTGCCCTCATGCCGGATTATGTTTCCCTCAGGCATTTTCAACTATGTTTTTACTACTGACTCGAAACATAATCTCAAAACAAAACTCACTCGTATTTTTGGAAAATTTAACAAGCGTCGTCAAACTCATGTGCAGACAACAGAAAATGAACCGAAAGCAGGATGTTCGGAAATACAAAGGCGGATTTATTCCAGACGAAGTAAAATCGCTAAACCCAAATGGCCGAAAGGAGGAAAAACTGCCCAGCTGGCAAGGAACATCGGACCATCGGACAATGAGGACAGCCTCTCAGATCCTCGGTGGCACAAACGACCACCAACTAAGAAAAAAGCAACAGCCACCACATCGGAATTTACAAAAAAAGACGTCAAGGACGCCAGAGAATTACTTTCCTCTAGGCCACCAGTCAAAAACATCTCAACAAAATTTTTTACCTATAAAGTACACAACCAGCCGAACAGCACATCCCCAAAATGAAGACAACATAAGCTGTACAAACGGACAACTTTAAAGTGTTGGTGGGAACGCAAACAGGCATTAGCGAGGAACGGACTGAGATGCAAGAGCAGTTCGTGAGTAGAATAAACTACAACATCGCAAGCCAGGAGGAACGTGCACCGAATGAAGAACCGCCCACTATGACAAGAACACAACTCGAAGCCACACAACTGGAAGCTAGCCACCATGAAATCACAAAAAGAATAGTGGCAACCGTAAACCAAACAACGATGACGGAAACAGAGGAACCACCGCTGTTCCGAAAAAGGTTGCAGAAGATCCTGGGGGTCAAGTTTATCGCCGCAGCTACGAAAAAGGACAGAAATCTCAGACCGTTTATCAATTTTGTGAAAAAGCGGGATTGGTACGCCATCAAATCCTCCTACGGACAGTATTGATTTAATGTCCGCAACAGACTGCATGTGCGGGAAGACTGTGTGCTGATCGACGAACGCATCGTTATCCCAACACAACTGCGTCAAACAATACTGGGAAGCCTACATCTGACATACCCAGGGTCGGTCGCCATGCTGGATTTATGTCAAAACATGTCGTTTCCACACATACACTGATCAATCGTCCAGATAGCGAAAAGTTGCAAACACTGTAAAGAGCAAGGTAAAAACCTTGAACCAGTCATTGGAAAAAACCATTCATTCCGAATGAATTCGGTTGTAAAACCAAATGAAGAAGTACAATTAGATTTTGCCGGGCCCCTCCCCGATGAATTAAATAAGGACGCTTACATGCTCGTTGCTATAGACAAAAAGTCAAATTTTGCAACAGCAAAAGTTGTCCAAAATACTACAGCAGATGTCGCCATAAAATTCATGCAACGGTTTATTTCAAATAACAGAGTACCCGGTCGATTAAGATGTGATCAAGCACAAACATTTACAAAGAAAAAATTCCAATTTTTTTGTAACACAAATAATTTTAAGTTACTTTTCTTACCGGTAGACAATCATAGAGCCATAGGGATGGTAGATAGATTGATACAAACATTAAAACGTCGACTAGGGGTTATGAGAACAGATCCAGCAAATACACCATACAAATTGGCTTCGGAAGTTCCCAAGATAATAAAAATTTTGCGCATATTACCACATGGCAAAAAAAAATTTCACCTTTTGAAGCTTACATGGGCAGAAAACCAAATACCCCCATGTCCAACTTGGCAACAATTAGTTCATCTACCAAACTTAGCTGGGAAAATGCAAAAGACGCAAGTTTAGATCGGAAAAACCTCACAAAGCCATCTCTGCCGGCTGAAATCATGCACGACTTACAATAATGGTCGGAGGATGAAGTTTCGATCAACCAACGTTAACAACTACAACTGCAAACAACTGGAGCAGACAAGACAACAAAACCAACATCAGGTGCGAAACTCAAACACAACATAGCAATAAATATAGATAAAATTAACAAAAGGTTTAAAGGAATACAAACATCCAACGACAAAACATTAGCAAACGACTAGAACAAGTTGCAAGAGAAACGATCTGAGTGGCTACCAAAGTAAGAGATCCCAAAACTTTCCAACAAAATATAAAACAATCGACGAGAAAATTTTTAGACATCGAAGACCCGACGACGCCTCATTATAAAACGTTCCGGAAGGATGAACAAACAGGGCTGACAACGCTACAGGAGCAGAGTAACAAACAAACCAGCCCAACGAAACGGCGGGGCAAGCCTATGGGGAAGAGAACAGGCGGACGTCCGTACGACAAACCGCGAGGAATGAATCTATCTTCATTGGAGAAAAACACAAAAATTCAGACACCAACCAAGGAAACAACTGTCCATAGAGACACGGAGAGCAACAAGTGTTCAAATTCAGAAGCGGCCGAACCAACCCCTCAAAAGGGTCAACCGAAAGACAACACCGCCAGCAACAACCTCAACTTCAGCGAACATGGCACAAACGAGACGCTCCATTCAACAACGTCACTCAACCTTGGCAAAAGCTTTTTGGGACCCCATCCCAATAAATACCATCGAAGAATCAATCACACGGGAGAAAATCAACATTGATTCGCCACCAGATTAGATAAACTCACCGACGAAACCAACCCTCAAATCGCTGATTTAGGAAATGGGCTTCATGAACAAAAACACCCGAGTATCAGGCGTTTATGATTTTTCTGGAGGCAATCAGCCCGAAAAACAAGGTGAAACAAACGGATGGAGTCAGATGAAAGCCCCAACAAAATGGACATTTCATGTATTGAAAACAAGAAAAGCTGCAATGAAGCGGAGAATACCACAAGCAATGATGCCACATAAGAGGAACAGGAAAAACTAGAAGATGACAACAACAACAAAGAAGCAGAAGTGACGAGAAATAGCGAACAAAAGGCGAGAGTGAGAAAATGCACAAACAGTTCTCAAGGGACTATAAAACCCAAAATTGAAAACTTTTAAATTTCCTGAGAAAGGGGAGTGTTATCCTGTACGTTTGTTTGGTCAGTTGACCTTGATTAGGCTGTATACCGTCTTAAGTCCATGAGCAAAACTCAGACGTTAATTTATGGTTCTGAACAACAGCTGTTTTATCCAATTCACATAAAGACTACGTTTATCAATCACTTCGGATTCATTATAATCAAGCTCATACCATGAGGTATGACACTGATATCAAGTTTTAGTTTTATTTTTGTAGCAAGTTTTGAGCAAAAACATAGGCTATTTAGGGCAATCTAATTGAAGGATAAAAACTTTCGCTGAGACGTATTTACCAACCAAAAACTTTTTCCCTTCAATTTGGACATTGCATTGAAATAATATTTGCGAAATTCGAAGTAAGAAATTGGTGGCCGTTAAGCTATTTGAAATTAATAAACTTTTTTTAATTGACACATTTTTTATGAAACAAACTCAATTTGAGGAAATTGGAACAAAATATTAAAATTTAATTTCGTTTGGAGGCTCGACAATTCAATTTCCTTTCGAAATTACAAGAGTATGTTTTTGCTCTTTCACACATGTTCTTTCACGACGAGGCATGAATGAAAAATGAAATATCAGAACGCATGAATGAAAAAAGAAATCATTTGCATAGTTTCGCGCACCTTTCCGGGCTCTTTCACAGTTTTCCGGGTTCTTTCACAATTTTCTTTTATCTTTCCCTCAGAGAAGCAAAAAATTATCTTCAACAGTTCGAAAATATTTTAGGATGGCCTTGGGCAAAAAAGCCGCCATCGGGCACTTCGTGCCCTCATGCCGGGTTCTTTTTACCTCGGGCATTTTCAACTATGTTTTTACTATTACCGAGTCGACCACGTTTCGTGTGACGTTTTCACTTTTGCTGTTCGAAAGTGGAGTTTGCCTTTTTTTAACAAACGAAATGAACTGAACTTGGGACGAAATTAAAACTCAAACCGCAGAAAAATAAGTTTGAGCGTGATCAACTTTTCCTGAAAAAAGTCATCGCGATCTATATAAAAGTCAGAACTACGTTCATTCACTCCTAATTACGTAAAAAACAAATTTTTTAATTAAACCCTATTTTTTGATAACTGAAATTATCAGGTGTGATTATACAGTTGTGACATAAGTCTAATTATTCGCGCAATTTTTTCTTCTGGATCACGTAAAATTTTCTTGGTCACAAATTTTGCAAAAAAAATGTGCGTAAAAACCCGACATATATGTTTTTCAGTTGCAACAGTCGCGACACACCCATTGTATCTGGACATTGCATTGAAATAATCTGGACATTGCATTGAAATAACATAGCCAACACACTGTTGGAAAAGAGTCATTGAACGCAAGTAAAAAAAACTATTTTTTTTCCTGGAAAATTCTACTTTGCGAAATTCAAAGAAAAAATTGATGGCCGTAAAGCTGTTTGAAATTATAGTACTTTTTATGATTAACAC
The DNA here is from genome assembly GCF_963678635.1 of Symsagittifera roscoffensis. Classification (NCBI taxonomy): domain Eukaryota; kingdom Metazoa; phylum Xenacoelomorpha; order Acoela; family Convolutidae; genus Symsagittifera; species Symsagittifera roscoffensis. The sequence goes on from NC_087062.1 coordinate 58,441,809, forward strand.
GTTTTTGATGAAACAAACTCCATTTGAGGAAACTGAAACAAAGGTTAAAATTTAATTTCGTTGGGAAGCTCCGCAATTCATTTCCACTTTTGAAGTTAGATGAGTATGTTTTTGCTCTTTCACACATGTTCTTTCACGACAAGGCATGAATGCAAAATGAAATCAATTGCATAGTTTCGCGCACTTTTCCGGGCTCATTCACAATTTTCGGGTTCTTTCACAATTTTTAGTATCTTTCTCTCAGAAAGGGCAGAAACATACTCTTCAACAGTTCGAAAGTAGTTTCAGATGGCCTTGGGCAAAAAGCCGCCATCGGGCACTTCGTGCCCTCAGGCCGGGCTTTTTTCCCTCGGACATCTTTCAACTATGTTTTTACTACTACCAAGTCGATCACGTTTCTTGTGACGTTTTCACTTTCGATGTTCGAAAGTGGAGTTTGCCTTGCTTTTAACAAAAGAAATGAACTGAATTTGGGACGAAATTAAAAATCAAACTGCAGAAAAATAATTTTGAGCTTGATCAACTTTTCCTGAAAAAACGTCATCGCGATCTATATAGAAGTCTGAACTACGTTTTCCACTCCTAATTACGTAAAAAACAATTTTTAAAATTTAACTTCAATTTTCGATAACTGAAGTCATCAGTTGTGATTATACAGTTGTGACATAAATCTAATTGCTCGCGCAATTTTTTCTTCTGGATCACGCAAATTTTCTGGTAACAAAATTTGCAAAAAAAATCTTCGTAAAAACCCGACATATATGTTTTTGAGTTGCAACAGTCGCGACACACCCATTGTGAATCGTGGCGGTGGTAAATATCCATTTTGACTTGTTATTGCTGCAAAATTAGTCAAGTATCTTGACCTGAGTTGCGTTGGGAAATCAAATTTTTCTGCATCATTTTTACTTTTTCGTTGTTGGAAATCCTGCCATGTCTGTCATGTAACTAATATGAATTAGAATTCAGTTTTGAAAAAATTTGCTAAGAGTCAGATTACTAAATGTTAAATTTGAGCTTGAACACTTTTTACGATTTTTTTAAACAACCACAATGAAAGCAGCACCTTTTTCAAATTTTGAAAACTATCTTCGTTTTTGACACTTTACAAAATAGCCAACAGTTTGTTAGAAAAGTGCTTATCAAGAGGAAACCGAAAACGTCTTTGATTATTTTCTGAAAATTTGAGTTGGCAAAAATTTGAGTTTTCAGAAGTTTCTATGATTGATGAACATCCCGATCACCAGTACTCATAACTGGGTTTTGCAATCGTCGGTATCAAAAAGATATATGTTGTGACTCAGTGCGACTAATAAAAACTTTCGCAGTTTCGGTTTGAAAAAAGGTATGTTTAGTGACCTAGCACAAACAAAAAACTGGCGATTTGCACAATCTAAAGGGATATGCCATGTCTTTGAGCAGCAAAAAGAACATCTGTCCGAGTTTGCGCGAGTGCGAAAATTCTGCGTGAACAGTTTGAGTTTTTTTTTCTAAATTGTTTTAAAACTCCTAATAAAAAAATAGCTTCAGTTCAAACTAGAAACTAGTTTCATTGCTGAAGAAAACTGAGATAAACTTCAGCATTTTTTCTTGTACAAAACTTAACTGAGTCAAAATTTCTGGGAGCAGAAGGCAATATGAACGTTTTTCTATTTAAAAAAATCAAAAACTGAGACCAAACTGAAGAAAGATAACTCTTTTCAAGTTGACCAAATTATTGTTCCGAGTTCTCAAAATTTTACCTGAGTTTTTGCGCCGCAACATGCCGAAACAATTTAAAGTTTTAGGTCAACCAAATTGATTTTCTGAGCTCTGCCAAACCATTATAAAGACCCTAATTTGACAAAATCTTCTGAGCCGCAGGCAAATTTATGAAAAAACGGCCAAAAAGGCGTTTTTAGGCACTTTTTGGAAAATTTCGACCAAAAAATTGCGTTTTTTTCGGCGCGCGCTCTCCCATGAATATCTCAAAATAGTACAAAGGGGGAACCCTTTGGGTTAGCAGAGGGTCTAATCCCTGAGGGGGGGGGGGCTTACCTTCTCCTTTCTAAATCCGCTACTTGCTTATGGTTACATTGTGTGAAACTCTTTTCATGGTAGTTGTAGTTAAGGTGGTTTTCTAGTGTTTTGCCGCACTTAATTAGAGCCAAAACTGTTTTAAAAAAATGATAAAAAAACCAAAAACCAGAAAAAAATTATTATCTAACATCTTTTAATTTGTATTTTGAAGTTTTATTAACAAATATTTGAGAATTCGCATCCAAGTTTAGGCGTAAATAATCGATTATAACGGATTATTATGATGATTTTTTGACTATTATAATTGATTATAAATACCAAAATTAGGTGTTTAAAAGATTCATAGTTGATTATAATCGTGATATTTTCCAAGAGATTATAATCTCTTATAATCGATTATATTTGATTATAATTTGAATGATTATAGTAGATGAAGAATGAATCTTTCAATCAATTATGAAACTAAATCAATTTGCTGATACTTTGGTGGTTAAAAAGCTTAAAAAACGCATCACTAAACAAATCTAATGGAGTAGAAATGAAAAAAAAAACCTTATAAATTTGAATTGATTGGAAAACCTTAAAGACTTTTTCTCATTTTTCATAGGAACCAACGTCTACAAAAAGCATAAAATATAGGCAATTTAGATGCAACTTTGAAGACAAAATGGACAAACAAAAAAAAATATAATCAATTATAATCGATGATAATGGATTTTTGTGCAAAATTAAAGAATTGGAAATTTGAATTAAAAAAATGGATTATAATCAATTATAAGTGATTATAATTGTATCGAAAAATGGACGAGTAATTAATCGGTAAAATAATCGTTTATAATGGATTCTAGTTATTAATTGAGTAAAATCGATTGTTTCTCAATTTTAGTAAGACTGGTAGTGAAATTGTAATATAATTGATTATTAACGCTTGAATCTGGATGCGGGAAATCTAGGTTTTTGAATCTTGAAAGATTTAAACTGCACACGTTTTAATAGTCACGTGAAACAGATTATAAATAGCAGGTTTATATAACTTTTAACAACATTTAAATGTGAGATATAAAATTATAAAGCATTTAATGGGTTTTAACCTATAGTGAAGGTAACATTCAAAAGTTTTTTTTCTTCATTTTTTGGGTTTTTTGGGAGAGAGAGAGACATAACTAGTTGTTGTCTGTCTGTAAACTTGAAACAATTTAAAATTTTTGTTGCAAAGACAGCTAGCAAAGTTGATTAATCCACGCTAAATCAAATCACTAATTGATCAACATAAACTTTTATGGTAGAATGATGAAAGAGTTTTTAGCTGCCAATTTCATGAACGATTGTCTAACGTGCTGTTTCGTACGGAGTTTGCATTCTACATGCGACAATTCGTCTATAGGGCTGATTGCAGCAAATTATGTTTTGGTTTTTCATACATTTGAGACTGAAGGTTGTTATATTTTTGCATTTTAAAAATTTTCAATTATCAATGAATGTCGAGAACAAAAAAAATCATACGTATCTGCGTTTTACAAGGTACGCTCAAAAAACATTTTTTTTGGAAGTGATGAGATTCGTCTCAAGGGCGCTTTGTTTTAGCATTGCTTTGACAGGAAACAATACAATCGTTCAATCGGCCACGAAATTTTCTGTTTATTGAACTTCGATAACTTCAAGGCATTCTTTTATTTTTTTTATAAAACAATGTATAAATTTGTAACGAAAGCTGCTACAAAAACATAGCCAACTGACAGTTAGAAAATAGTAATTAACGCAATGAAACTGAAACAAAAATTGACCTTTTTTTCAAAAGTCTTCAACTTTCGAATTTCGAAAAAAAATAGATGGCCTTAAAGCTCTTTGAATTTGTATAGCAACTTATGATGAACACTTTTTGCTTAAATTAACTCAATTTGAGAAAACTAGATTAATACGTAAACCTTTTATTTCACTGGGAAATTTGATAATTAATTTTCATTTTCGAAACTATTAGTCGATCACGTTTTTCGTGACCTTTACACTTTTGCTGTTCCATAGTGGAGTTTGCCTTCCTTTTAACAAAGGAAATGATCTGAACTTAAAAAAAAATCACAAGTCAAACCGCGAGAAATCAAATTTGAGTGTGAACAAATTTTAAGACTTTTTCCTGAAAAAAACCAAAAAAAAAATCAGCAAGACCTATATAAGAGTACCCACTACGGTCATTATTCTTAAAATTATTTATTAACAGGCAGGAATAATTTTGAATTTTTCAGTCAGCTCTTTGCTTTAGGTAATTTTTTCCAACGATTTATCGAAGTTACTTTTACTCTGTTGTTTTAGTCGTAGTCAATTGCCAGTCAAAGCTCTCAAAAAATCTTATTTTTTTTGACACACCCTTCTTCGGGAATTCGACCCCATGCCGACCCAAAGGGTCCCCCTATGTACTATTTTGAGATATCCATTTTTGTGACGGACCCTTAAATTTTTCAAAGGGTGCCAAAATATACTAAATCTGAGTGTGGAGCGCGCGCAGAAAAAAAACTGTTTTTGGTCAAAATTCAAAAAAATGCCTAAAAATGCTTTTTTAGGCCTGTTTTCTTTCAAAACTTTGCCTGCGGCGCAGAAAATTTGGTCATAATGGGGTCTTTATAGTGATTTAGGATAGCTCAGAAAATCAATCTTGTCGACCTAAAAAAAGGTAGACAAAATTGTCGAATTTTTTTGAAAATCCGACCCCCCCCCCTCGAGAAAATCCTAGATCCGCCCCTGCTTAATAGTGACATAACTCTGATGGCTCGCGCAAGTTCTCGGATATTTTATTGGATCGCAGAGAAAAATCTTAGTAGCGTAGAGTAATGAAATATATATTTTGGGGTGTAGCAACAGTCGCAGCATGTTTATTTTGAGTCGCGACATGCCCACTGTGATCTGTGATTACTGCGAAACTAGTCAAAAAACTTGAACCAAGTTTGGCTGAGAATTCAAATTTTCTTTTCACACCATTTACTTTTTGAATTTTTCCCTGTATTCTATAGTCAAACCAGAAAACTTTAAGCTTGAGCCTAAACAAATTTTAAGATTTATCTGTTCTCTGGAAAACCGCGGCCAGGAAGAATGTTAGGTTTTTGAAATGTTTTGAAAAAAATGTCGTCAAATTGTTCACGCCAAATTTTATCGCATAAGTGCTTGGTGGGTCATTAAATATACTTTTTAATCTCGACAATTTGCGGATACTTGTATTTGAGCGGCGACAATTGCGTAGCAACCAAGATGAGCCAGTGATGATCGCGATGGTCACCAATCATAGAAAGTTCTGAAAAAAAAAGCAACGCTTTGAGGTTTTTTTCTTTCCAACTCAAATTTTGAAACAATTAGAAAATTTATGGTGTCCTAATTAGTAAGCACTTTTCTAACTGTCTGTGGGCATTTTTTAATAGTTAATGAACAATGTTAGCTTACAATTTTTTGAAATCGTCTTTGTTTTGCTTGAGTTTGTTTTTTAAAAAAATTGAAAACTAACTTTATTCATTAACTTTTAAAAAATACCCACAGACAGTTAGAAAAGTGCTTACTAATTAGGAAACCATAAATTTTCCAATTGTTTTTTCAAAATTTGAGTTGGAAAGAAACAAGCCTCAAAGCTTTTCTTCTTTTTTCAGAACTTTCTATGATTGGTGACTATCGCGACCATCAGGGCTCATTATGGTTGCTACGCAATTGTCGCCCCCCAAATAAAAGTATCCGCAAATTGTCGAGATTAAAAAGTATATTTAGTGACCCAACAAGCATTTATGCGATAAACCTATGTGCGAGTTTGCGCGACCAATAAAACTCTGCGTGAACAATTTGACGACTTTTTTTTCAAAACATTTCAAAAACCTAACATTCTTCCTGGCAGCGGATTTCCAGAGAACAGATAGCAATACGAGAACTTAAATCTAAATATCAAAAGAATTGGGTAAAATTGAATAAAATTAAAGTGAATTCCAGCTGAACAATTCAGCCCAATAATAATGACCAGATCTAAGATTTTATTGAGGTGAAAGGAATTCCAGACTTTTTTCAGGCAAACCAAATTGATTTTCCGAGCTCCCTCCCTCAAAACATACTAAGAGTGTACTTCAACCAAAGTTTTCGGAAGGACCCTGTATGTAGTCAGTGGGTCGCATCCCTTAGGATAGGATACCCCCACTCGCCCAGAGCAATGACCGCAAATTAAATTCGCACCTGATAGGTAGGCGACACCCCTCTTTGAAGTCTGTCCCTGATGGTACTATCTACAGTATCTGCTACGTCGAACCAAACACACTTACCTTGTTTTCCTCTTCGAACTGTTTCATTGCCTTGTCGCGGAGTTCAAAGCTCTTGACGCAGCAGTCGTATATGTTTGGCTGCGCAGAGTCGAAGTTCAGCTGGTAGCAGATGCACAAGTCGGGAATTGCTAACACAAACATCCATTTTTTCTCCCTCAAGTTTTTCTCTCTCATTTCACAGTTGAAGTTTTTTTTGCATGCAATTTATAAAAAAAATTTGGTCATTTTATGTGTCAATCTGAAGAAAAAAATGAACCACAATGCCCAATTTTCATTTAAATTTTTTAAAAATCAATGAAGAAGTGACTTAGCCGCATGAAGCTAAAATCTCGTAGAGCAAGACGCAATAACATGTCGATATGTTACTAAAACAATTGTCCTTAGAGTTAGGGTTAATCTTTCGGATTGTCCCAAACTTTGTATTTTTGCGAAATCAATGAATAACGCAGAGAGCAAAACATTGTTTCTGCTTGATTGATTGATATAAATGCGTTATTTTCTTGACGATTTCCAACACGGTCGAATTTTGAACAGATAAGAGACTGGTGAAGTTTTCCTTTAGCTATTTTCTGTGATTTTTGTAATAAGCGAAAAACAATTTGAGCTGGTGCTGAAATCTGATTGACGAGTTCTAGCCAACTAGATTCGAGAAAAATAGTTTTTCTTGAATATATTCAAAAATTGGTTTTGGGTGGATTGGTAATATTTTTTTCAAAATAAAGTATAAAAGTTTTTTATCAATGGTTTCAAATTTTTGACTAAAATAGCGTCTCTCACGTGGGATATTTTCTTCGGAAAAATTCTTGCATTTCTGAATTGTAACTAAATTGCGCGCCCGCAAAAAAAAAGTTAAATCTGGCTAAGAACGATTTCATGGGGACTATTTTATTATTGAGGGAATCAATAAAGAATAAATTTCAACCGATCAAAATTATGAGACATTCTTTTTGGTTAAATGGTTCTTAACAAAATCGAAGTGAAAATATGCAGAAAATGAAAAATAGCAGAGCAGTCAAGATATTGAATTATTTATTTTGTTTTCAAATTTCTGAAAATTGGTTTTCTCCAAGTATTCCGTTTTTCAAATGCGTCTCAGGACTCACATTACTTGAAAACTCAATTGTCTGCTTATTTAACGATCGCTCAATTTTTAATTTCAATTGCCTGGATTTATTTGTTTAATTTGCTCTATACTGATTGGCTGAAATTGATTTTCTATCATTTGGTCTATGCAAAAACGGGACGCCATCAGTTTCATAAGACACAAGGAGAGCCGGTTCATGGGCAAGTAGCATAGATTAATCCGACCATAATCTCAAAATAGTACAACTATTTTTCAAGTTAGTATCGTTTTTGTGCCAAGTGTGAAAAAGGATGTGAGCGGAAACTTAGAATTTCGAAATAATTGACAGTCACAGTAAAATGGCAAATTGGAGAACGGTTTTTACCAAACAAAATCTAGAAAAACAAAAAAAACATTGAAAAGTTCAAAAAAAAATGGTCTTTTCAATTTTTTGCAGAGCTTGTTTTGAGCTTTTGAAGTTTTTATTACCAAAATGACGCAAAGAAAAACCTGCAAAACTAAATAACCGGGTTGAAAATAAACTTTTGGCTGGAAAAAATCTCGGCTAAGATCGATCGGGTTTTTTGCTCAAAAATGAACTAAGACTCAAAAAATGTGGACCAGTTTTTCTCGGCACTGGGCTAATTGTTAAATATTGGTTAATATCGTTCGAATTGCAACTGAAAAGACTTTAATATGATTTACCACTCCATTCTCATTCCAATCATTACCTGTAGTACCTAAACTAGATCCAAAATCAAAGTTCCACCTTAGTTTCAATGGTCGCAACAAAAAAAAACTCAATGAAGTCCGACTCTTTCTCACTTTCCTCCACCCATCATTTAAAGCTGACTTATCCCTTGACTACTCGCTATATCATAAAATTTGTGCTTAAGACAGGTGAGGGAAAAGATCCTAAAAACCAAACTTTAAAATTCCGTTTCTATACTTACAAGTGAGCTCAATGCACTTTCCGATTGATATTTCAATATTCACCTGCCAGTAGGGCTTAATTTCGTCTATGGTATAGTAATTCAATTCTATGTCACTTATAGTGAACACAATGTTGATTGAATTAATGAAGAGGACTCCGACAATCCAGATGTGAGAAAAAGCGAGCATGACCGAATGTTCGTAAACTGAACAAAAAATCAATTTATAAAAAAATTCGATTTATGAAGTTTGAACCAATGACTTGTATTAATGCACAAGTCGCCTTAAATGATCGTTTGGTGTCCATCTGTATACCTTAGTAACCTATCGCTACTTGCTGTTTTTTTTAATGTAACACACGAGCTCAATTTATTTCCGTGATATATTTGAAAAACTAGAGCAAAAAATGAGTCAGTAGTGCAATATTTGAAAAACTATAGTGCAGTATTTGAAACTTTAGAGCAATATTCGAATAATGCACTAGCGTTTTGAATACTGCACTAGTCTTTCAAATGTGAAATTTAAAAGAACAGTGCAAAATCTTTCTTAGAACAATCAGCTAAAACAAATTAGAAAGTAGAAATCACGAGTGAGCGTGAAAATTTGTTCAAATGTGGGTACTTTGTGCAAACTTTTCACATGTATTTCATATCAGATAAGCAACAGCCTATAATGCATCTCGAATTTTGTTCACATCTCGATACTGCGCGTCTCGATTTGTTCACAAATATTCTCGATGCAATATGTAGCTGCTGATTATCTTCCACAAAACTGTGCGTATGCTAAAAACTGTCAGCGCCAGCGCGTACTTCCTTTCTAAAATGTTAGCATGCACTACGGACTTATAATGTGTTCTATTCATTTTTTCCACAGCGTACGTTTAAGTCTTAAGCTACATCTACTGTGGTATTACAGGCCCTAATGTACATAAACCGATATAGGTATAATGTAAAAGCTGATATACCAATGAACAATGTTAATATATTGACGGTTAAATTTTGCAGCAACATTTAAACTTAATAATGAACGAAAACAGCCAGGTTCTATGCAACAAGCTCAAACCACTATACTATAGGTTAACACCGGTTTAAACATTGTTACGACATAGTTCCTCCGCTAATTAAATCATAAGTAAATTTGAGTTTTAAAAAAAATAATTTGAAATTATAACTAAAATTCAATTTTAAACAAGACTGCTGGTATCAGGGCAAAGCCCTGAAAGTTTCGACTGCCTTTTCAGGTCTATGGAGCAGTAATAACATAAAAAATTTAAATGCAATAAAATGAAAAAAATTTTAAAATTGAGATTTTTTTGAAAAAACATCACCCCACACGCCATAATCAGTACAAAGTGATAGATTTTGCTCCTATTAGCAAATCAATTATGGCATATAAGTTTCCTTGAAACAACTTGGAACGATTTTTAAGACGAATTAAATCTCCGCTTACGCGTTAAAAGCGCGAAATATATCGCGCGTTAATTGTCCCAAATTGGCCAAAATGGCGATCTTTAAACCTACATAATTTTGCTAAGAATTATCACAGGTAAAATATCTTCTCAAAATTAAGCTCAGGACAACAATAAATTTTGAATGATATAAAAAAGCCCGTGAAAAGTTGTTACATTACGAGGATAAACTCTGCATTGGATAGGCGCACAATTTTGTGTCTGTATGTTACTGGATTTCAGAAACTAATCTTTAAACATGTTCCAAAATGTAAGTGGATTCCACTTAAAAACTTCCGTGGGTTCCGCATACAAATGAGAGTAACGTAAATTGTCGGCACATTTGTTGTGTCGCGGATTCCGCAACAAGCGAATATAGCTAGTTTTTTTGGATTCCGCAACTGTAAGTGGATTCCGCAAAAAATAAGCGGAATCCTCAAATCTAAGCCGATTCAATAAACTGTAATCGGATTCCGAATTTTGTTTATTACTGAACTTGCATAAGAACATTAAAAGCTAGATCTGGAATTCTTATTTCTAGCAATGCCGAATTTAAAAGCAAGGACTTAACCATTGTCAGCGGAATCCATGAACAAGTCTCAAAACCTTGGTTACCCAAATCGGTGGATGTCATTCTTTAGTAATTTGGAAACAAAACACGGAATAATTTTAATATTTGGAGTCACTGAGAACTACAACACACAGCATATCGCCAAATACTGATTTTCGAAGCATAACGCCGAATAAATTCAGTAATTGCAGTCATTGGGTTGAGATGGTATTGAAGCAAAACACACAGCATATCGCTCGATATGGTCAGTTATTGGGATTGATTGAATCCCAAAAACTGGAATAATTGAGAATAAAAATGAAATAATTTCATTATTTGGAGTCATTAATTTGAGAGTGATTAGAAACACAACGCATAGCAAATCGTCCAATTAGTTCAGTAATTGGGATTTCATCGATCCCAAAAACTGGTCAAAAATTGAGACCAGTCATCAATCCCAAACACTGATCAAGTAAATTCCTAATCTAGTGAAATCGAATCGTGTAATTAAATTATATAATTTTAAACGCTACTACAAATATACAAATAAGTAAACGGAATCCGCAAACATAATGCGGACTTCACTTACAATTTGCTGATTCCCCTTACACTTTGCAGATTCCACTTACAGTTACGGATTCCGCAACAGCTCAATTTAACTATACAAATTTCTTGTTGTTTGTTTGCAGACTCCACATACTGTTCTGGATTCCGCAAATACTGTTGCGGATTCCGCAAGTTTGTCTATTTTTGGAGCGATTTTGAGCTGAACAGTGTTTTAAGTATTTGTTTGCGGAATCCATAACAGCAAAGAAGATCAAATAAAAATAGCAATGATAAGGATTCCGCGACAAATCTGATTTTGGCCTGTTGTGGAAACCGCATACAATGCACAGAGTTCACAGTTTGGCCTCGTAATGTAGTTAAAAAGTCGAAATTTGTCTGAAGAAAAAAAATCCAACCGAGCACAAATATTCCGTTACTTTTGTTACGAAAGTCCGAACAAAAGGTTATTTGAAAGAGTAACTGATTGAATCGAACTTTGAGAAAGTTCTGCTTACAACACGCGAATGTTAAGAAGTTCTATCCAGTGCTTGATTAGTGTTCCGCCAAGCTGCCAGTATATACCGTTGAGCGCGATATATCTGCAGTAGTGTTGAGGTCTGACTTTGAACAGTTCTCCGTGAAACAAATGCCAAATATTTTGATATTTTTTTTACCAAAAAATTCAAGTATTTGAGTTTGAATAATGCTTATTTTGGTTTGTATGGCTTGATTTAAGTTATTTACTATAATTTCTTCTGAATTACATGTCTCAAAAAATCACAATTGAGGCAGAGACATATTTAAAATTGGGCACAATTTGCTCAAAACTGGAAAAATTATTCTGATATTTTTTTACACGAAAACTGATTGAGCTTAAAAAGAATCACAGACTGATTTTATTTAAAATTTTGCCATTAAATGAAACACAGTAAAGCCGAATTCCCGATAGCAGGTCGTAAATTATCGGGGATATATTTGTTGCAACTAGTGTGTCAAGTAATCAAATTGGCCCTCAGTGCGCGTGAACTCCAGCGAGCTAAGCTAAATCTCTGAGACCTGTTTCAAGTAGTTTTGTAAGGGTCTAGGGCAATCATCCATTACTGAAAACAGTCGGATGTTTATTCAACGAAATCTGTTTCTCGTATATTCAAGCTTTTTTTGGAACATCGGATGTTTGCACTTAAGAATGATCGAACTGAAGAAGTATGTCCGGCTTGTTGCTTTTCTCGGATAGAAAATTTATTGAGTAATTTCAGAACAGAAGCTGCACTTCGCTAACACAAACAAATAGCAACACAAAACCAAAAATAGAACTGCAAAGTAAAAAGAAATATGCTTCAAGAGGAAAACAACTTAAAAAAAACATAAATGGTTAAAAACACGAGTCTCGCAGGGAAACTATTTGAATCAACTAGCATGCCTCAATTAATTCATAAATACTATTTAGGCGCGTTGAAATTTTGACAGATCTTAGCACTTAATCGTTGAACACAAAAAATAAGAGATTAAAATGACGCATAACTTACTCCATTTAAATGTCAAACCGCTAAATTTTGAAATGTTATGAAAAACTATCTGAGGTTAGATGGAAGCAAAGTACTTTGCATTGCCCGACACGCTATACAAGTACACATTGACTCTTCTCGTCTTATAACGCATTAGCAAGACCAAATAGTCTGCTGCAATCTAATTTCTGTAATATTTTCCAAAGCGAACTTTTTTTACAGCACTACGCTAACAAAAATTGGTGAATTTCAAATTCCCTGCATCAAAAAGTTTTTAAGAAGCACAATCAAAAATCGAACGGGGTCTCGATCAACAGAACCATTGCAAAAAATAACAAGGATAGCCAGTTGTGATGTGCAAATAGCACAAAAAAAACGATCATATTCATAAAAAAGTACAAACTGAAGACTTTTTCTTTTTTCGAATTCTAAGTCGTTTTTTGAACGCGGTGTGATAAGAACACGTTTTTAAAAAATCTGGCTAAGGTCGCGCTAAATAGTTTTCGTTTTATTAAAATCAATTTATTTAGCCCACAATGTCTAGATTACGAAAGTTACTCAACCCCCAAAAAATTCATAGCATAATCAGTTGGAAAAAAGTAGTGAACGCAAGTAAAAATTAAAAAAAACATGACGATGACGACAAAATCAAAAGTTGAAACCCAATACGCCGAAAATTATTAATAAAGAAAAAAATCATTTTGCAAAACGCCTTATGAAAACTTGACTCTAACATACGTTCATATACATGGCAAAATTAGCAGGGTGCACTCGTGGATGCTATTTCTAATACTCGCCACTCTGTGAAGTTTTGAACGGTTAAAAGTCTATTTCTTATTTTTTGTTTACTTTAAACTTCGTTTATGTGAGAGTGTCATCTCCCTTCCCTGATGTCAGACAACCCAAACATAAATTTTATTGTGAACAACTTGCCCTGCAATACCATACGACTTAAAAAAGTGAAAAATGATTTTTTTTCATTAACTCTAAAAAAGAAATGAATTTCGCTACGCTTTGATCTCAAGATTTTTCTATGCTATATGAATTAAAACAGGTACAAAAATAAAAAAAATCCGGTCAATCACTTCACATTTTTACAAATTACACTAATTCATTCAATTTAAATAAGGATAAATCGAAACAACAGATCGGCGAATTGTGTTAAGTTCTACTTCATCTAAACTGAAAACGAAACCTGTACAACTGCAAGACGCATCGAGTGCTAGCACTACATAAGATAGATGAGAATTAAAGAATAAATTATATTAGGTTGGTTTCTCATTAGAATGGTCGAGATGAAAGAATGTGTCAGATTTTATACATGAAAAGCTAACGAAGCAGTCCTCCAAATCGGTGCACGACATCATTCAGTAATTTGGAAACACAACACTAAAAAAATTCAATATTTGGAGTCACTGAGAAATACAACACACAGTATCTCACCAAATTAGGTCAGTATTTGGGATTGCTTCAATCCCAAATACTGGTCAAAAATTGAGACCAGTCATCAATCCCAAACACTGATCAAGTAAATTCCTAATCTAGTGAAATCGAATCATGTAATTAAAATATATAATTGCAAACGCTACTACAAATATACATATAAGTAAACGGAATCCGCAAACATAATGCGGACTTCACTTACAATTTGCTGATTGCCCTTACACTTTGCAGATTCCACTTACAGTTACGGATTCCGCAACAGCTCAATTTAACTATACAAATGTCTTATTGTTTGTTTGCAGACTCCACATACTGTTCTGGACTCCGCAAATACTGTTGCGGATTCCACAAGTTCGTCTATTTTTGGAGCGATTTTGAGCTGAACAGTGTTTTAAGTATTTGTTTGCGGAATCCATAACAGCAAAGAAGATCAAATAAAAATAGCAATAAAAAGGATTCCGCGACAAATCTGATTTTGGCCTGTTGGTTTGTTTTGCAGTTATGTAAGTTTTTGCAATCACTTCATTTTTTTTTTTAAATTACACCAATTCAATCAATTTAAGTAAGGAGGAATCGAAACAATTGATCGGCGAATTGTGTTTATTTCTACTTCATCTAAACTGAAATTGAAACCCGTACAACTGCAAGACGCATCGAATGCTAGCACTACAAGATAGATGAGAATTAACGAATAAATTATATTAGGTTGGTTTCTCATTAGAATGGTCGAGATGAAAGAATGTGTCAGATTTTATACATGAAAAGCTAACGAAGCAAACCTCCAAATCGGTGCATGTCATCAATTAGTAAGTTGGATACACAACACCGAATAAATTCAATATTTGGAGTCACTGAGAAAGACAACACACAGCATATCGCCAAATTAGGTCAGTATTTGGGATTGCTTCAACCCCAAATTATGATTTTCGAAGCATAACGCCGAATAAATTCAGTAATTGTAGTCATTGGGTTGAGAGTTTTTTGAAACAAAACAAACAATATATCGCCAAAAATCGTCAATATTTGGGATTCCGTCGATCCCAAATACTGTTCAGTATTTGCGATTGATTGAATCCCTAAAACTGGAATAATACAGAAAAAATACGGAATAAATTCATTATTTGGAGTCATTATTTTGAGAGTGATTAGAAATACAACGCATAGCAAATTGTCCAATTAGTTCAGTATTTGGGATTTCATCGATCCCAAAAATTGGTCAAAAACTGAGACCAGTCATCAATCCCAAACACTGATCAAGTAAATTCCTAATCTAGTGAAATCGAATCATGTAATTAAAATATATAATTTTAAACGCTACTTCAAATATACATATAAGTAAACGGAATCCGCAAACATAATGCGGACTTCACTTACAATTTGCTGATTCCCCTTACACTTTGCAGATTCCACTTACAGTAACGGATTCCGCAACAGCTCAATTTAACTATACAAATGTCTTATTGTTTGTTTGCAGACTCCACATACTGTTCTGGATTCCGCAAATACTGTTGCGGATTCCACAAGTTCGTCTATTTTTGGAGCGATTTTGAGCTGAACAGTGTTTTAAATCTTTGTTTGCGGAATCCCTAACAGCAAAGAAGATCAAATAAAAATAGCAATGATAAGGATTCCGCGACAAATCTGATTTTGGCCTGTTGTGGAAACCGCATACAATGCACAGAGTGCACAGTTTAGCCTCGTAATTTAGTTAAAAAGTCGAAATTTTTCTGAAGAAAAAAAATCCAACCGAGCACAAATATTCCGTTACTTTTGTTACGAAAGTCCGAACAAAAGGTTATTTGAAAGAGTAACTGATTGAATCGATTTTTGAGAAAGTTCTGCTTATAACACGCGAATGTTAAGAAATTCTATCCAGTGCTTGATTAGTGTTCCGCCAAGCTGCCAGTATATACCGTTGAGAGCGATATATCTGCAGTAGTGTTGAGGTCTGACTTTGAACAGTTCTCTGTGAAACAAATGCCAAATATTTTGATATTTTTTTACCGAAAAATTCAAGTAGTTGAGTTTGAATAATGCTTATTTTGGTTTGTATGGCTTGATTTAAGTTATTTACTATAATCTCTTCTAAATTACATGTCTCAAAAAAGTACAATTGAGGCAGAGACATATTTAAAATTGGGCACAATTTGCTCAAAACTGGAAAAATTATTCTGATGTTTTTTTTTACACGAAAACTGATTGAGCTTTAAAAGAATCACAGACTGATTTTATTTAAAATTTTGCCATTAAATGAAACACAGTAAAGCCGAATTCCCGATAGCAGGTCGTAAATTATCGGGGATATATTTGTTGCAACTAGTGTGTCAAGTAATCAAATTGGCCCTCAGTGCGCGTGAACTCCAGCGAGCTAAGCTAAATCTCTGAGACCTGTTTCAAGTAGTTTTGTAAGGGTCTAGGGCAATCATCCATTACTGGAAACAGTCGGATGTTTATTCAACGAAATCTGTTTCTCGTATATTCAAGCACTTTTTGGAACATCGGATGTTTGCACTTAAGAATGATCGAACTGAAGAAGTATGTCCGGCTTGTTGCTTTTCTCGGATAGAAAATTTATTGAGTAATTTCAGAACAGAAGCTGCACTTCGCTAACACAAACAAATAGCAACACAAAACCAAAAATAGAACTGCAAAGTAAAAAGAAATATGCTTCAAGAGGAAAACAACTTAAAAAAAACATAAATGGTTAAAAACACGAGTCTCGCAGGGAAACTATTTGAATCAACTAGCATGCCTCAATTAATTCATAAATACTATTTAGGCGCGTTGAAATTTTGACAGATCTTAGCACTTAATCGTTGAACACAAAAAATAAGAGATTAAAATGACGCATAACTTACTCCATTTAAATGTCAAACCGCTAAATTTTGAAATGTTATGAAAAACTATCTGAGGTTAGATGGAAGCAAAGTACTTTGCATTGCCCGACACGCTATACAAGTACACATTGACTCTTCTCGTCTTATAACGCATTAGCAAGACCAAATAGTCTGCTGCAATCTAATTTCTGTAATATTTTCCAAAGCGAACTTTTTTACAGCACTACGCTAAGAAAAATTGGTGAATTTCAAATTCCCTGCATCAAAAAGTTTTTAAGAAGCACAATCAAAAATCGAACGGGGTCTCGATCAACAGAACCATTGCAAAAAATAACAAGGATAGCCAGTTGTGATGTGCAAATAGCACAAAAAAAAACGATCATATTCATAAAAAAGAACAAACTGAAGACTTTTTCTTTTTTCGAATTCTAAGTCGTTTTTTGAACGCGGTGTGATAAGAACACGTTTTTAAAAAATCTGGCTAAGGTCGCGCTAAATAGTTTTCGTTTTATTAAAATCAATTTATTTAGCCCACAATGTCTAGATTACGAAAGTTACTCAATCCCCAAAAAATTCATAGCATAATCAGTTGGAAAAAAGTAGTGAACGCAGGTAAACATTAAAAAAAACATGACGATGACGACAAAATCAAAAGTTGAAACCCAATACGCCGAAAATTATTAATAAAGAAAAAAATCATTTTGCAAAACGCCTTATGAAAACTTGACTCTAACATACGTTCATATACATGGCAAAATTAGCAGGGTGCACTCGTGGATGCTATTTCTAATACTCGCCACTCTGAGAAGTTTTGAACGGTTAAAAGTCTATTTCTTATTTTTTGTTTACTTTAAACTTCGTTTATGTGAGAGTGTCATCTCCCTTCCCTGATGTCAGACGACCCAAACATAAATTTTATTGTGAACAACTTGCCCTGCAATACCATACGACTTAAAAAAGTGAAAAATGATTTTTTTTCATTAACTCTAAAAAAGAAATGCATTTCGCTACGCTTTGATCTCAAGATTTTTCTATGCTATATGAATTAAAACAGGTACAAAAATAAACAAAATCCGGTCAATCACTTCACATTTTTACAAATTACACCAATTCATTCAATTTAAATAAGGATGAATAGAAACAACAGATCGGCGAATTGTGTTAATTTCTACTTCATCTAAACTGAAAACGAAACCTGTACAACTGCAAGACGCATCGAGGGCTAGCACTACATAAGATAGATGAGAATTAAAGAATAAATTATATTAGGTTGGTTTCTCATTAGAATGGTCGAGATGAAAGAATGTGTCAGATTTTATACATGAAAAAGCTAACGAAGCAGTCCTCCAAATCGGTGCATGTCATCATTTAGTAATTTGGAAACACAACACTAAAAAAATTCAATATTTGGAGTCACTGAGAAATACAACACACAGTATCTCGCCAAATTAGGTCAGTATTTGGGATTGCTTCAATCCCAAATACTGGTCAAAAATTGAGACCAGTCATCAATCCCAAACACTGATCAAGTAAATTCCTAATCTAGTGAAATCGAATCATGTAATTAAAATATATAATTGCAAACGCTACTACAAATATACATATAAGTAAACGGAATCCGCAAACATAATGTGGACTTCACTTACAATTTGCTGATTGCCCTTACACTTTGCAGATTCCACTTACAGTTACGGATTCCGCAACAGCTCAATTCAACTATACAAATGTCTTATTGTTTGTTTGCAGACTCCACATACTGTTCTGGACTCCGCAAATACTGTTGCGGATTCCACAAGTTCGTCTATTTTTGGAGCGATTTTGAGCTGAACAGTGTTTTAAATCTTTGTTTGCGGAATCCCTAACAGCAAAGAAGATCAAATAAAAATAGCAATAAAAAGGATTCCGCGACAAATCTGATTTTGGCCTGTTGGTTTGTTTTGCAGTTATGTAAGTTTTTGCAATCACTTCATTTTTTTTTAAAAATTACACCAATTCAATCAATTTAAGTCAGGAGGAATCGAAACAATTGATCGGCGAATTGTGTTAATTTCTACTTCATCTAAACTGAAATTGAAACCCGTACAACTGCAAGACGCATCAAATGCTAGCACTACAAGATAGATGAGAATGAACGAATAAATTATATTAGGTTGGTTTCTCATTAGAATGGTCGAGATGAAAGAATGTGTCAGATTTTATACATGAAAAGCTAACGAAGCAAACCTCCAAATCGGTGCATGTCATCAATTAGTAAATTGGATACACAACACCGAATAAATTCAATATTTGGAGTCACTGAGAAAGACAACACACAGCATATCGCCAAATTAGGTCAGTATTTGGGATTGCTTCAACCCCAAATTATGATTTTCGAAGCATAACGCCGAATAAATTCAGTAATTGTAGTCATTGGGTTGAGAGTTTTTTGAAACAAAACAAACAATATATCGCCAAAAATCGTCAATATTTGGGATTCCGTCGATCCCAAATACTGTTCAGTATTTGCGATTGATTGAATCCCTAAAACTGGAATAATACAGAAAAAATATGGAATAAATTCATTATTTGGAGTCATTATTTTGAGAGTGATTAGAAATACAACGCATAGCAAATTGTCCAATTAGTTCAGTATTTGGGATTTCATCGATCCCAAAAATTGGTCAAAAATTGAGACCAGTCATCAATCCCAAACACTGATCAAGTAAATTCCTAATCTAGTGAAATCGAATCATGTAATTAAAATATATAATTTTAAACGCTACTTCAAATATACATATAAGTAAACGGAATCCGCAAACATAATGCGGACTTCACTTACAATTTGCTGATTCCCCTTACACTTTGCAGATTCCACTTACAGTAACGGATTCCGCAACAGCTCAATTTAACTATACAAATGTCTTATTGTTTGTTTGCAGACTCCACATACTGTTCTGGATTCCGCAAATACTGTTGCGGATTCCACAAGTTCGTCTATTTTTGGAGCGATTTTGAGCTGAACAGTGTTTTAAATCTTTCTTTGCGGAATCCCTAACAGCAAAGAAGATCAAATAAAAATAGCAATGATAAGGATTCCGCGACAAATCTGATTTTGGCCTGTTGGTTTGTTTTGCAGTTATGTAAGTATTTCAAGGAAAAGATTTGTCTATACTCCCTGAATTCAAACAGGTACAAAAATAAAACATCCGGTCAATCACTTCATTTTTTTTAAACATTACACCAATTCAATCAATTTAAGTAAGGAGGAATCGAAACAATTGATCGGCGAATTGTGTTTATTTCTACTTCATCTAAACTGAAATTGAAACCCGTACAACTGCAACACGCATCGAATGCTAGCACTACAAGATAGATGAGAATTAACGAATAAATTATATTAGGTTGGTTTCTCATTAGAATGGTCGAGATGAAAGAATGTGTCAGATTTTATACATGAAAAGCTAACGAAGCAAACCTCCAAATCGGTGCATGTCATCAATTAGTAAATTGGATACACAACACCGAATAAATTCAATATTTGGAGTCACTGAGAAACACAACACACAGCATATCGCCAAATTAGGTCAGTATTTGGGATTGCTTCAACCCCACATTATGATTTTCGAAGCATAACGCCGAATAAATTCAGTAATTGTAGTCATTGGGTTGAGAGTTTTTTGAAACAAAACACACAACATATCGCCAAAAATGGTCAATATTTGGGATTCCGTCGATCCCAAATACTGGTCAGTATTTGCGATTGATTGAATCCCTAAAACTGGAATAATACAAAAAAAATATGGAATAAATTCATTATTTGGAGTCATTATTTTGAGAGTGATTAGAAATACAACGCATAGCAAATTGTCCAATTAGTTCAGTATTTGGGATTTCATCGATCCCAAAAATTGGTCAAAAATTGAGACCAGTCATCAATCCCAAACACTGATCAAGTAAATTCCTAATCTAGTGAAATCGAATCATGTAATTAAAATATATAATTTTAAACGCTTCTACAAATATACATATAAGTAAACGGAATCCGCAAATATAATGCGGACTTCACTTACAATTTGCTGATTCCCCTTAAACTTTGCAGATTCCACTTACAGTTACGGATTCCGCAACAGCTCAATTTAACTATACAAATGTCTTATTGTTTGTTTGCAAACTCCACATACTGTTCTGGATTCCGCAAATACTGTTGCGGATTCCGCAAGTTCGTCTATTTTTGGAGCGATTTTGAGCTGAACAGTGTTTTAAGTAATTGTTTGCGGAATCCATAACAGCAAAGAAGATCAAATAAAAATAGCAATGATAAGGATTCCGCGACAAATCTGATTTTGGCCTGTTGGTTTGTTTTGCAGTTATGTAAGTATTTCAAGGAAAAGATTTGTCTATACTCCCTGAATTCAAACAGGTACAAAAATGAAACATCCGGTCAATCACTTCATTTTTTTTTAAATTACACCAATTCATTCAATTTAAGTAAGGAGGAATCGAAACAATTGATCGGCGAATTATGTTTATTTCTACTTCATCCAAACTGAAATTGAAACCCGTAAAACTGCAAGACGCATCGAATGCTAGCACTACAAGATAGATGAGATTTAACGAATAAATTATATTAGGTTGGTTTCTCATTAGAATGGTCGAGATGAAAGAATGTGTCAGATTTTATACATGAAAAGCTAACGAAGCAAACCTCCAAATCGGTGCATGTGATCAATTAGTCAATTGGATACACAACACCGAATAAATTCATTATTTGGAGTCACTGAGAAACACAACACACAGCATATCGCCAAATTAGGTCAGTATTTGGGATTGCTTCAACCCCAAATTATGATTTTCGAAGCATAACGCCGAATAAATTCAGTAATTGTAGTCATTGGGTTGAGAGTTTTTTGAAGCAAAACACACAGCATATCGCCAAATATGGTCAGTACTTGGGATTCCATCGATCTCAAATACTGTTCAGTGTTTGGCATTGATTGAATCCCAAAAACTGGAATAATATTGAATAAATATGGAATAAAATCATTATTTGGAGTCATTGGGTTGAGAGTAATTAGAAACACAACGCATAGCAAATCGTCCAACTAGTTCAGTATTGGGGATTTCATCGATCCGAAAAACTGGTCAAAAATTGAGACCAGTCATCAAACCCAAACACTGATCAAGTAAATTCCTATTCTAGTGAAATCGAATCATGTAATTAAAACATATAATTTTAAACGCTACTACATATATACATATATGTAAACGGAATCCGCAAACAAAATGCGGATTTCCTTTACAATTTGCTGATTCACCCTGCCCTTTGCGGATTCCGCCTACAGTTACGGATTCCGCAACAGCTCAATTTAACTATACACATGCCTTATTGTTTGTTTGCGGACTCCACATACTGTTCTGGATTCCGCGAATACTGTTGCGGATTCCGCAAATTCGTCTATTTTTGGAGCGATTTCGAGCTTAACAGTGTTTTAAGAATTTGTCTGCGGAATCCATAACAGCAAAGAAGATCAAAGAAAAATAGCAATGATGTGGATTCCGCGACAAATTTGATTTTGACCTGTTGTGGAATCCGCATACAATGCACAGAATGCCTAGTTTGGCCTCGTAAAGTAGTTAACAAGTCAAAGTTTGTCCGAAGAAAAAAAACTCACCCCGAGCACAAATATTCCGTTACTTTTGTTACGAAAGTCCGAACAAAAGGTTATTTGAAAGAAAAACTGATTGAATCGAACTTTGAGAAAGTTCTGCTTATAACACGCGAATGTTAAGAAGTTCTATCCAGTGCTTGATTAGTGTTCCGCCAAGCTGCCAGTATATACCGTTGAGCGCGATATATCTGCAGTAGTGTTGAGGTCTCACTTTGAACAGTTCTCCGTGAAACAAATGCCAAATATTTTGATATTTTTTTAACCGAAAAATTCAAGCATTTGAGTTTGAATAATGCTTATTTTGGTTTGTATGGCTTGATTTAAGTTATTTACTATAATCTCTTCTGAATTACATGTCTCAAAAAATTACAATTGAGGCAGAGACATATTTAAAATTGAGCATAAGTTGCTCAATACTGGAAAAATTAGTATGATGTTTTTTACACGAAAACTGATTGAGCTTAAAAAGAATCACAGACTGATTTTATTTAAAATTTTGACATTAAATGAAACACAGTAAAGCCGAATTCCCGATAGCAGGCCATAAATTATCGGGGATATATTTGTTGCTACTAGTGTGTCAAGCAATCAAATTGGCCCTCAGCGCTCTTGAACTCCTGCGAACTGTGCTAAATCTCTGAGATGTGTTTCAAGTGGTTTTGTAAGGGTCTAGGGTCAAACATCAGTTTTATCAAACATCCTAACTTATGTAATAACTACGTAATCAAATGACGTTAGATTTTTTAACACATGACAAAACTCAATTAACCAATTCCAATTTAGCCGACTCTGGCGAGCTCCACTTTTGATCATGAAACTCACCCTGTGTTGACAAGCTCAAAACACGTTGACGCGAATGCAACAGTCGCTATTATTTTGGCCAAAACAGCATCTTTTCAAAAAAAGATATACTTCGTACCTTTGTCCTGATTACTGAAAACAGTCGGATGTTTATTCAACGAAATCTGTTTCTCGTATGTTCAAGCACTTTTTGGAACATCGGATGTTTGCACTTAAGAATGATCGAACTGAAGAAGTATGTCCGGCTTGTTGCTTTTCTCGGATAGAAAATTTATTGAGTAATTTCAGAACAGAAGCTGCACTTCGCTAACACAAACAAATAGCAACACAAACAAATAGCAACACAAAACCAAAAATAGAACTGCAAAGTAAAAAGAAATATGCTTCAAGAGGAAAACAACTTAAAAAAAACATAAATGGTTAAAAACACGAGTCTCGCAGGGAAGCTATTTGAATCAACTAGCACGCCTCAATTAATTCATAAATACTAATTAGGCGCGTTGAAATTTTGACAGATCTTAGCACTTAATCGTTGAACACAAAAAATAAGAGATTAAAATGACGCATAACTTACTCCATTTAAATGTCAAACCGCTAAATTTTGAAATTTTGTGAAAAACTATCTGAGGTTAGATGGAAGCAAAGTACTTTGCATTGCCCGACACGCTATACAAGTACACATTGACTCTTCTCGTCTTATAACGCATTAGCAAGACCAAATAGTCTGCTGCAATCTAATTTCTGTAATATTTTCCAAAGCGAACTTTTTTTACAGCACTACGCTAACAAAAATTGGTGAATTTCAAATTCCCTGCATCAAAAAGTTTTTAAGAAGCACAATCAAAAATCGAACGGGGTTTCGATCAACAGAACCATTGCAAAAAAGAACAAGGATAGCCGGTTGTGATGTGCAAATAGCACAAAAAAAAACGATCATATTCATAAAAAGTACAAACTGAAGACTTTTTCTTTTTTCGAATTCTAAGTCGTTTTTTGAACGCGGTGTGATAAGAACACGTTTTTAAAAAATTTTGGCCAAGGTCGCGCTAAATAGTTTTCGTTTTATTAAAATCAATTTATTTAGCCTACAATTTCTAGATAACGAACGTTACTCAATCCCCAAAAAATTCAAAACATAGCCAATCGAAGATTGCAAAAGAGTATTGAACGCAAGTAAACATAAAAACACGCTGACACTTTCTTGAAAAAATCTGATCTCTTCAAAGAAAAAAATAGATGCCCTTAAAGCTCTTTGAATTTCGCAATACAATTTAAGCTTTGCACTTTTTTGATAACAAGAACCCAATTTGAGAAAACTGGATCAATAGGTAAAGTTTTTATTCCGCTGGAAATCTAAAAATTAAATTCCACTTTCCAAATTAGAAATAGTTCACGGTTTTTTGCGCCATTTCCACATTCGTATTTGGAAAGTGCTTTTTACGTCACTTTCAGCAGATGGATTTCAATTGAACTCAAAAACTGCATTATACCTAAGTGCATCAATATTTTAAGACTTTCTCATGAAAAAAAAACTAAACGAAATCAGCAAGACCTATATAAGAGTGTTCACTACATTCATAACTCTTAATCAGTTTCTCGACAATAGGAAAAATTGTTCAACATTTTTATGCCGTTCAAATTTTTTATGTCGGTATCAAAAGGCTGTAATACGATATATCCATCGACGCATTCCGATGACTTTTTGTGGTACCTGATTTTGCGTGGAAAAAGAAAAAATTAAATTGCAGCCGAATCCATTTTCAATGATCGGAACAAAAAGTTGAAAGAGTTTGACCAAAAATCATCATCATTTTTTAATCTGCGCGGAAGATTTAGACCAAAAATTATCATAATTTTTTATTCCGCGCAAAATAATTTGACCAAAAATTATAATCGTTTTTTATTCCACACGAAAGATTTTAACCAAAAATTATCATCATTTTTTATTCCGTGAACAATTTGTCCAGCAAAACCATCCGACTTGAAGTTTCCATTGAATGTCAAAACTTTCTTGTGAAAGAGTAATACTTTTCAACGAATACCTCCAAAAAACATTAGGTAAATATGATGACAAAATCAAAAGCTGAAACCCAATACGCCAAAAATTATTATTAAGAAAAAAATCATTTCGCAAAAACGCTTAATGAAAACTTGACTCTAACATACATTTATATACATAGCATCCACGAGTGCACCCTGCTAATTTTTCCATTTCTAATGCTCACCTCTCTGTGAATTTTTGAACGGTTTGGAACCTGATCTAAACTACATTTTATGATTGGATAAATTAGATATTTTACCAATGTAAAGTATTTAATATTAACCAATCATGATCCATCTAACTAACAACCCACTTATTTGTAAGTGCTGAAGTTACTTGTAATTTCAGCACCAGAGAGATTTGAATTTAACTTAGAAATTAGTTGGACTCTCCCGAGCACTTCAGCAGCCGCAATAAACCAGTATACCCTAGATCTATTGAGCCTAGCAGAGACTAGTTAAACAACCTGAGACTAGATAGTATAAGAGTAAGATTAGGATCGGTATTAGACTAAGAAGTTGCACGAATCTATCCGGCCGAAAATAAGATAGCGTGACGAGCAGACGGTGTACCCTATCCGAAATTACTCTATGAGTTAACCAACCCAGTCCTAACTCATCTGGTGCGACCATAAGTCTCGAACAAGACCTTAATAGCTTAGAATTAACCAAAATAGATTAGAAATTAGACAAAAACATTTACAAAATGTTATACGACAATAATTTAATCGAAATGTCTCTACGACTCAATAGATCAGAGCCAATATTCCGAACCATAACAGAACTACCCGGAATTGGAAGAAGACCTCGAACCAGAGACGACATACGACAAAGTAGAAACTTGCCATATAGCTATATGATAGTTAGGCAAAAACCAGAACAAACTTTTATATTTAGAATATTACTGGCAATGAATTTAGATTTTCATTTGCAAACATAAAACCTTGAAGTTAATCTTCAAAATCATTTCAGGCGCTAAACAAAATTATTAATATACAATAACGATTGATAAAAAGATCTAAGATCGTTTTCCTAAAACTCTGCAGTAATATACAAAATATGTTTGAAAAATATTTATTGAAAAATAAAAATAAAAATTAGTAGCATGACAATAAATGGTTAGTAATCATAAATCATCCTGTTGTTCCAGCTCCATCACCTAAAACATAACAGCAATCATGAACCCACTAATATCATCAAAACACTAAATCTTTCCTTTACACACATTTAAAATTTTATTAAAACTTAAATTCACTTAATTTTAAAACCAGATCATCAAGGCTTATCCTTGGATCTTAAATCATTTTCTACTTAATTAAATTTCAAATTTGATCATCAAGGCTTATCCTTGGATCAAACAGAACAACTTTGTTCTCCCCCACCCACTTAATTAGTGTCTAACGACCTCAAACGTCGATTCACTACCCAACCCTTTCTAAAGACCTAAGACTAATAGAAATTTTTAAACAAAACTAATCATTCAAATTA
The DNA here is from genome assembly GCF_963678635.1 of Symsagittifera roscoffensis. NCBI lineage: Eukaryota > Metazoa > Xenacoelomorpha > Acoela > Convolutidae > Symsagittifera > Symsagittifera roscoffensis. Next base: position 58,468,409 of record NC_087062.1, read on the forward strand.
GGATAAATAGTGAAGAACTTCGGTTATTCATCCTTCACTTGACCCCCCCTCTTACCAGACCCAGGATAAATCTTAGACTTAGTAAGTTTAAAATAGTATCTAACGAACTACTCGCGTTCTAATTATACCTGAACCTTGTGGATCGATTTACTATTCTCCAACCCTTGAACACAATCACTACCCCTAAGTAAGATTAAGTAAGTTAACACCTTAACTTATACTAGCCACGAGAAAGTAAAAAATCATTCTTCGGAATCGATATACTTTTCTCTCCAACCCTGAACAAATAGACCCAGGTTAAGCTAACCAAAAAATCGTAAGAACTAACAGTTTAAGAAAATAGAAACCATTTAACAACCTTTTGCATCCGTCATCCTAAACCTTATGTCATTTAAAAACCTAGGAAATAAACAAACAATCGTTTTACACAATTGTGAAATTGAAAACAAAAAATACGACCTTGTAATCACACCTCATACACAAACAGTTGGATACATTCGAACAAAACGACAAACACTAAAAAGAAAAATAATAACGAAACAAAGACAAATAACACGAAAAAGATTTTCAAAAAATCGAAACGCATTTTCAGAATCAGAAACCAACAGTTTAGACGAACTTTACAAACTAAAAGAATCAATAGATAAAAATTGCCCACTTCACGATCAATTATATTTTTCTGACTCAGAAACAACTTCAAATTCATCAAAAAGAGGAAAAAGAAGAATAAAAAAGCAGTATAAACACAAACCAGTACATTTATACAATTGGAATCAACCAATTCGACACATTAATAATTACATATTAACAGTCATAAAACGAAAAAATGAGCTCAACGCACACCCCAGGTGAAGAAAGTCCAGATGATGATGAAATCTTTCCTTTTATAGTAGATGCAACCACTGATAGAGGACAGCATATATTTTGCAAAAATTTACTATTAAATTTATTTGAACCCGGAATCAGTCCATGTAAAACAGAGTTCCCAGATGTAAAAATCAAAAGACAAATCATAGACCACTACTTAAAAGATATATGCAACATAACACAACAATATGGAATCTACTCCATAGAATTCACCTCACCAAACCATAATAATAGAAAATATACAATTCAAACAGACGATCTTGATTTAGAATTTTCAAAAGTTTTTTCAGAATATATAAAAAGCATCCAATATCATAACTCACAAAGAGCAAACTCCATATTCACCAATGAAGTTTTCGCAATAATATATAGTTATATTTCGATATTAGAAAACGAAATCCCAATAACAAATGTCTCACCGACAGAAACATCTAAACATTTAAGAGTACGACATGAAATCACACTACTCTCTAGTTATTTAAACATCATTAAAGAAAATTTCACGAAAGACGACGTTTCACAACATACAAAACACGATCTACAAAAAATTTTGGCATGGTTCATAATAGATTATTTCACACACAATATTGATTTAATTGCACAAGCAAGAAAAAATTTTAGACCCCAAAACTCGAACGATGATACCGCTATCACAGAACAATCAGATTATGTTTGGGACCCCGAATGGTCTCATCCCGCATTTATAAGCTTCCCACAATCAATCTCAAGTCAAGCAATAAGTACGATATCTTACACAAGAGATTATGTAAAAGTAATACCATTAACCATTGATGCAACACCATTAAACTATAATACATTTTTGCCCGATACACAAAATAATAGTTTAAACTCTACAGTTATACACAATGAAAACCTCAATGGAACTAGGAATCTTACTCAACAAGATATCCAGACACCATCACACTTCATAAATGAAGAAATTGTGCACACAACAACTACACAACAAAGTATTTCACCAATACGCCCAAATTTAACAACACCAAGAAATACAAATCCTTCACAAACACGGGTAACCTTACAATCAACCGTTAAACCTTCGGTTGCCCCTAAATATTCACATATGGATTACCAAACATACAGACCCATGACAATACCATCAAAAACACACAAAACATTCACTAGAAACAACTTTACAGACCATAATTATAATTATACACATCCATCAAAAACATATAATCAACCACAAAGAAATTTTAACCAATATACAAGATCTCGAAATTGGGATAACCCAATGACCCAATCTAATTCAATAAATTTCCAAACAAATCCTCCACAGGATCACAGTGAAAATTACCCATTTTTTCAACAAAATAAAAATAAAAAACAGACATCTTATCAAATGGATTATTTATCCTCAGATGATGATTTCTTACAACCAGATATATTTGCACCAAATACTCAAGAATATCGTAGACAAGGAATACAGAGAACACGTACAAATCATAGAAATTTTTCTCCACAACCAATAGATGCACAACATCAACAACCAATTCAACAACAAAATCTAATTAATACACAATCTTTTCAACCAATTCAACAACAAAATCCAATGACTGCACACTCGTATCAAGCATCACAAATGCAAAATGAAATACCACTCCCATATTATCTCCAACAACATGAAATAACAAGAAACCAACTTTCAAATTTTTCTCAAATGCCAAATGCAGCAGAATCATTACAAATGACAATGAATCCATACCTTATGGGTGGATCATCAATAACATCAAACAAACCTTTAATGGTTTTCACAGGAACAGACCCTGAATACTCTGTAGAAGATTATTTAAATGCAGTAACAGCAAACCTGATTTTAAATATTGGACCTGAACCAATTAATACGCCACTACATCAAAATTGGATACATCGACGCACAGCGTTAATACAAACAACCTTAGATGGCGCAGCCCAAAAATGGTTTTCAGTACTACCTCTAGAAATAAAATCAAACTGGAAAAGGTTTACACAGGAATTTTCAAAAATGTTTGACTCCGAAAGAAACAAACAACAACAAAGAGTTTTATGTAATGAAATTCGCAGATTACCAAACGAAACCATCAAGCAAATAGCAGTACGAATCGAAACACTAGTTCGAAAAGCATATTCATTAAATACACATGACTATAAAAACACAAAGATGACAGAAATCTTAATGATGACCTTAACACCACAATTAAGGAAAATAGCAATAAAAAAGAGAGCATCCCATCCTTCTTCAATTCGAGAACCCGATTTAGATTTTCGAAAACTAGTAGACAAATTAGAACAAGCAGAAATCACGATGAAACTAGAAGAAACGGAAAATCTGAAATTACAATACGTTAATAGAATTGAAACGACTCCCACTAATATTAATAATATACAGGAATCAGAGACAGACCTCGTTGAAAAAATCACTGAAATACTCAATATTTACGAAAAGAACCCGAACTTTAAAGGCAAACCATCTTTCAAAAAATGGTGTAATTATTGCCGACGATACGGACATAGTATTTCCGAATGTAGACAAAAACAGCAAGACAATCAAAATAAACCTCAAAAATATAAAGAACCAAATAAATCATTCTATCAATACATGAAAAAAGATCAAAATCTACCGAACAAAACAGTCCACAGCAATAACAGTTCAGGAAAACCACTCCCGAACAATACAAACTATACAAGAAATCAATCACCATATAACTCAAGTTATAGAGGAAGATCACCAGAACGAAGAAACACGAATAATTCATCAAAAAATCACTACAATAGACCAAATAGTCGAAATAACTACTCCAGATCAAATTCAAATACACAACGATTTGTTTCTAGATCTAATTCCCAATCAAGAAATAACTACTATCCAAACAACCAATCACGAAATTCATCATACAATAGGAATAGAAACTACTCCTATAATCGAAATAGAAGTTATTCAAACAACCGAAACCAGAATTACCCGAACAATCGATCAAGGAATAACTCATATAATAGATCGAACTATAACAGACCAAACAATAATTACCAAAACAGATCACGAAATAATTCACAAAATCGACACTCAAGTTATAATAATCGTTATAGAAATTATTCCCAATCACCACACCGGAATAATAATAACTATAATAATTCTAATAATCGCCACAGAAGTAGTACACCTAAACATCAAAGACAAATCAATCAAGTACAGTCTAATCCAGAAACAACATCAGACCCTCCAGGTATTGATGACACAGTAACTGATATGTTACAACTCAATCAAATAAACTGTACATCATCAGATTCAGAAAGTGATACTGAAAATACTCTTTCTATCAATATGATAAAAGTCGAAAATGACTATGAATCTGTCATATATGAACAACCCTTTCCATCACACATATATGAAAATCAATCAGAATTTCTTCAAAATTATTACACTACACCCATAAATTCCACACCAACGACGCAAGAAACAAACGAGATTAACACTACAGATCAAACCAATAAAAATACCAAAACAAAATGCTTGAATACAAACCACATTTATCAAAATATACAAAAAGAACAACCCAAAGAAAAAATTTGGACAATACCATTTCTCTTAGAAAGCCCAAGAAACAAAGAATTTCAACCACCAGACCTTGAAATAGATTTTTTAATTGATTCAGGAGCAGAATCAAACATAATAAACATCCCCACATGGAATGAAATAAAAACTTTACACCCAAAGCTAACACCTCTTGAAACCTCCAGTAAGTTAGCAACAGCACAAGGATCAACATTGATAAACTACGGAAAAATCCAATTATTTCTCCTCCCCACCAGAACAATGGAACAAAGCAAAATTTTAAATAAGCCATTTAAACAAATATTCCATATCACTGATATTAAATATAATATCATTGGAATACCATTTATTTCGAAGTATATACCAACAATTAACATACTAAATAGTAAAATATTAATCAAAGATAAATATACAAAAACAAAAGAAACATCCTTAACATTTTTTCAAAGATTAAATAAACAACCACCAATCTTTTCAAAATTCTACCCGATATTTAACCAACAAAGAAAACACTTGAAACCACTATCAGGAAATATCTATAATTTTTCCATCAAACAAGTTCACCAATATGATAAAGAGCAAAACAAACAAAAATTTTATATGTCAGAATTTGAATTCAAACCTATTCACAAATTTTTCAAAATCACAATCTCATCCATAAAATATTTGAAAAATTCGAATTCAGATATCATTTCCTTACATGTCTATAACAACACACCTTACCAAGTAACATTACCTTTAGGACTTTTAGGATATTGTGAAACCAACGCTACAATATCACCAATACACGAAAAAGCCTATCGCGTAAATAATATACTCCAATTACTAGATATTTGCCAATCTACAATTCTTAATGAAGAATTATCTATAAATAATATAATAAGTAACGAAAACAGAAATACGGATTATTTCACAAAAACTCCATATTTCAAACCTACATTCAACATAAGTAACTACACAGAGGACCAACAGAAATTTTTAACAATGTTTAATTTCCAACATTCACAAATAACACAAGACGAATTCGAAAAGTTAGCCAAACAGCTAATTGAATATTCATCAGTCTATGCAACATCAAAATTCGATGTTGGAAAAATCAGTTCATCACTACATCTCCCGTTAAAACCAGACGCAGTTTTCAAAAAACAGAGAGCAAGTAAAGTACCAATTCACTTACATGATAAAGTGAACAGATTACTCGATATTTTAGAACAATACAACATTATATCACCAGTTAATAAAGAAGAACAACCAAAAGGCAACACATTTATCAACCCCGTTATCATTCTAGCTAAAGGAGAATCATTAAAAATCGTTCTCGACGCTAGATACCTCAATTCACTCATAGATGAATCAAAATGTAATTGGCCCATTGAACCAATACAAGTTATTTTAACAAAAATAAACGGCAAATACTTTACAACCGCCGATATGAATAGTGCATACAATCAAATGCCACTAGATGAACAATCACGACGTTTAACACAATTTGTTATCGGAAACCAACAATATGAATTCAACCGCTTATTCTATGGAATATCCATAGGACCAGCAGCATTTTCAGCTTTTATGAGCAAAATTTTTAGACCACTGATACTCAAGAAAAACGCAATCACCTATTTAGACGATGTTTTTATGCAATCACAAACAAAAGACGAGATGTTCAATGTTTTAGAAAAATATCACCAAATACTTCAGAACGAAAATCTGAAGGCCGCCCCCGATAAATCACACTTCTTTTTGACAAGAGTTAAATTCTTAGGACATAATATAGAAAAAAAAACAATCACTCCATTGAAATCACGCATTGACGCTATTCAAAAACTTCAACCACCAACAAATAAAAAGAAAATCCAAGAATTTCTTGGAATGTTAAACTTTTTAAGTAAATATGTTTATAAAATGCAATTATATCTACGACCATTTTATAACATCCTTAGACAACAAAATAATTTTGAATGGAACACAGAACATCAAACACGATTTGAAGAAGTAAAGAAACTTTTAACTGAACAAATTTCAAACACAATTCCAGATTCAAATCAACCATTTTATGCAATGTGCGATGCTTCGAACTTTGGCATCGGTGCAGCACTATTACAATCACATAATGGTACAAATAAAATGAACCTCATATCAGCAAATTCTCGATTATTCACTCAAGCAGAGCTACGACTCTCAACTCTAATGAGAGAATGTACAGCCATAATATATACACTGACAGAATATGAATTTCTGATACTTGGATCAAAACATCCAACAGTTCTATTCACAGACCATAAACCAATCATCTTTCTCTTTACACAAAAATCTAACCCAAACCACCGAGTTTACAGATTTCAACTAATTCTAATGAAATTTCCAAACTTACATATAGTTTGGACTGCAGGAAAAAATCTTGCATTACCAGACACCTTAAGTCGAAATACACCACCTGAATTACTTACACGAAAAACAACAGTTGAAATACCCAAAAACATAAAATTCTACCTTGCAGAAAACGAAACATCACCCCGATTGGAATGCAAATATGCAGTAAAAACTGATATTGAACAATCACAAATAAATAGTTTACAACATTTCCCACTTTATTTAGATTGTCAAAATAATCATTATGAAGTTGATTTACTTGGAACATCAACTTTCAAACCAATCCCATATTCTCAATGGATAAAAAATAACACCCAACAAAAACGAACAAAACAACACCCGCCTAAAAAAGACCATTTTCCACTAATTGAAAAAGAAGATTTAACTGATAAAATAAATTTATCAGGACCACAAACAAATGATTCAAAATACACAATAAATCAAGTTTTTGACCTCCATGACCCACTTGATACAATACCTTTATCTAAATTAGAAATCGAAAACATTTTTCTCCCCCCAACAGAAACAATTACAATTTCAACACTGAAACAATATCAAAACCTTGACCCAGTAATTCGACAACTGAAATCATGGCACAAATATAAAACTAAACCTATCAAAGCAGATTCAACCATTCTAGGAAACAAAACACTCCTCCGATACTTTCGCAAATTTAACAACACAACCATTAACGAAAATACAGACCTTTTAGAGTATAACCTGAATGAATCTACAGTTCCATGTCTCCCTTTAAGTATGATTCTTATAGCTTTTAATATTTCACATACACAAAATATTAAAGGACACTCTGGATCAGAAAAAACATATTCAAATTTTATACAAAACTTTTATTTCCCAAATGCACCAATTTGGATAAAAGTACTATGCAATGACTGTATAGTATGTCAACTAAATAAACCTTACCCAAATCAAAAACAAATAGCACAAAAACAAGATTTTAAAGGACAAAGTTTGTACTTTAATCATCGTATCTCATTTGATACTAAAGGACCAATTTCACCCTCATCAGAAGGAAACTCCTACATTATGGTAATTGTTGACGCATTTACACATTATGTAGCACTTAACCCAGTACCACATTGTAACGCTTATTACGCTTACACAACACTCTATGAACACTGGATAGCAAAATTCGGACTACCAGAAATTTTAGTTACAGACAACGGTACAGAATTCATAAATAATGAAATTATCACACTATGTCATTTATATAACATTAAACACAAACCACGTACATCTCATGCACCTTGGACAAACGGCTTAGTCGAAGGTATGAACCGTTCATTACAAGAATATCTTAGATGTATCATCAACGGAAATGATACAAAATATACCGAATGGTCAGCAGATGTAAAATTATTTCCCTTAGCGTATAATTCACAAATTACGACAACTTTAGGAATGTCACCATACGAAATGGTTTTTAACCAAAAGCCACGCAAACCAATAATGTTTACAGCAAATTCTCATAAAAACGCACAAGGTTATTGTCAACCAAATAAAGACTCAATTTGTTATAACCTACCTTTACATACACACGATGAAGATCATTTTCATCACCCACAAATTCTTAAACTAGCCTCCGGTACACACACCGAATGGATTCTAAATAGAGATAAAAAACACAATGAAATTTATCAAAAAATAACAAAAAAGTTATTACAAAGACAAAACATTAATGAACAAATCAATTCACGTTTTACACCAGCCTCCGAATTAAAAATTGGAACATTTGTTTTAATACCTAATTTTAATACTCAAAAAGGAATTTCTAAAAAATTACAACCCCTTCGAAAAGGACCATACCAAATAATTGCAAAACCCACTGATGTCACATATAAAATTACCGACTCAAACAAAAAAGAAATCGTTCAACATCGAAACAACCTATTACCTTATTACCCAAAAGAATACGCACTCCGCGAATTAACTCAATTATATTCTTTCACAGGATTAAAAATCATTCAAAATGAACCACATCTGAAAAACACAGAACAAAATGATAACCCCACCGAAAATCAAAACACAAAACCAACCACCACCAAAAACAATACACAAAACCATAAAGAATCCCCAAAACAAAGAAAAAATAGAAAAATGACCGAACAAATAATACCCCAAGAACAAATCGACAAATCAGAAAATAGAAAAACAACAAGACTCCGAAATCAACCACGTAAAAACTATAAAATATTCATCCCCCAATCTAAAATTTTAAAGAAAGTGGAATTTCAAAAGTAATTTTAACATTATACTTCACTATCTTGAAACCTTCGAAACATTTTTCATTTACATTTTTCAAAATAACATGCTGACAAGTACGTAATAATTCTAGTTCAAAATAGACCAATAGGATTCATCCAATCCGTCACTTTCTCTAACTCAAACTAAGACCAATTAGACGAATCATATAGAACTCCAGGCACATCTATAACTATAACTTTACGACCTCCAGGTCAAAAATAAGCAAACCACTCCAACTTGACAACTAAAATAAATATCACCATAATACCGTACCCCTCCCTTATCTAATAACCCAAAGATCAACAATATTTCCCCAACTCAGACCACGAATACCCCCAAAGCAAATTTGTTAACTTAGCCTAAAGTAACAAAATGAACATTTTAATTAGCCTAAAGTATAAAAATCTCACCATACCCCGGATCATTTGACAAACAAAAATAAAGAAAAAGACGACCTCCCAATCACCATGAAAATTGCCCCCAACAATTTTTTACAAAACTCAACCCACTTGTCAAAAAACTAATAAATAATCCGACCACACTAGAAAATCGCCTCAAACAGCAAAAAATATTCGACCAAGAGATCATTTCTTAAATGCTCTTCTCTCAATCAGTTACTCAAATACTCATAAATCTTAAACATTTTTTTACAATACTTGAAACCTTTATAATATTTCTTTTTGATATACTTGAATCTTTTCTAATAATCCTAATCATTTTTTGTAACATTTTTTTAATTTTCTACACCATACTCGAACTATTCCTCCAACTTTCCAAAACCCTTGATTACATCCACAGGTACGAGTCATATAACTTGTCTAAATGATACGAACAATTTTCAGTAGAACCGATATTTTTTTATTGTTTGTAATTTTCATAACATTTTTATCATCCCTCATTTTGACAATATGTAAATGTATAAAGAAAGCAATCTTCACATTTGCCCTAGCAACAATCCTTCTAATTCTTTTTTTGGAAGAATACTATAATAAACATAAACCTTCCCACTAAAGTAACAATTCAAAAATCCATCAAAAATTGCTACCCAACAGTCACAGAATCAGTCTTCACCGACATCATCCCAAGATAACCAAACACCACCTTCAACTACTCAAAATCTTCAAACATCTACACGAATTTCTTTTCAAGACAATCCATACACTTTTGAAGAACGACATGCTCGTTTATCAGAACCACTAGAACCAGTTCAACGACAAGCACCTTTAAGCGAACCAACATATAACCTATACCCAACACTACCACAAGAACTAAGTAGAATAAGAAATTCTAGTCAAAACCAAAATACAGTCGAAATAAATAGACAAATTATACATCCTCGACGAAACAGAAATCTTCAAACTCCCCGAGTTCATTTTGATATACCTCAATCCCCATCACAAAACACTCCAGAAAACCCCATTGGTATATTACCAGAAACCCCTACGCTTCTTTCACAACGTAGCACCTCAAGCCTACCATCAGATTACTTAGGTTCAACACCAACATCTGAGCAAATACGTGAAAATCCTTTCAACCCCACAAACCAAACATCACGATTTCCATATTGGACTACACATTCATTTACACAAGGTGAACCAAATTTAGTCAATGACCCCATAGATATTTCTACGGATACAACAACATCCTCATCACTACCAGAAACATTATCACTACCATCAACACCATCAATAAGCCAGATTTCACCACCACCTTTTAACTTAAATTTTCCAAATAATCTCGACGCTAGATATCGAGAACAATCATCAATAAATATTCCTTTAAGACTAGATTGGAATACATTTACAGCACCTCCACCACTATTTGGACAACATCAAGAAAGTAACCGCCTTCATAACTGGGCACTTAATAGATTACAATATCGCCAAGATATTCACAACGATATCCGTGATCACAATATTCAAATACTCCAACAAAACAGTTTACAATTAAAGTTTGAAATCACAGTTAAGTTAAATAATATTACCCAACATCCCTACCCATTAAATCCACCTAACATAACAGCTCAATCACTACCACCACCGTTTATAACTACTGAAGTAATATACAAATACGACAGATATACCAAAAACACAATTGGCTACATTACATTTTATAATCCATACTCAGGATTATCATACACATGTATATTCTAAAATTATTAATTTTTCTCCAACTCCTTTTTCTAGTAATCTCAAATCAAAACATAAACCCTTCTCCTCGTACAGGACCACAAGATTTATTAGTAACACATTACGATTGTGAAGAAAATGAACAAAAAACACTACATAAATATGCAATAAATCAAGTATCACAATGTGAAACAGAACCACAAGCTATAGAAACCACAGATGTAATAGCAACACTCTATTCAAAAGCCCGAGCAACAACAGTTACAGGTTATAAATTCACAGCAACATTTTCCGAAAAGAAAGTACATTGTTCACAAGTCTCGAACGGAAACAAAAACCGACTTGACCATGAATCATTCTATCAAAGTAATATAGAACGTCTTTTACATCTCAATCCCGACGATTGTAAAAATGAATTACTTAGACTAAACATCACACAAAATAAAAACTCCCAAAGAAAGTTAGTTAATTTTCAAGTTTTTCCAGACTCAGTACATCAATCACAACTTGAAAGACACCAAGGACATATAAAACTAGACGAAAAATACCCGTATAACGGCGCACACGGACGATTAACCTATGACCTACACGATAAACATTGGATACCACACATTGGTATAAATGACCCATCAAACTGCAAAGCAGACACAAAAAATAAAGGATACCAAGAAATAATGTTTTTTGATTGGAAAATACAACTCGAAAAAATACAACTAACACGAGATTTATCAGATAATACAATGATCTATCAAGGAATCCGATTACCTTGTAAAAATGATCAAGGTTATTGCGACCCTACAACGAGAACACAAGCAACAATTGTTTGGTTCCCCGAAGATACATGTACAACATTTCAAGTAGCAAAAATACACGCTCGTATGATAAAATTTCACGAAAAATATTTTATACAATCAATTCCATATGAACAAGTCCATCCATCACGAAAACTAAGTTCTAATTTTAGAAACATAGACAATATAGAAAATAAATTGACACGTTTTCAAATATATCAAGAAACAGAACTTGCATGTAAATACAGGAATCCACTTCACAGAACACAATACTCTGAAATATTAGTTGAATACGAAAAAGGATTCGACATGACCACTGGAAAAGTAAAAATCGACCCATATGCCACAGGTCATCCTCCAAACGAAGGAACATCCTATATACCAGTTAATTTTGAAAAAAGCAACGGACAACCTGGTGGACATCTAAAACCCCATGACACCAGAAGCACACGCTTACAAGAATTATCACTAATGAATACTACATATTTCGGTAATATCCACTATGATATTCATTTAGATATGAAACTAGATTATACAATTAGCCGAATTTTTCAAGAAATGTCACTCTCCGAATTAGAAACACTACACCAACTATGCGAATTAGAACGAACACAAATATTACAATCACTTGCACTAGCAGTATTAAAAATACCCTATGCAGGATACTTATTATCTGGAAATAGATCAAATTTTTTAGACTATGAAGGAAACATCTTATGGTTTTATACTTGTACTAAAAAAGTATCACCACTATACGTTTTTGAAGATAAACGATGTTATAAAAGAATCCCTATCTTTTATAAGAATAAAGTACATTTCGTGGATACACTTTCACGAAGAACCTATTTCTGGGATACCGCAGTCCCATGTGGATCAGAAAACAGCCACAATGTAGTACAACTAAACCCTGATGAAAATAAATATTATCTTCTCACTCCATATCCCACATTAATGCAATCACTCAAAAAATTTTCACCAGAAAGCATTCGCGCTATTGCTCGAAACCCAAATATAGACTTACAATCAATAGGAATCTATTCAAAATCAGATATTCAACATCACATTAGAACACAACAATTCCAAGAATTATTAACACAAATGGACACTATACAAAGACAATCAATAGACCAAAATTTACGCAAACTTGCAGAAACCGCAGGATTTGCCGATATCTACACGCAAGACTATAGCGGATATTTTAAAGACATTAAAGATTATATATATCTAAACGGTGAAAAATACCGTCCCCAAGATATATCACCAATTAACATTTTTAGCTTTGTTACACTCAAAAATGAGATCCTCGATTTTCTAGGATGGCCCTACTACATCTTAGAAAAATTGACTATTTTATACGCAATGTTTAACTTTATTGGATTTCTTTTCTCACTTTTAAAAGGAATCTACAACACATGTGCTATACACACACAAGTAAACAGACAAGCAAGCGTAGCACGCATACTCTTTGCAGGATTTTTTGGAATCTTTTCTACATCTATAAACAAAATTCTTTTAGACGCACAAATAAAAGAATATAACACAAAAATAGCAACACGACAAAATACATACGACGAAGAACATAACAATGTAGACATAACGCCAACGGCACCACAATTACCACCCCTACCAAATAACCATCCACTATCCCTAGTCCCACGAAATTTTCGAAATTTAGCCATCACACATAATCCAAATTTTCGACTCACCACATCACAAAGTCCCATCCAACATATAATGACACACCAGTCACAAGATGATAATACTTATGAACAAATTATTGAACAACCCCATACCACCGCTTTTCAGTCTCAAAATAATCATTTTTTTAGCCCACGATGAGCCGCCAACTTGGATCACTACACCGATCAAATTCCCACCCAACCAATCTTACCTCTCCAATCCCAATAATACCACTTTTTGCTTTTCCGCCACCCGATTTTTCATCTAGTAATGTAACATCAGGCATGAATTCCGACACTAATTCACACATCTCAGTTTTATATTCCATCTCACAACTCAATAACCCGAATATTGAAACCCCCGATGAATTTGCCGACTCAGAACCATCCCCATCCAATAATTTTCATAACTCTTCTAATTTTTCTCAACCCCCTTTTCAACCCATACTATCCAATAACCCTGACCCAATCACTCCCACACCCTCTTATGCTTCCCAAGTTACCCCAACCTACTCCTCATACCATTCTGACCAATCATCTCATTCTCCAGACACCCCCCGAATCTCCCCAGAGCTAGATAATTTTATTACCCTTCAACAACAACCCTACCACCTTAATACCCCAACCATAAACCAAATCTCCTCCACAATAAATTCATCCAACCCCCCTACCCCTACACCCTCTTCAAATTATACTGAATCATTAGCACCATCATCCACATCAACTGAATCTTCACTCAACACTAATAGAGCTTACCGCACTTTTAAAAGAAAGTTCCCCAACCATCCTTTCCCAGCAAAACCAGGAACAGCCCGTGAATACATCAACCACCCCAAGCATACTAACACAAAAGAATTTTTAGCCATCACCTTACCCTCATTCCCACAATACACCATAAACACCCCCCACGACACTAACGAAACACGCAACTTTGTAGATGAATACGTTTTAATGCCCACCCTCTCTTGGACCTCATATTATCATTTTACTAATCCTCTTTGCTTACCTTTATCTAACACTCACATCGATATAGAACGAAATACGGACATGCTATATCGACTCACTACACCACTAACCGCTAGACAATTTACTTACGTTGGATATAAAAAATCACTAAAAACACACACTGCACCTAGAGCTAACGAATATACACTCGAATACTATGATCACAACATCATCAGAGCTAACCAAGATCAATTCTTAGACGACGATCGCTTCGCTAATCCACAAATTACCGAGAAATTTTTCATCAAGACACCATATATATTTACACTAAACATCTTCGACCGAAAGTTTGATCACATTATTTCAGAAGCACTAACAGACGCACAAGCATACGAAAGTTTTAAAGAACGCTTCCAAATATTTTCACTAACCTTTCATTTCCTTGCACCACACGAAAGAGATTTACACTGCTCACACGATATTATGTTGCGCACTAAACAAACCCACACATATAGTTATTACCGCTTCATCCAAAATCACTTTGACCTACACACACCCTCTAGACAACCACACCATCGTTTTCAATTCATTAATTCCAAATACACTTCACCATTTTTCCTAAATTTCACATATTGTATTAAAGACACTAACCTCCATGGTATTCTTCGTAATTATGACCCCATAACCCAAATGTACATCTTCTGTCCCATCACCAAGACCTTCAACGCCGAAGAATCCCGACCCTTCCTTATCCCGCACGAGTTTGTACAACCTATAGAAATCCCAATTTTAGAATTCATCCACAACACTAAATTCAATCACAAATTATATAATCTAATCCAAAACACACCTTATGAGTTTGCAGTTGGCACTGAAGAACTAACCACTATTAAGGCACTTCAATTGCTTTGGCCACTGCTTCAGACTAAAAATATCATCCGCATCTTAGCTAAACTACTAACAACTTCAGAACTAATTCACGACATCTTCCCCCACGGTTTTTTCCCCGACGACTAACAGGTAAGTATGAATTAAATGAATATAACTAACTAATTGAAATATTAAAAAACTCACCATACTTTATCCATGTTTTCCTTAGATTTTTAGCCTTCATCCGACGATCACCTACAAAAACCACAAAAAACAAATAAAGATCGCAAATTTCATCAAACAGACTTCAACAATTCTATTAATCTCTTACACTTATAAATTTATAAATTTAATACCAATGCAGTAAATTCATTTCCCCACAAGCAGTAAATCTAATTATGATGAAAATTTGTAACTTAAAATTCCCCCATAACTAGCAGTAAATTTCCAAATTCTATGCAGTAAATTAATAAAATGCAATTGCAGTACTAACCTTTTGATATTTTCATTCATTCGCACAGAAATTCTATCCACACTCGCACAGCTCGCCCACGAAGAATTGTTTAAAATAATGAATTTCAGTTTCAAGTTTTCACACTCAACAACTCTAACATATAATAACATGTTTCAAACTTTCCTTTAACCCGGTTGGAAAGGAATCATATACTAAACAAAACTAACCAACGCAGCTTACTAAATACCACAAATCATAAAATAACAGCATGACTAAGAAAAGGAAACCAACGGTACCCAAACCGGATTAACCCAGTTTAAAACTGGATAATTTATTCTTTTAAAGACTATTATAAAGTCTAAGAAAGAAATAATAAAACACAAAAAAGTCGAAAGACAAACCCATACCACAAACAATTTGATTTTTGGAAAAAGGATATAACCAACAAGACATAAGAAAAACCACAACAAACCCAACATAAAACGTTGTCACATAACAGGACCCCTCACAAAAACCGCATGAAATCATACTCCCACTCCTGGCCTAACCCACCAGGAAGGACGTCCTGAGCATGCTCTATAGCCGGCCTAACCCACCGTGCTACACCCACGCTTTGTGACCACACCTCTATTTTTAATAAGAGCTACTCAAGTGTGAGTAACTCTTCAAAATAACCGAACTAAAACAAAAAGCTTTTGTGAAAACAACTAACTAAAATCATAATTAAAAAATATTAAACTAATAAATGTTTTATAAAATGTAAATTACATTATGCAATACATAGATCAGAATACAACACCAAGGACGAACATCTAAAGATCCCACTACACTCGAGAGAGAATGACCAACCACAATCGATATGCCACTCACAATCACAACTCAAAGGATTTAGAGTACGACTTGACTTCGCAGAAAAGGACTTCATTGAACTAGACCAATGACCACCTCGATGTTCAAGTATACGTACAGATCCGAGTAACCAGGCATCCCCTCCACGCACAATCTCCACGCCATTCCCAAACTAGATCAGACACAAAAGAAGTTCTCCACGTAGAACAGAAAAACCTGACATAGCCAACCATTCTGAAATCAGATTTGAGTTTGTGGCAAAGACTTAGTCGTTGTCACTAGAAGACACAACGTCTTATGTCTCTAACTCCAGCTTCCTGGAACTTCTTTAACAAAGAGGAAACGGAAGAAAATGATGTTCGCCAAAAACCAACGTCCATCATCCATCCTTCAAATTGCAGAAGAACTATTCTAAAAAACTCTGTAAAACCCGGATGGGTGGAACCTGATCTAAACTACATTTTATGATTGGATAAATTAGATATTTTACCAATGTAAAGTATTTAATATTAACCAATCATGATCCATCTAACTAACAACCCACTTATTTGTAAGTGCTGAAGTTACTTGTAATTTCAGCACCAGAGAGATTTGAATTTAACTTAGAAATTAGTTGGACTCTCCCGAGCACTTCAGCAGCCGCAATAAACCAGTATACCCTAGATCTATTGAGCCTAGCAGAGACTAGTTAAACAACCTGAGACTAGATAGTATAAGAGTAAGATTAGGATCGGTATTAGACTAAGAAGTTGCACGAATCTATCCGGCCGAAAATAAGATAGCGTGACGAGCAGACGGTGTACCCTATCCGAAATTACTCTATGAGTTAACCAACCCAGTCCTAACTCAGGTTAAAAGTCTATTTCTTATTTTTTGTTTACTTTAAACTTCGTTTATGGGAGAGTGTCATTTCCCTTCCCTGAAGTCAAACGACCCAAACTTAAATTTGATTGTGAACAACTTGCCCTGCAAAAAAATACGACTTAAATAAGTGAAAATTGATTTTTTTCATTAACACTGAAAAAGAAATGAATTTAGTTACGCCTTGATCTCATCCAGTTGCATTTAAAATTGTTCTATAGTTCAACTACTTTGATTTTCCATAACTTGTCTTGCAACAACGTAAGTACTTCAAGGAAAAGATTTTTCTATACTACCTGAATTAAAACAGGTACAAAAAATAAAACATCCGGTCAATCACTTCACATTTTTACAAATTACACCAATTCATTCAATTTAAGTAAGGAGGAATCGAAACAATTGATCGGCGAATTGTGTTAATTTCTACTTCATCTAAACTGATATTGAAACCCGTACAACTGCAAGACGCATCGAATGCTAACACTACATAAGATAGATGAGTATTAACGAATAAATTATATTAGGTTGGTTTCTCATTAGAATGGTCGAGATGAAAGAATGTGTCAGATTTTATACATGAAAAGCTAACGAAGCAGTCCTCTGAAAATAAATAAATGAGAAGAAGTATGAGAAAGAGAATTAATAAAAGTTTCCATAGTTTTCTGAAACAGCTTATGAGAACTCGACATCTAGTATTACTTCTTTCTGATGATTGCTCGATCGATATGATTCCTGCATCTGCCTCTTTCTCCAGAACCAAATTAGCTACTAATGGGTGTATATCATTTCTTTTTTGTCGGATTCGGTTGATGTCGATGCCACGGTTCTCGTACAATTCGTCATCCATGAAGAAATCGTCTTGATTGATTCTTTGCTCTCTCTCATTGGTGTATCTTGCTGGATTCAATCGTAACAACCCGATTGCAATTTCATTTTCGGAAGTGTAACCTGACTCGCCATTTGAGTTTTTATTCGCGTCCAAATTGTTGCCTTCCGATGTCCGATCACGTTGAATAACATTTGACAATTCGTCGGTTGTGAACTGCCACTTGAGAGAACGTCTTCTAGAATAACTGGCTCTGCTTTCTTGTCTTCTTAGCTCCAGTCGCTTCAAAGCAGTCACGATCGAGTTTCGATCCGAGGACTCCGTCGATGATCCAAGGTATGGCATGGATTCTCTGTCTTCCAAGTTTTCACTTCCGGGATCCTCGGATATATCAACGTAGTCTTCGCAAATTTTGACTGATTTGTGAAACGAATTGTCGTCAGGTAAAAAATTTGCACTTTCAAATTTAATAGTTTCAGTTTGATGAGTACAGGCAAGGACGCTGTGGCCCAACTGATTTGAGTTCTCTGCATTCCAGATAGGCTTCATGGGAGGTGACAATATCACGCCGCTTTTCAACCATGTCTCCATGACCACTATCTCACCCGTTCTTTCGTCGAATCGATCCTTTTCGTCTAAATGCTTCTTAGATTCAATTCTGACCTCTATTTTAGGGTTTTTCATGGGCGAAGATTGGAAGTTAGGCAGAATTGATGTGAACTGTTCATTTGGTCTAAGAGATTCAAAAGGGGATGAATTCATTTCAAAATTGTCTGCACAATCATTTGAGGAAAATGAATTCATGGCTGGGTTCTGATGATCCATGTCGGTTGAGAGAAGTGAGAAGTTGAGTTTGTAGTCGGATAAATTAAATGAGTCCTGTGACGATGAAGTGGTGATCGATGGAAATGACGTTTGAGTTATCTTATTCAGCTCCGCAAATCCGTCTACCAAACTATTGCTGCTATTCCCATCCATTTGCACACTTAGACTGCGAGGTGAATCCGGCATTTCAGACTTCTGTCTTTCTGAGGTCACTGGCTCGACCAATGAACTACTGGAAATTGGCACGTGCGGAAAACGCATGTTCAGAGAATTTCCATCTTGGTTGAATTCTCTCAATCTATAGAATTCTTCGGTCGGCGTCTGAAGCTCTCCATCTGCAGCGCATTTTTGATGGGAAAACTCAAAAGGCGTTTGTTGTTTATCCATTTTCTGACATTCAGACTTGCTTTTAACAGAGTCGATTTGATCCATCAATACAGTTTCCTTCGAACTATCAACTGAAGTTTTGGGTATTTTCAATACTAATTCTATTCCGGCGTCTATTGGCAAGGTAGTCGGATAGTTTTTGTCCTTTAACTCATTTTCAGAGCAGCTCGTTTTAACGGCCGGTTGCTTTCCCGATTTGACTAATTTTTCTTCGCTGCATTCAGTTTTTCGATGGACAGAATTCATTTTACCTTCAATTTCAAAGAACTCTTCTTCAGGGTATATCTGAGTTAGGACACGACAACACTGAACACTGTCGCCCAAAGATATGTCAAATCGCTCCACTGGTTTATTTAGTGCCGTGATGGTTTTCAAAGGTAGTTCTTGACTTTGACATTTGCTTGCTTTACCGGTACAGCGCAATGTTGTCTTAAGAGGCTCTTCGCATAGTGGGTAAGTCGGAACTTCGATTTCGAGAGAAATAATCACTACTTGTTGCAAAATAAATTCCTCATTTCGACTCATTTCGGCACTAACACTTTTTTCAATCGACCCATCAAGGATTCCTGTTATGCTCTGTCTTTCGGATCTATTGCGCTTTGCTTCCGAATCAACAAAACCCTCCAATCCACAAGACACGGATATTAGCCCTTCTGTTTTGTTTCGCTGTTTTTTGCGAGTCTTCGTGACTGCAACTGAAACTCTGTTCAAGGAACTCGCGTCGATATCAGTAACCGGTTGCTTTTCGATAATATCGGAAATTTTTCGTTTCTTTCCCTTAGTACCTTTAGTGCTTTCGATTTTGCCTTCGACAGTTTCTTTTGTCACGTTAACTTCCATCCGCGAGTTTTCAGGCTCGACACACGAATTCGTTTGTTCTGGTTGCAGTAGCGTCAAATGCGTATTACCTGATTGGTTTTTAATACCGTAATATTTAGAAGCTTTTTTCATATTTTGTTCAACAGACACTTGGTTTTCGCAGATATATTCATTTTCAGTTCTCTGTTGTGACAATTCGTCTGATGTTATGCCTTTCCTTTTTACTGGTTCCCATTCTACTGTTGTTTTTACAGTTGAACATAAATCCACCGATTCGGCTGCTAGTAAATTTATTGCGGGTATTTCTCCCTCAACCTCTGTTATCAAATGGTCATCATAGCATTGACTTTCACGGCAACTTAAGTTCAAGGATAATTGTTTATTTGATACGCTTGATCTTTCATCACTGCTTGTAACGTTTGTATTATCAGTTTTTTGTTTTGCGTCCCAATCTGATTTTTTTCCGAAAGATTTAATCACAACATCGGCAAATGAATCATCATTTTCTGGGTTACCGGACTCCGTATATACTGGAATCGAATCAGATTCGCGTACTTCTCCTGTTTGTCCGTCTTTATCCGCCCAATCGAAGTTTTCTGATTGCGTAGAATCGCTCTTCATACCTTGGTTGCTTGTTTTTGTCTGACTTGATTTACCCGCTGTGAAACAAGCCTTACTTCGTCTCTCTGTGCAGTTTCGCTCCTTTTTCATAGTCACATCAGAAGAGCTTTCAGATTCAAATGGTTCCAGTGCATCTTTCAGCCTTAAATCTTTTTTCGAGTCTATCTGGAGAGCGGAAATTACTGACTTAGGCATATCTTTTTTAGCTTTACTTGAAAATCTTTTTTCGGTTGAAATAGTTTCTGTTCTAGTTGGAACTTTTGTCACGTTTTGCTGCTTACTTGAGTCGCGATCTGAAACCTCAGATTCGTCATCTGAAACAGTATTTTTTATGAGCTCATTCGGCTTCCTGGCACTAGGTTCATTTTCGTCAAAATCCGCAGATGTCTTGTTTTCCTCCTCAATGCTTACGATTTTTTCTGAAACATCATTTTCTGTGTTATCGGATTCCGAATATACTAAAATCGACTCCGATTTGCGTACTTCTCTTGTCCATCCGTCTTTATCCGCCCAATCGAAGTTTTCTGATTGCGTAGAATTGCTCTTCATGTCTTGGTTGCTTGTTTTTGTCAGACTTGTTTTACCCCTAGTGAGACAAGCCGTACTTCGCCTCTCAGTGCAGTTTCGCTCCTTTTTCATAGTCACATCAGAAGAGTTTTCAGATTCAAATAGTTCATGTTCATCTTGCAGCCTCAAATCTTTTACCGAGTTCATCTGGAGAGCGGAAATTATTGACTTATGCTTATCTTTTTTAGCTTTACTTGAATTTCTTTTTTCGGTTGAAATAGTTTCTGTTCTAGTTGGAACTTTTGTCACGTTTCGCTGCTTACTTGAGTCGCGATCTGAAACCTCAGTTTCGCAATCTGAAACAGTATTTTTTATGAGATCATTCGGCTTCCTGGCACTAGGTTCATCTTCGTCAGATTTCTTCTTTTCCTGTTCAAGGCTTACGAACTTTTCTGAATCATCATTTTCTGGGTTAGCTGACTCCGAATATACTGGAATCGACTCAGATTCGCGTACTTGTCCTGTCCTTCCGTCTTTATCCGCCCAATCGAAGTTTTCTGATTGCACAGAATCGATCTTAATGCCTTGGTTGCATGTTTTTGTCTGACTTCTTTTACCCGCTGTGAGACAAGCCGTACTTCGTCTCTCAGTGCAGGTTCGCTCCTTTTTCATAGTCACATCAGAAAAGTTTTCAGATTCAAATGGTTCCTGTTCATCTTTCAGCTTTAAATTTTTTTTCGAGTCTATCTGGAAAGCGGAAATTACTGACTTCTGCTTATCTTTTTTAGCTTCACTTGAATTTGTTTTACAGGTTGAAATAGTTTCTATTGTAGATGCAACTTTTGTCACGCTTCGCTCCTTACTTGAGTCGCGATCTGAAACCTCAGATTCATCTGGAACGGTAATTTTTATGAGATCATTCGGCTTCTTGGCACTAGGTTCATCTTCGTGAAAGTCCGCGGAAGACCAGTCTTCTTCGTTATCGCATGATAATTCCGACTGCAACATGACCAATCTGTTTTGAGAAGACTTGATTTCCGACGTTTCATTAGCATCTGCTTCTTTCATCTTCCAGGTAGTTAGTGATAAAGTTTTAATTTGGTGCTTTGAATATTCATTGCTTCTTGCATTCACGGTAGATTGCATTTTAGACATGAGCGCTCTTTCTTCACTGCTTTGAATGTTTTTAGCATCAATACTACGATTTGACTCCAAGTCCAATTCCTTGCCGATTCTGTCACTAACAATGTCAGAAAATGAAGTGGGGCTTCTATTGCTTTTATCATCGGACTCCAAAGTAAAGGGAATATGAGACTCTGATTCATTTATTTCTACGTTTTTACGCGTATCCTTCTGGGTGCAATTGAAATTTTCGGCGTGCGCAGAATCCACGGTCATTTTTACTTTGCTTTTTTCTGTTCCACTTTTTTCGTCAGATGAGAGTAATGTTGGATTTAATTCCTTGCGTGAATCTTTCTCTGGCTCTAATATGGCGCCATCAGAAGTCACTTCAATTTCAAATAGCTTTGGATTATCATCCAAGTGGAAATCGGGTGATTTCTTCACTGATTCGCTTTGTACTAAGATAATGGAGGTTGTGGATGTTTCAGCATCATCAGGATTTACCTCAGCTGTTAAATTGAACTCTGATCTTGAAGAAGCTTTTGCTGTCGTTTTTGATAGCATATCGGAGTCAAGTTTGGAAATACCAGACTGGTAATCTATAACAATATCTTTTCTTTCAGCATTCGATTTTAGATTCTTGGGTTTATCTTCGGCAAAACCCGCAGATGACTTTGTTTCCTCTTCAATGCCTGCTACATCCAAAAAAGAGGTTATCTTTGGAGTTTCAACCGGTTCTGCTTCTTTTGTCACCTGAAGATTGATTGCGCAAGTTTTGCTTGAACATGTTGAGTTTTCCGGCGTGTTGAGGTTTGAAACGTAGCCTTCAGTGGAACTGATGCTTTCACGCAAGGATGCGACGAAGGTTGTAGTCGTCACCGATGATTTTACTAGATCATCAATACCAGCGATGTTCCTCCTCGCATCAATGATTTGACCTTCCGATTGTTCTGCTGGCTTCTCATTAATCAAATCCGCAGCAATCACCTGCTCTGAGCTCTGATCTTCGGAAATAGAATCAGTTTTTTCTTTCTCCAAATCGCCAACTTGAAATTTCATGGAGTAGATATCAAACTCTGATTTATCCCTGTTTTGAGTCAGCGCTTCTTTATTTTCATGGAGCTTTTCTAATTCAACAAATTTCCTCGTGTTGCTGGGTATTATATTCTGACTTGAACTCTTAGTGTGCTTTGTCGTTCTACAACTTTCAACGTTTACTGAAGTTTGAAACTCTACAGATTCATGCTTCTTCAAATCATTCCCACTTTGCGAAGTTCCTTCTTCGTTCTCGACAATTTTTTTGGCGTCAACTATTTCCGTTAGTTCAGCAAAAAGCAAAGCTCCTCCCGAAAAACAATGCTCATGAGCGTCCGTTACTTCTATTGATATTGATGTTAAATTGGTTCCCAATTTACAAACTTGATAAAAATTCCTGCAGTTAGTGATTTTAATTTCACAAGGATCCCTTAGTGAGCCACACTTCATTTGCTCGACAAGGTTTGGTGCATTCAGCTGGTCGATATCCATTGAGATGATAGTGTCTTCGAAATTTTCCATAACTGTTTCGGATTTAATACTTGATTCCTCATTTTTGTCACATAACTGTGCTGGCTCCTCCGAAGTTGATGCAACTACTGTTGTTTCTTTGCTTCGCATTGACATATGTTGCGTGAATAGTAAATTCTTCTCTCTTTGGAGCCTGGCAGTTGCTATGTTCTTTTCGTCATCGGGTAAATCAAATTTGTTCGACACTGACTCTTGGTCTTCGATTTCCGATGTCAGTCGCGTTTCTTCGTTGTCTTTAAGCAACAAACTTTTACTCTTCAGACGAGACTCCACTATCGGGGTTGCTTCTTCTTTCCATTCTGTAGGTACATTCTCATTTTTAGGGCTGTCATCGCCAAGATTCAAACGGTCATTGGTTGATTTCTGCTCATCTCTGAAATCAATCGAAAGAATATTCACGAATGAGCCAAGTGGAGTTGAGCTGAATGAAGATGCATCCGGTTCCATGCTCGCAGAGCTGCTTGATTCCTCGTGAGCTCTTGGTAATGGCTCTGGCAGATTTTTGTGCTCCTCGTCTTCAACAATGGAAGAATTTCTCCGTGGCTTGTAGGAGGAAGAGTTATAAGAGTCTGGTACTGACTCACAGGGCGTTGATTCTGAGACATTCATCATGCTAGTTTCTTGTTCTTCCACAGATTCAGGCGTGACAAAATCTTTCGATATTGCAGTTTCATTCACGGTAATATTCTTTTGGCCCACTGTTTCCATTTGTTCAACGAACTGTAAGGCTTCTTCGTAGATAAGATGTTCATCGGCTTTCGTTACCGTCACTGATGTTAAAGCTGTTCTCATTCGGTCAACTTGGGAAAACTCTGTTCTTTTTCCTTTTGTCATTGTTATTTCGCAAGGACCCCGAATTGAAGCAGTTTTCAGTTGCTTCACACAATTTGGTTCATTCGGCTGGACAATCGCCATTGAGATGATTCTGTCATCGAAAGTCTCGATAATCGATTTGCGATTAACATCCAACTCTTCAAGTTTCTCGCTTGTATTTGGCACCTCACTTGCAATGGCTGAAGTTACCTCAGCCACTTTGATGGACAAAGCTATGTTTTGACTGAGTTTTATTAAGTTACATCCTTGACCCTTGGCTTGCTCTGAGTTCACTTCAACATCGGGTAAAGCAGGGTTCACTTCGACATCGGGTATCTTCACGGCCAACTCCTGCTCATCTGCTGAAACGGTATCAGTCTTCAGTCGAGACTCATCAACTGGCATTGTTTCATCGCTACACTCTTGAGGCAATTTATTATTTTCGTGATGATCGGCGTCAAAATTCAAACTGATGTTTCTCGAATTCTGTGCGTCATTGAAATCAATTGAATGGAGGTCCACGAATGAACTCAGCTGAGAAGAACTATTTGAGGATCCATCGGGTTCCACTTTTGAAGAACCATCTCTTGATTCCCTGCAAGCCAGTGATGGCTGTGTCAGACCTTGATAATCCTTGTCCTCGGTATCCTTTGAAGCCCCTTGTACAGTTGTTTCCACTGTACTCTCGACGCTTTTCTGGTCGAATTCACTTTGAGAGCTCTGAACGGAAGAGCTTGATATATCGACGACCTTTGCGCAAACAAAATGATTGGAATAATTCAAAGAACATGCATCAAAATCAGTGAAATTTGGTTCCTTCGGACTGAATTCTGTATCAACTTTGCCTAACTTTATTAGTTCGTGTTCTTCCGATGCATACAAGTGGTTCTCACTATTTTTCATAAGTACACTTTCAGCTCGCTTTTCAACTTTCTGTTTTTGTTCAACAGTATCTTTGCGGTGAGTTTCCGATTCTGAAACCGCCCTGGACTGTGGAGCTTCAGTTGTCACTGCGGTTCCAGTAGAAACATCATCGTATTTATCAGTCAAGTTGTCAACTGTTGCTGAGTTTATTTCAAGAAGACTTCGCTTAGACCTGCTGTTCAACATTTTGACTGCAAAGGATCCAGTGGCCACTTCATAGCCCAATCTCTGGACTTCATTGGCGATAACTACTGACATTTCAACAGGACTGTCGCTTTCAATCTCACAAGCATCAGACTTATTCACACTACAATCTGATGCAAACTCCGTTGTGAGCGAATCAACGGTTTGATCTAGCACTCTTTGAACGTTCGGAGTTTGAGGTTCGCTTTCTAAGCGCAACAGTTCATGTTCCCACTCCTGTGAGACATTTTGCATGGGATTTTCAATTTCAATTGGAATGATTTCAATAACCTCCGCTTTCTCTCCTGCGTCTAGTGTTAGCACTGCATTAAACTCAATTTCTGGCAAGCTGGTTAAGAATTCAGTTCTGCACTTGAATACTAAATCTGAGTCTGATTTCTTAGCTATACATGGAGTGAAATTATTGGGTTCGCCCGGAATTTTAAATTTTGATGCTACAGGAACCTCTATTTCCAGTGATATTATTCTGGTTTCTGTGCACTCGCTGTTCTCGGCGTCAGAAAAGTCTGTCATTTTGACCTTTGCGGTATCCAGAAGTGAACCCGAAGTCTGCTCCAAAACTGCACTTTTCTCATTCTGATGCACCTCGCACTGATGCAACTTCCGGTTATTATCCATCTCATTAGACCTAGCTTGGACAATGATTCTTTCTTGATTTGGCATAGATTCTGTCAGTGGTCTTGGTTGTTCTTCAGAAGACTCTTGCCGTTTAATTATTTCTACAATTTTCTCTCCATCCTTCTCAAAAGTATCTCTATTTCCACTGCCGCGCATATTAAAATCTGAGTCTTTCCTTTGCACTTCATCAGTTGCACTCACACTGACGGGTTCTGTTATATCCGTTGTTACTTGTTCCCTGAAGTCAATAGATGCAAATTCCAAGAACGAACTGAGCTGGCCTGAACTTACCGATGCTGTCTCGACATTCTTGCCTTTTTCGCCACTTTCCGAGTCGGAATCATCTCGTGGCAACAATGGTTCAGATTTGTATTTGCGATTTGACTTCCACTTTGAAAACTCCGGCTCACAGATTGACTGGTAGTAACTAGGTACACTCGTAAATGCAGAACCAGCCATCTGGAAATGAGGATTAGTTTGCGTATTCGGCTCAAACTGTTTGTCAGACCTATCCGAGTTTTGAAACTCACTGGTTGAGTTTATTCCAAATGAAATTCCAGTACTCACGTTGCGACGACTTCCCTGAACTGCTAGCATGTTTTCTGTTTCGAAATTTGACCTCTGTTGCTTGGTTTGGTTTGAGAAAAAACTGGTACGAATTTCATCAGACTTAGAGCATTTTGTTTCTAAATTAGAAATTTGGGTGTTCGCTTGGTTGTTTGAGATTTGCAGATTGTTTATTTCATCATTCTTGTCATCGCAATTGTCAAAATTCTTGCCACTCTCAGTTTTATTGTCAGATGAAACTTCAAGCGTACCTTGACAAACATCTCTATGCAATGAAATGACGTCACTGACATTCGAGTTGAGAGAAACGAAGCCCGAGTCGCAGATCGTATGAATTGAGTCAAACTCAGGTCCACTTTTTGAGCTGACTGTATTTGGGATCATTAAATTTGATGGACTTTCTCCGTCATCCAAAAAATTATCGGGCATCACACTCCAGGCACAATTCAAGAAGATTCGGGGATTTGAAACATTGTTCTCGGTTTCAGAATACTCGTCGATTCGGAAAATAGGTTGCGGTTCAGAACTTGAGTCGTAAGTTATCTTTTGTGGTTCAGAAGAATTTTGCACTTTTAGACAGGGTTCTCTCTCAGTAACAACAATTGAGTCTTCCGTCATTGTCTTTGTATAATTCAGGTTCTTTATTTCAGATCGAAGTGTTACATCTATCTGGGGTTCATTTCTGCCCAAATCAAATTCCTTTTCTGGTTCCGTAAGTTTGGCGGCAGAATATGACTCATTGGGAAGAATAACAATAGTCTCAGTCTTCTGTTCAAAATCGACACCACCCACAATTTGGACACTTTCTGTTCTAAATTCCATCTTCTTGCATTGCCGTTTTTCCTGCATTGCAATCTGGTCGCCAGACCATCCAACTAAAAAACCATGTTTTTTACGAAGTATATGAGGCTGCTGATTTATTGACTGCACAAATCCGTCTGGCTTAAAGTTTTCTTGACTATCAATTATCAACTCGCGCGCTATGAAGCAGGATTTAAACTCACCATCTGCTGGGTTCAAATTAGAGCGTTGGTCAGAAAATACAGTTACTTTTTGAAGTGATTCACAAAAACGGTCGGACATTTCTGGTTTCGAGTAACTGAGCATCAGATTATTTTGACTGCTCATTAATAACGAATTCAGAGGGCGTGGTAAATCAATTTCCTTAACTTTGATTTTGGTTTCAATGAGTCCAGTTTCAGTTTTACTAAGCAAGACATTGTGTAGCTCTGCGACAAATGTTGTTTCTGACGGCACTGTTTGTAGGTTTTGGACACTTTCGATAGGTATAAAAAGAGGTTTAGTCTTCTCAAAGGAGGAAGTTGATTCTGTTTCCGGAAATACTACAAGAACATCGTTGAAATAATTTGTCAAAGCTGGCTTCCGAATGATGATTAACTCAAATGAATTTGAATAAGTCAGCATGACTTTTCTTTTAATTGTGACATCATCTCGAAATTCGGACGAATGAAGCTCAATGTATATTGGATTTTCATCGTTTTCAATTTCTTCCTGTGTTTCTAAATTCGAACTGACTGTTTTGATTGCATTATAGGTTGTAGAATTTACTGTTGATGCTAATGCAAGATTTTGTGAATTAAAATGGGAATGAAAAGGGGGTACAATGATATCGGTCAAGTTACAGTAAGAATTTGGACTGCTGGATGAAAATGGCAATAAATCTACTAAAGAGTTGGAACTAACTAAGTTAATGGATGAAGGTGATTGGTCAATATTGGCTTTTTCGAAGGTGTACTGCAACTGTTTTAAAATTGGGGTGGATTTAAAGCTATAAGTTGATTGACGAAGCGCGGGTGGCTCGGTCGAGATATGGCGAGTGGTTTTAATCATCGAAGGATTCAGTCTGATTTTCTGAGATACAGAAGAAATTTGAGAATCATCTTGATGCCTCAGATCAGTTCCGTCTATCTTATTTTGATCTTTTGAGAGATTTGAAGTTGCATGGACAAGCTGGTGCTCAGTTAAAACAATTCCACAATTTTCAATGTCTACTTGTTCTTCGAGGCTGATAGCAGAATTTAGCGATCTATTTTGAGCTTCGTCAGCTGTTTTCAGAGATGTTATACCATGAGCACGAGGGCTATTTCCAGACGACAATAAGCAGCTGGTCAAAAATTGATCCGTTATGTTTTCTCTCTGAGCTTCAAAACCATTTTTAACAGCAGTCGCTGAAGAAACACTAGCTCCAGGGGCAAACTTATCCGCTATTTCTAGTACGTGAGCATTCATTCCTGTGGCTTGATACGTTTTGGGTACACTATTGGAAAAGCAACACTTCGATATTTCAGGGTGCCTTTCGGAGTTATCGTAACAAACTTTGTGAAGTTTGGCTGTTTCATTATCCTCCGAGATAATCAAACTCTGGACTGTCGCAGAGGAGCTCTGGTTTGACTTCTGAAGATTGGCACAAGAAACCTTAACAGAGTTTTTGTTCTGATCACTGCAATCGATAGCCGTAACAAAATTAGGATCTGCATCATGGGCTGTTATCATAGAAACTTTTTCATTGGAACAAATTTTTGGATCAAATATTCGATAGCTTCTTATTTTTGATGGTATTTGTACATCGCTTGTTTTACAGGATACT
The DNA here is from genome assembly GCF_963678635.1 of Symsagittifera roscoffensis. Lineage (NCBI taxonomy): Eukaryota > Metazoa > Xenacoelomorpha > Acoela > Convolutidae > Symsagittifera > Symsagittifera roscoffensis. The sequence goes on from NC_087062.1 coordinate 58,498,446, forward strand.
GAAGCCATTGCACCATCACACCGAATTTTATTTTCTTCAAAACTTTGTACTAGAGTTATTGGTCGTTCCAATTTCGCTCCGATAACACAAGAATCGTTTCCATCAAGCGGCACTATTGCATTATCTTGACATTTCTCAAGACGAATTGATGATTCTAGCAGACAAGTGTGTCTTTGATTTGCAAAATTCAATGAAGCAACATTTGAGGAACGCGGATTGCTAACGGAAGCAAAAATGTTACCACTTTTTGCCACGCATTCTCTCGATTCGTCGGTCAAAGCAGTATCGCGTTTGCTAACTTTCAATATTTTTTCATTTTGTCCCTCTTGTTCTGTCGATTCAAATGCATAATTCGGGAGTATTTTACTCTTCAACATGTGAGGCACATGACACTCGGTGCATTGGAGTAACTGATGGCCTGGCCCGTTATTGCTTGAAAAAATTTCTGGAAGAGTAGCCATTTTGATCTCCTTGCTAATCATCCAATTGTCTGCAGTATTGAAAGTGTCCTGGGATGCTATTCCGATTTCCATTTCTGAGATGGCTTCTGCAAGCTCAGCTGGATCTCCGAGATTTAGAGTTGTTTCTTTTTCATAGCTGAAAGGAAGTGTCGCCTGACTCTGGTTCGACACAGTCGGCAAAACGACACAGTTACAAATGTGAAAGGTTTTCAGAATCTGCGATAGTTTAACACCTGTGATGTTCACAGACTTAACGTCTTCATCCAATTTGTCAGTTGAGATGGACTCCATTAATGGCAACGATGTTTCAATGTCACAAAAAGTCATTTCACCCCTTTTTTGGCAAACACCCACGGAGGAACTCTGACCATCGAATCTTTTCGTTTGTTTAAATTTTCTGTCCACTTTTACTCTCACTGCTTTTCCCGCAGTTGAACAGGGGACTCTAGGTTCCATTTTTGTCACTATTATTATTTCTTGTTCGGGTTTCACTTGCTGTGATGCCTGTTCACTAATGCAAAGAGACGGATTGATCACAGAAACTTCAAAGCACAGACAAACTTTGACTTCTGAGCAACAGTCGCCACATGTTATTGGCACGTTTGAGACTTTTTCGAATTCTGCTAGCGAAAAATTCACATCAGCTTTGCAGACCACGACAGAGTATTTGTCGACCGAGTCTGGTGAAATTTGCACTACCACGTGCAAGGATGGGGACTCTATTTCTTTTACTAAAATCAAAGGGTCACATATATGTTCGTGGCTAACAGAACTGATTGCAAGGCAAGGTTCATGATGCAAGGATCCTTCAAGGACAAACTGGTCAAGTTTTTGGGTGACATTTTCCCTTGATGCTATCATGTTGATCAAGTCATTAGAAATAACGGAAGTCAAACCAATCGAATCTATTTTTGAGACGTATCCAATGAAACTCGGACGCTGACTGGATATAAACGCAACGGGCAAAGAGGGTTCATCTATTAGAACTGCAGTCAATTCACTTGAGATTGGCGATGATTTTTTGGAAAAACAAATTCCTCTGAAGCTTGTTGGCACAACGGGGACACAGTCCTTCTCTAGTTCTGGAATAAGCCTTTCTAAAGTTACATCAGCAATTTCAGTAAGTTTTGTGTATTTAGAGTTATCTGGGACTGAATGACGGCTAAATGCGGAATTGAAAATTTTTGTAGAAGGAACTTCAAAGCTTGGTGACAAGATAGTGTTATTGGTTACATCGTCATATATAACTTCGCATATCTGAGAACCAGCAATTGAGGCACAACACTGCGTTTCGATGTCATCAAAATCATTTTGATACGTATTCTCGACAAGAACATCATTCATCACTGCAGCTTCGACGAGTGTCTCGCATAATTTCACGGCGGATTTTATGGCTTCTGAAAACCTTTCCGGTAGTTCCGAGGTCAATATGGAGTCCAATCTGGGGCCAAATATTTCTTTCACTTCGATAGTATCCGTTGCCTTCATGGCGGTACTCCGTGCACTTTCAAAACTGGTAAACAGTATTGATCTTTCGTTTTCACAGGCATTCGAGCCAAATTCGTTTTCGAGGCAAGAATCAACATTTTCTAGATCCTTGGCATTGATTTTTAAGCAAGAATAAAACTCTTTCTCACTGAATAGGGCCGTCGCTCTTCGAACTGAGGAGTCGAAAAGTTTAGAAGGGAAGTCAGGCGTTGTGCTAGCTACAGATTCAAAATATGTACAGCTCGTACAGATCAAATTTGAACTACTAACTGATGGAGTTATTATTTCAAGATCGTTTCTCTGATAAGCTTCGTCGGACAAAACCGGCAGATTTGGTTCGATCGTTTCATTGGTTATCAAATCTGGCGGGCTAGTTACTGAGATGTTTTTCTTTACATTCGCTTCATTCGTTCTAAAGAACTTTGAACCTGGGAGAAATTTTGGAACAGAGATTAGAAAGTCTGTGCTCTTGGTTTTTACTGGAATGTTTTGTAACAATTGTTCGTTTTCAGACTCTGTAGAATTTGAAATCTCAAACTGCCCAATTCCCTCGTTTAGGGAACACGATTGCTCAGATGCTCGAGCAATTTCAATTTCAGAGTTTCTCAAAGATTTTGGTTGCTGGGGGATATTGTTGTCAGCATAATGGCATCGGTTAGCCCGGGAGATTTTCGTCAAAGGTGCCCCAATTTCAGGAGACAGAAAGAAACTATTATTGAGCTTTTCGCTTGATTCTCCAGAAATTCTACTATTAACTGCATTTGCAGAGCAGAGAGGATCACTGTTAGAAGCGAATTCTGATTTTTCACATTCTAAATTGCTTATCGCTCCTACTTCCAGGTAATCAAAGCTTGATACTGAGATACTTTTGGCAACTTGACTCAAATCAGGCTGGCCTGGCACTGGCGCATTACAAGAGCAGTCAAATCTTGGTGACTTAATTTCTTGTGCAATAATTTTTCCTTGACAGTTCTTCGATTCCACCGAGGTCGAAACTACTTCTGAAGCGCGGGGGGAACCTGTTACACTCTCTTCTAAAGTGACCAGTTCAGAAATATTATCAATAGATTTTTCGCAGCACTCGAACCCTTCGATATTAGCAAGTGAGCGTGAGCATCGATGGATACCGGGGATATCTTCTCCCCTTTTAGGGTTGAGTTTCGTCGCACAACATCTGGTCAATCTTTTTGGAATTGTAGGTTCTGATCTTGAGATAGATTCGATAAAATTTAGTCTCGTATGGTCTCTTCCTTGGGGCATTTTGAATTCCGCATCATTCGCTATCAAATTCGGTGCTTTCTTGTCAGAATTTTCAACCAGCATGGTCGAAGCTCTCAGTTTAGTTGTCTGGGCACAATTAACACCCAAATTTACAGACTCGAGGCAATTCGGATTTGTTTCTGATATACTGGGAAAATTTTCTTCCAAAATAATCAATTCGGGCATGACAGGTTCGATATTTTCAGGACACTCAGCAGGTTCGGGATTAAGCAGTTCACTCCTGCGAAAGATTACTCGGTTGTTTACTTCATAATTTGCTTTAATACAGTTGAAGCTGCCCATATTTTGTGGTAACGAAGGTTCAAATGACAGAGCACATTGTACTCCTGAAGTTGGGCATTGTTCGGGTATTTGCATCTGCTGAGAACCTTGCCTGCTCTCTTTAATTTGCAAAGGACTTTCAAGACAGCTGAGTAGATAAGCTTCGTTTCGAAACCTTACAGCTTCGACAACAATTTCCACTGATGGCATTGAGCTCAAGTTCACGAGCTTTTCTACATCAGGAACCGATTCACAAATACCAGTTCTGTAGCGTGTAACATTTGGAAGCATTTTACTGCACGTGGTGTACAGATTACCTGATTCCGGAGATAGACAAGACTCTTCTTTTTTGACACTCAGCCACGCAGCTGCAGGATCAGCCGCAGATTTCATGCCAGTATTACCAGCCTCTGCCCCAGGTTTCTCGAGATCTTTGGGTCTTTGATCTTTCGGTAATTGTATTTGGAAATTTGGATTCGGTATAGGATCATAGCAACCAGTTTTTGATAACTCCTCAGTTGGCACGTGAAATTTTAATTCACTGGCCAAGCCAAAATCCATAGATCGAAGTTGCTTCGTACTCGGCAGTGTTTCAGCGCGATCGGGAAGTTGCAGGTTTTCTACCAAAACAATCGGCTCAAACTCAAATTCTACATAGTCTTCACAAGACTCAACAGACTCGAGGTTAATGAAATCAACCTCCTGTTCACAGTTGGCATTCGTGCCAGAACTTGCCGGGTTTTTAATTGAGTAGTCAGACATTTCCTGAGGAAGAGACGGCTTATGATTTGGGGGATAGAATACAGTCAAGCATCTTGAAGTTTGGTCGCTAGCATCGGCGTGAATAATTTTGGAAGGACTCTCGCTTGAAACGTTGCTCGAAAAGTCTAGTTTTCCGCACTTTACTTCTGCCACAGGAACCATATTCAAATTTCCATCTTTCTCATGCATTGGTCCAAAGTGCGATGTTCCAGTTCTGTAGTCATGAAGACGTGAGAGACGTTTCTTTTCAGACTCGGGGTCACCTGATTCCACAACCGCACTGTCAGAACTTACAATAGCTCTATGTTCACAGATCATTGAAGAGAGTTCTTCGGATGATAGTATTTTATTTATAGGTTCGATATAAGCCCAATTGAGATCCTTCAATGATGGTTCGCCTAAATTTTCTTCAATCGGCACAGGGAAGCAAGGCTGTACTTTCGAAAATTTGACAGATGATTCTTGGATATTCGGTGTCAAAATTTGCACGGCACTTTTGATATTAGTCGAAAAAGATCCCTGAGAACTATTTTGCCGTTCATCACATTGTGGTAAAAAGGAAATACTCTCTTCAAGCACAATGAATTCCGATTTGGGCACAAAAGAAACTTCGAAAATTTCGAATGTTTCACTAAAAGTTTGGTCAATCTTGTGGTAGTAAGTAGTGTTATATCTGCAGTTACTTGAATTCCGAACAGTACAACAAGACAGTTCTCTTGGAAGGAATGGTCGTGAAAATATTGTGCACTCTATGGCTGAGCAACTGGATTCCGAAGAGCCCGTATCCAAGGGCATTTTTTGAACGCAATTATTTATCTGTGAAGCAACTTTGACGTTCTCTCGCACTTCAGTTTCACCTGAAAAACAAGTTTGTACCTCGTCTATCTCAAGTGCAATCAAGCTACGCGGTTCTTTGATCTTCAACTCTTTTAGTTTTGGCTGGGCAAATCCAATTTTTTGACTTTTGAAACCTGGGAGAAGTTTGGTACATGACAGAAGATGATTATCCACATTCCGGCAAGTAACATCAGGGTTTTTGATTGCAGTATTAATAGAATTAGCAAAAGCCAGAACAGAATCGAATTCATCGATTCCACTTTCCAACTCGGGATCATTCATGATTTTCACAGATTTGAGGCGCTCACAATCTTGGGTCGGTACCCTCTCGCAACGCTGTATTTTTGAAACCTTAGAATAAGGCACAGTTATGTTGGTTGAAAGCAAAGCATCTGGAACTAAGTGCTCTTTTTCATCTCCAGAAACTTCCATTTCCAGCTGAATCGCAGTTTTCATTGTGCCACTGCTCTTGGCGTCTTCGGTGACTGTAATCGATTCCTGCAATTTTGGATCTTGAATATCTGTGACATTTGCGAGCATTTCGTTTCCCAGTTTAATGCAAACGTGAGCCTTGGCCACTTGCAGATGTTTTCCAGTATTTACTGATGAAAAAACTGAGTGCAAATCCGGAACATGTATTTCTTTCACTAATATTTTTCTCCAGTCCATTTTACTCGTTTCTAGTTCAAGCAAATTGACGTTTGATTTTGAAGCATCTTGCGTATTGGAATCTGACATTGGGCTCGTACTGAAGTGTAGCTCTCCAGCTTTCCGAGTGGTACCGTCATGTTTCGTCACTTCAATCTTTAGACCAGGCAGGTCTTGAACTTTCGCAGTAAACGGTAAGTTTGACTTAGAAGTTTTCATCTCGGAAAATTTTGTTTTATGGGCTTCTTTTTGGCAAGTTACAATTGTACCTTCCACTGGTCTCGGGTAGATATTATCAAACAAAATATGTTTTTGGTAAAAACTTTTTGATAACACTTCGTTTTCAGGTAGCGTATTTAACTTCTCGATTTCTGTTTCGAACTCCGTTCCGATATAAAACTCTTCGTGAAACCCCGAACTTTTGGCCGTACTTGCCCTAGACTTTGGCAACTCAGGAACAGACATGAAAGAGCTGTTTTGTTCGGCTTTTGGTTCAATGTGGCTTTTCTCCAAATTGATTGAAACTTGAATTTCATTTGCAGTCTCATTGACCTTTCCGGTATCTTCCCAAGCAAAAATTGCACCCGGATTGCTGCGCCTTTTAGTAAATTTTTCAGTTGTTTTGCTTAGGACCTTAGTCGAAGTGACTGTCGGAGATGATTTCCGCACGTTAGTTGTCTGCTGCATATCGGATTTTACGGGTTCAGTAGTAAAAGGTACTTCGAAGTTTACATTTTTGGAACTATTTGCGGTTTCACTTGAGTGCGGATTACTTTCTTGGTTTGAATCACTTTCTTCAGACTGAACTCCTATTTTATTCACATCAACGTTTCTTAGAAATGAAGAAACATCTGTACTACTGATGCCAAAACTATGCACCACTTTACTCTTACTCCTCGTTATCTCACTGTTATCGGTTTCACTTAATGGCTCATTTTCTTTGATTTCATCTGAAACTCGTCTCACATTTTCTGCTACACTTACAGGGTATGCACCGCCTCTTGATTCAGAACCTATTGACTCATAAAACTGTGTCTCAGTTTCAAGCTCAAAAGAATTCTTCAATTTGACGTCGGCAAGGGATCTCAGAGTTTGTTCTGGATCAACACGGATCAAAGTAGCGGTAACGACTTGATTAGATATGGGCGTGCTATCATCAATTGATATGTATTCAGAAATTCCCTTCAAATCACTCAGTGAACTGCCCACCTTTAAGTGCGTATTTGTTTCAGTTGATTTGATAGCCGCATTAATCGAGGATGACTCAAGCGAATTCAACGATTTACTGTCTGACTTCAAAACTTCGATCGAACTGCGCTTATCGAAACCACTAACGAAAACATTTTCACTCTTTGCGTGACCTTCAAATTTAAAAGTAGCAAAATTCTTCACATTTTTTGCAAGAACATGCGAGCTTTTCAAAACAGTTTGCGTCTCAACTCGCGTTGAAAAACTCCATTCTCGAGCTTCTTGTCTTTTCGTTTTTAAATTCTGTTCAATTATTCCCGTTACATTTTTCTCACACCCATGGTCTATTTCTTGTTCTTGGAACTCAACTTTTTCATTTACAGTTCCCTCTGAATTACAAGACATTTTTGTTATAACTTGTTCACTTGCACTCGTCCTACTGTATTGCTGATGTTCGGAAACCTTTTCCCAATTCCGTGAGTCAAATGTGGCATTTTCAAATTCAACAGAAACTGAAGAAGTATTCTGTTCGTCGGCCTTGAACATGAGGGACGTCGCATCATGTAGGGAGTCCTGGTCTTGGGACACTGCCGATGACGTGGCCATTGTCCACACTTCAGAAGATGATGACGAGGACTCAGATTCCACGCAGTCTGCTTTAGATGCCATGTTAAGGTGGTCTAGAGAAGGAGCTGGAAGAGGGTGGTGAGTAGAACTATGACAACTTGTTTGAGAATACAGTTTCTCCTCCTTTTCTATCGTTGATGATTCCGCTCGAATTTCACTTTCCTGAACACAAATAAGTGTTAATAACAGGAAAAAAACGTCTACTTTTAAATTTAAAATGAAAACAAGCAAACAGAAGGTTGGAAAAGTGTCAAAGGAATGAGAAAACCGAAAAAATTGACCGGAAAATGATTTTAACATTTTTCAACTATCGATGTTCAAATTAAAAATATCAAGCTCTTCGAACTTCAAGAACCAGTTATCATTGATATTTTTTCTGGGAAATCTAAAAAATAAAATCAGCTCTCGAAATTAGAAGTCATATATGTTTTTTCGCACCATTCCCACTTTCGTAAATGGAGAGCGCAATTTGACTAATTTTTGGCGAACGACTTTGAATTGAGCATGTAAATATAAGTGCATTTATTAAATGCATTAGTATGTATGAATGTACACTTCAGTAGTTATTAGAGTATCTGACATTTTCCCCCTCAAAATCATGCCAATCTATATAAGTGACTTCATTATGTTCATTGAAATCTATACAGGCAGGAATAGTCTTCCAATGGTAGATCACAAAGAGCAATTTGATTATAGTAAATAGGGCTTTAGGGGTTTCGAAATATTTTTTTCTTGTTGTTCCGACCATTTTAAAAATGTGGAGGAACTTTGTATTCGGGGTTGTTCTACGTTTTTTCTTTTTGTTTTCCTTGCACAATCAGGTACCACCCCTTTGGTACTATTTTAAGACATCCATTTTTGACTGACTGACTCTGAATTTTTCGTAAGGCGTCTTTGGCGCCTATATGTACTATTTTTGAAGGGGAAGCACGCGCCGAAAAACTTTTTTTTGGTCAAAACAGTCCAAAAAGTGCCTAGAAATGCCTTCTTTTGGCTTGTCTAAAAACATGGCCGTAGCAGGATCTTTTCAATGATTTGGGAGAGCTTGCAAAACCAATTTAGTCGAACTAAAAAAAAACTTTGAATCGGTTTTGACGCTGAATTTTTTTGTATCGTTCGAATAACGATTGGAAGAGCTTCAATATGATATATCACTCAAACGATTCAGATGATTTTTGTGGTACCCAGGGGCGGATCTACAATTTTGCTGAGGGGGAGGCAAATTTACAAAACTTTGTCCGACTTTTTTTATAGTTCGAATATAAGTTTTGTAAATCTACCTCCCCGCTCGGTAAAATTGTAGATCCGCTCCTGGGTACCGCCAAAATCATCAAAATCCGTTGAGTTATATATGATACTGAAGCTCTTTCAGTCGTGATTCGATCGATACTATAAAAATTTTCAAAGTCGAGGAAAAACGATTCAAAATTTTTGATTTTTGGTCTATTTTTGAGCTAATAAAGTGAGCGTGCAGGCTTACAATAGCTCATTGAAGCATAAATTAAGCCGTGAAATTTTAGTTCTACAGGAGGAAAGATAATTTTTTGGAGTTTCTAGCGCCATTTTTGAAATCAAAAACTTAAATTTTTTTTTGTTTTTTTCAGTCATTTTTCTTCAAAACTTGTTTTCCAATTGGCCTATTTGACTATAACTGTCGCATTTGCCTAATTTTTATTTTCAGTTGAGATTTTTTTTCACAACATACAGAAAAAACGACTCTAGTTTGGAAAAAAATGTATTTTTTTAAGACTGGTCGGAACATTCTGTGCAACTTGCATAGTAACCGGTTATCCTTGTTTTTAATCAGAAATAGCAGAAGGGGATAGCCTGAGGAAAATTTAGATTCATTTTGTTCTGCGTTTCAGCAGAGCTCAGAAATTTAAATGCGACTATCTTAAAACGGTTTAACTTTTAGTTTGCTTGGTTAACATGCTCAATAACTTATCTAGGGTTTTCTCGAGGCGGCTCAGCTTCAATTTTTCGACAATTTTAGCATAAATATCGTTCAGTCAATCGTTCACTACAAACATGAAGACGTTGTTTTAAACAAAAATAGCATTGCAGGACAAAATATGTAGGCTTCCGGTGCGCACTTTCCTCAACGATAAAATATATCAGTAGAAGTTCAGTTTTGATAGCTCAAAAGATATCATAAAAAATACCAAAGAGAGAACTTTTAAGGCGATGAGCACTAAACCATTTAAAAAACAATCTATCTATTATATATTTAAATGCGGGCTTCACTATCTCGCATTTTGAAGCGTTTTTAACGTATTATTTTTGCATGTTTAAGCTACATCGTATATTGCAATGCTTACGAAAATTTTTCAATTTTCTAGCTTGAATTGATTTTTTTTCCGCCAAGTTTGAAATTAGCAACTTAAAAGTGGGATGCTAAAAGTGGGAAGATTGTAAAATGGGCCTCCAAAAATGAATACCCAAATCTTTTTTATTTTACGAGATACGAAGGTTCTTGTGTCTTTCGAAAATTTGCATGTAACTTAGATTTAAAAATTCCACAAAATTTAAAATTCACACCTTGTAATTGGCTGCTGTCAGGGTACTCTCGAATCTGACTGCTCAAAACCTTTTATTTTGCGAAATATTACGGTTCTTCAATGATTTTTCGATGAAACTTCAAAGTAAATCATAAACAGAAATTTTAAGAAATTTTTTTAAAACTTGACAAAAGTTGAAAATCTCAACTATGTAATTGGGTGCTGTCAGGGTACTCTCAGGGGTTCTAAATCTTGTCTCAAATATGGCAGCTCAAATCCTTTCAGTTTCCGAGATATGAAGCTTTAAAGATTTTTAAAAATTTTAAATAACTTAGATATAAAAAAACTCATCAAAAGTTGAAATTCTGTAGTGTGAGGTGCTGTGAGGTACTCTACGGCATTGCAAATCTTGCATCCAAGTAGGACAAAGAAATTTAGATTAAAAAAGTTTCAAAAAATTTGAAATTGCCAACACTGTAGTCAAGTGCTATCGAGATACTCATAGGGGTTGAAAATCTTGCCTCCAAAGGTGACTGCTAAAATGCTTTTGGTCTCCGAGATATGACGTTTTTTCATCAAAATTTTTTCAAAAAAAACTGGATTTCAATGAAAAAACGTTTCCAAATTTGAAAGTCCCAGCCCTACTGTAGGGTGTTCCCTGGGTACTCTGAGCAGAGGGAGAGGATCTTGCCTCCAATTTCGATTGCTCAAATCATCGTAGTTTCTGAGATATGCCGTTTTTATACTTTCTCAAATTTTTTTTCTGAAAATTTGAGATCTAAAATAATTTCCAAGATTAAAGTGCATTCAAGGTACTTTCACAGTGTTGCCACGCTGTATAATTGAACGTTCGCCCTGACAGTCCTGACCACTGCACTGACAACTTTTGAAGCTCAGGCCCTGACATTTAGTCTCAAGATTGCAAAAAAGCTGTCAAAAAGTTAAATTACCAGAAATAACATATCTTAAAGTAATACCAAATTAACTTCTTTTATGATTGTTTTCAGTTTTTCAATTTCTTCCTTTGCACTCACAATTTCTGACTCCTTGCGTTTTCAGGGTTCCCACGCGGTATAATGCTCAAGCCCTGATATTTAGTCTCAACATTGCAAAAACAGCTGTCAAAAAAGTTAAATTACCTGAAATAACGTGAATTTAAGTAATACCAATCTATTTTCATCTTATATGGTTGTTTTCAGTTTTTCAATTTCTTCCTTTGCTCTCACAATTTCTGACTCCTTGCGTTTTAATGGTTGCCACGCGATTTAATTTAACTTTCGCCCTGACCACAGCCCTGACAACTTTGAAGCTTAGGACCTGATATTTAGCCTCTAAATTGCAAAAAAGCTGTTAAAAAGTTAAATTACCAGAAATAACATAACTTCAAGTAATACCAAATTAACTTCTTATATGGTTGTTTTCAGTTTTTCATGTTCTTCCTTTGCACTCACAATTTCTGACTCCTGGCGTTATGCAGAATCCCGGAGAACATTCGCCTCCATCATTAGCTTAAAAGACTTTTTGTTTTCAGCTTACTTTTCGTTTGTGTCCGCAACACTAATCAAATGTTTGACCTCGTCCGTAAGTCTCTTAAATTTCTAGATTCGTGTTCTAGATCCTGTAACAGCAGTTAAGACGCTCTTAGATACTTCAAATTTTGACACTCCACCGCAGTGTTTCAGACCGTCTTTACAACGCCGTAATGCAATAAGTGATTCGAGATTCGGTTTTCTTCGATTGTCATTTTGTTCAACGAAAAATCGCTTTCGATATTCGCTGTTCCACGAGCAAGAAGCAACAACTTGCAAACAGTTCTAGATATTTTTTAGAATCGACCAAATTCATGAAAAGATTATCAAGGCCGACATCAGTCAATTCAAAACTTGTCATACATCGTCGCAGCGGGCTGGTGAGCCGTGGAGCAGATAATGAAGGCTGACAAAAAGTTTCATGACGTCCCACTCCGATTTCTTGACACCTGAAGCAACACTGAAAGTAAAAAGTAAATTCTGTTTTGTCAAAACTGTTTCGGAGAAAACTATGTGATGAACGGAAACAATACCGTTTTTGAGCACATTGTGAATTGTATGCAAGCCGCAACTGCCAATGTCAATTGGTTGCGGGGAAGAAGAGTCACCTTTTAACTCATTCCGTAGGAATGAGTTGAAAGTCAGTTCACGTTGGGTCCATCCGTCAAAACTTGTGATAGCTTCAGTTGGAGAAGAACCGGAACAAAAGTTTTTAATTCTGATGAACAACGAGTTCAATTAAAAAAACTGCGTCTACCAAAACTTCATTTCGAAAAAAATTTCTGAACTGCTTAAGAATATCCGCAGCTCGCGCGTTCCCAAAATTTGAGGATCCATCTGACCGGTTTTCGTTTTCACATTCATGGAATCATTGAAACAACAAAGATATCGGCTCTTTTGGCTGCTAATAACATCTGATATTCAAAGATATGGCTGAGGCCATACTTTATAAGGTATGTCGCCTTCGTTCTCCCACATGAATAACCGCCTACATTTTCACTGTCAAAAAAACATCTTTTTCAAGAGTTCACTCGTTTAAAGGAAAAACTCGAATTAACCATATGCAAAACATAATGAAATTCTGCTTTTCAAGTATCATCATTCACCAGAAAAGGCGTCTTTCTGGCACGTGCTGAAGTCTCAACCGATGGAGTAGCTGGCTCAACTACAGGGCCACTTACGACTTGACATCTTTAACATGTTCTTCCGAACGAATGGATTGCATTTTAAGCGCGAACAGCTCTGCATGGGAGCGGAGTGCTTTGACACTCATGTTGCCCAGCGTACTTGATTTCTTACAAAGAACACATCTGAATTCGTGTTCAGTTGTTGATTTAGCAACCCACAATTTAAATTCACCATCTTGAAGCCAGTCTTCATTGAACTTAGATCTTCCCCTGACTGAACGTTCGTGACTCATAGCCCTGAAAAAAATACAGGCTAAGGCTTAATGAACCATTGAACTTAGACTTTGAAGTTGAAACTAAAAGGCCAGCAACGCTTTCAAGCTCCTAGCCCTGACACGGCCGTGATAAGTTTTTGTTCGCGCTGACATGGCTGACCGCGTGGCAACCCTTTTTCAGGATGTCTGTGTGGACTCCAATTATGATTGCTCAACGCCTTTTTGCTTTCTTAGATATCTTGTTGTCACATTTTTTGAAAATTTTCGAAAGTACTAGTTTCCAATTAAATACTTTCCAAAATTTAAAATTATTGCCCCTCTGTGGGTGATGTCAGGTTAATACCAGTGGATGTCAGGTTAATACCATGTGGCTTCTCATCTTGATGTTATCACTCAAATTTATTCATTAAACTTGAGTCTGATAATTTATAATTAATTACGCTGTTTTATGAATCCCATTTATGAATTTGATGATTTTGCAATTGAAACCGTTTCATTTTTTAAATGCAAAAACTGTAGTTGTGAGCTGTCGGCCATTGAAAGATATCTTTTACGAAGATCCGAAACCCAGTAGTTTAGGAGATTTGACCAATTTAGTTCAAAAAATCTTCAAGTCAAACTTTTTCTCGTTCAAATTTTGAAAACAGAAGCTTTGTTAAATTCCCCCGTTTTTTTAACGGTTGCATTTAATTCTCTTGTTGTTCGATATTTTTTTATGCTTAAGGCAACTTTCATGCTCTCTATTCTGTTTGAAGCACCGGAGGTGCGTTACACGCTAGTTTAATTTTAATTTGAAATTTTCATTTATATTTCAATTGTTTTTAAACGTAAAATTATGAGCCCATTCAATTAAAATGAAACATTTTCATTTAAATTGAGCAATTTTATATTAAAACACAGAATTTAATTTTAAAACATAAGTAGCACAGAATAATCCGACCAGTCTTAAAAAATAACATTTTTTCATATTAGGGTCATTTTTTGGCATGGTGTGATAAAAGGATTTTAACTAAAAACTATATCATCGACAGTCATAGTACATTACGCAAATTGGAAAACAATTTTTGAAGAAAACAGTAGAACAAAAAAATTCAAATTTCTTCTATTTAGCAGTTTTTTGAAGATTTTGAATCCAAAATAGCACTAAATCACTTTAAAAACCTAACGTTCTTCAAGTAAAACTAAGTTTTTGAGCTTAAATTAAGCTATTGTAAGCTTTAAAGCCACTAAAATAAACTATTGCAGCTTATTTAATTGCTCGAATTAAGACAATAAATCTTAATTTCAAACCGACTTTTCTCAACACTGGGGATTTTTTTTTAAATTTTTGATGTCGGTTGAATCACGAGTAAAAGGGCTTTTTATGCCATATCACTCAATTGTCTCCAGTGATTATTTGAGGTAGCTGATTTTGCGTAAACAAAAAAAATAAACTAAAACACACCTGAATACAATGTTCCTCCACATTTCTTAGATGGTCGGTACAAAAACTTAAATTACTTGGGCGGTAGTCGATTCAGAGCCAAAGTACATAATTTAGTTATGCCAATTAAATTCGCTCATCACCGTTCCTAGGAAAAAGTAAACAATCTAAATTTCCACGACAAATATGATAAATTTTTGTTGCAAATAGATATGCCAAAAAAAGCTTTCGACTACGAAAATTAAATTAATGCAAACAATTTTTTCATTTTCTTCAACCATTTTTATTTTTAAAATGTGAGGGATGACTGCCAACCACCGCTCCCAAAATGCTCCCATGATAGAAATAGCGCAAGCAACTCATTTACAGATAACATTCAATAAATTCATTAAGAGAAGCAACTACGGGACGCTCCCAACTATCCACCACCCAACATGATTTAGCACACGTTCCTGATTCGAGATCGCAAAATCCAATTAAAGTGTAAACAATTTCTCAGATTTTTTCTTGAAAAACACATGACCTGAATAAGGGTTTTCACATCGTTCAATGAAATTTGGTAAGAAGACAAAACTACTTATTTTGTCGAAGGGGGGCGGTATTTCAAAATTTTTTCGTAAATTGTGACTTACTCTAGTCCGACCAAATTAAATTTCCAAACGCTCCCAAAACACAAAGACTCTATTTTGACCTAAAGTTTTGAAAACAATTTTCTTGAAAACGGTTGACAAAAAAATGGAGTGTTTTCCGCGCGCGCTCCCCTTCACTTAAGTATATATTGGCGTTCAGAAAAAATTTATGAATGTTCGGCGTAAAATTGATTTCTTAAAACAATACCAAAGGGGGAACCGTTTGGTTGGTGAGGGGGTCGAATCCCTGAGGGGGTGTCTGGAGCCCCTGGAGAAAACTCATGTTATAGAGGGAACCCGCTACAATTTTTGGTATGCAAACCAAGCAATTTTCCCATTTTCCTATCGATTTTGCTCCGATTAATGGAGTCACCCAAAACTTTAAACAGTTCACAAACTTCAATGAAAAATTTCAAATGTTTTTTATGGCTTTGTTGTTCTTCAGCAATGTTCAACGACCCCTTGTGTGACAGTCAAATTTGGTGGGAAGGATTTTGCATAGAGGCGTTCAACTACAAATAATATAAACAAGACTGCTCGTATCAGGACGAAGCCCTGAATGTTCCGACTGCCTTTTAAAGTTTATGGAGCAGCAGTAATAACATAAAAAAATTAAATGAAATAAAATGAAATGAAATTTTTTTAAATGAAAATCATCCCCCCACACGCCATATAAAGTATAAAAAGATAGATTTCGTTACTTGTAACAAATCAATTATGGCAAATAAGCTTCGTTCAACCAATTTGGAACGATTTATAAGACGGATTAAATCTCCGATTACGCGTTAATAGCGCGAATTATATCGCGCGTTAATTGTCCCAAATTGGTCAAAATGGCAATCTTTAAACCCCCGTAACTTTACCAAAAATGATCACAGGTGAAATATCTTTTCAAATTTAAGCTCAGGACAACAATACCTTTTGAATGATATAAAAAAAAATTCCGTCAAAAATGGCTAGTTAAAAAGTCGAAATTTGTCTGAAAAAAAACCCACCCCGAGCACAAATATTCCGTTACTTTCGTATCAAAAGTCGGAACAATAAACGTTTTACACAGACGAAGAAGAGCTTCGCACCACTTACGACACAAAGTGGAATAAGCAAACGAAGATAGTTTAAATTTCCTAAAATTTCATCATTGCGATGCCAGTATGTGCAGTGGATAGGCGAACAATCCTATCAGTGGAATTAGACATGCTATAATTTTGTCGGAACGATCAAAGAAAACGAAAAAACAAAGGAAGATCAAGGAGCGTCCTTGCTGCGGAATCCGCTTACAGTTAATAAAAAACACTGTTTGGCCACGTTATTATCTCGTCTGAAAAAAAACACTGGGCGTTTTTCGTCTCAAGTAACGTGTCTCATGTTACCATTGCGCCAAACGCACAGATTGAACTTTGAATTTGGATTTATAATAATCGTTCTACACGAAATAGGCTAGAAAAAAAGTAAGTAAATGTTAATATATCAACAGTAAGAAACAAAATGGCGCAAAAATTCAGCAAATAAGTTTCCTGGAACAACGGTATTGAATGAAAACAGCAAAGAGGATTTTAAACTATGTTATAATGAAGAGATGAAAAAAAAAAGTTTTTTTTTGTAAGATTTGAATTCAATTTGAACTTGTCCTTATGGGGTTGATCTTGAGCGTTGAACAATTCATGGAGTCAACAATCTCAAAAAAAACACCTGAAGTTTATAGTAAACAATAAAGTAGATAAGCCGACAGAATTAGAGCCGACATCAAATAAACGAAAATCAGGCAAAAATGTTCGGCGAAAAAATCTTATGGGAAAAATGGCATCCAGCTCCTTTATAGGATTTACGAAAGCAAACAGCTTGGCGGTTAGAGCAAAGTATTATATGACTCGGAAACTAAACCGACAGAGCTCAAGTCAAAATCCTTGAATCCAAAAAATCAACAAAAAATTGAAATCGAAATACAATAATTATACATGCAATGGTTGAACTCTCTATAAAAAATTACCTGTAGCAACTAGTACTAGTAGTTACCTTTGAAATTTCAAGAAATTGAACAAGTCAACAGGACAGCTCCACAAATGATCAAGTGAATTTGTTAAACAAGTTGTCAACCCGAAAAACTATATTCCGATTTGAGTACTACAATTAAAATTTGGTTAATGTCAAATGGTATATCATATCACAAACTGTAATTCGAACTCAAAATTTTTTAACAATGTCGAGGAAAAGTCGATGGATGAAAATGACTATTCGATCAAAACTTACACCTTTACATTTTCTAAAAAATAACCTGCGATTTTTTAGTTCATAGATTGTCGATTTGTCAGATTGGAGAAGGTGGGCGGGTTAACAAGTTGCTTATAAATTACTGAATTATGATAAATTATGTTGCTTTATTTCAACCCCGTTTAAGAGAAAGCGACGTAATTTATCAAAAAAAAGTTGTAGTAATTTGCAAGGAAGAAAAGTTGGTAGGCGGATTTCTGATGGAGTATTTGTTGTTGTTTTAAATTGGAAACTAATTTGTTGTTAACTGTTCTTTTAAGTTCAAAGCTAAATTATTTTGCTTATATCAGCGAAGTGCACAAGGAGAGCTAGTTGCTCTCCATGTAGCACAACATGTTCCGACCACAATGATATCAAAAAAAAAGAATTCAAAAAACAAAAAAAATTAAAAAATCAAAAAAAACTAACAACTTGTTTTTCAACTTAATTTTCCAGTTAGATTGTTTAGTAAATAGATTGTTTCAGAACGAGTTTTTGAACTGAAAGAATGAGAGTTATAAATCGCTTAAAAACGTTAAAAATGTAGCAGAATAAATTAAAGAAAAAAAATCGAATAGATTCAATTCAGACCAATTTTTTATCGACACAGACAACTTTTTGGAAATCCGAATCATGAAAAAGTTCAAAAAAATCGAAAACATTCAATTCAGACTAGTTTCTTGATTCAGATGATGTACTTGAAAAAGAGCAGAAAAAATTCATCCTACGCTATAATCCTTTCCTACCCAACTCTTGTATGACAGATTTCAACGAGCTTTCGATGATGTACTTGAAATAGATCAGAAAAAGTTCATCCTACGCTATAATCCTTTCCTACCCAAATCTTGTATGACAGTTCAACGAGCTTTCGATGATGTACTTGAAAAAGAGCAGAAAAAATTCATCCTACGCTATAATCCTTTCCTACCCAACTCTTGTATGACAGATTTCAACGAGCTTTCGATGATGTACTTGAAAAAGAGCAGAAAAAATTCATCCTACGCTATAATCCTTTCCTACCCGAATATTTTGAGTCTCACGCACTATAATCCGAATATTTTGAGTCTCACGCACTAGCCACTCAGCCACGGACGCTTAATAAATCGCAAACACTAGCCACAAATAAAGCAGGGAACAGATGCTAAGAAATTTCCAATGCTACAGATCGTGATTATGGCAAAATGCCCCCAATTAAGTGAACACTTTTAATGATCATTTTCATTCGAGACTTAGATAAAAAAACGTTCATACTTATCATCGCAAGCTCGCTAGTCTAACCAAAACAATTGATATCAGCTTGAAAAAAAATTGAAAGCCATCGCGAAAAATCATATTTGAGCGTGAACAAATTTTTGACTTTTGTCTGAAAAAAAAACAACACAAAAAATCAGCACGACCTATTTAATGACAATCACTTGGTTCTTTCACACTTAAAACGTAGCATTAAAATGTAAATCATAACCAATCGAAGATTGAAAAAGAGTAATGAACGCAAGTACACATAAAAACCACTGACTTTCTTGAAAAAATCTCAACTTTAAAGAAAAAGATAGATGCTTTAAGCTCTTTGAAGTTCTAGAACAATTTATGATAGGCACTTTTTTGATAACAAGAACCCAATTTGAGAAAACTGGATCAATAGGTAAAGTTTTTATTCCGCTGGAAATCTAAAAAACTAAATTCCACTTTCGAAACTAGAAATCGTTCACGGTTTTTCGCGCCATTTCCACGTTCGTATTTGGAGAGTGCGATTTACGTCATTTTCAGCAGATGGAACTCAAAAAGTGCACATATACCTAAGTGCGTTCATAAATGCATCAATATGCATTAATGCACATCTGTAATTATTAGAGACTTTTCCCATTTAAGAAAATCAGCAAGACCTATATAAGAGTCTTCACTGCGTTCATTACTCTTAGACATTAAAATGGAATGTTGTCAAAAACACTTTCAATTTTTCCATGATTAACTGTTAAGAAAACTATTTAATAAGAAGGATAATTCGACGCGAATAAAACTCTGACTTAAAGGGACTTACTTGATATGGCAATAAATCCAACTGGTCAATTGATAATACAGAGTCAGTCTATATTCATGTGGCACTCTCAGATGCGACACGTCTTGTTTTTCATTTACATTTATCGGTGACCAAATTTAAGCTTTCAAATTTGAGCTACAAATTGCAGAAATTCTATAAGTCTAATACCTTGCGAGTGTTGAGATGTGCGTACGTTTGATAAACTGTACATTTGAGTTGAAAATGACGAAGCTAATCTGGAGTCAACGAATTGTTTTTTTAAAACAAGGACATCCAATTGCTGTGCAAGCAACACAGAGCTTCACGAAAATGTTCATTTGAGCAAAATACTCTAAAAGTAATGGTTTGTTTCCAAATTTTCTGTTTCTATTTTAGTTGAAGAGAGGGAACTGATTTGGTCAATAAACTATAAAAATCAAGTAATAATAGCCAAAAACTTGCAAAGCTGAATTGGAAAACCAGTTTGAAATTTCAAAAAAAAATTGGACCATTTTTTCTTGACCTTGAGACAGGTTTTATTTCGTTTTGGAACCCGAATCCCGACTGCAAAAGCTTTAAAATGATATCACAGTTGAGCCCCAAAAAGCTCATAAAAAACGTCATAAACAGCACCATGTTCTAATGTAATTAGAAGCATTATTAAAAACCAAATCAGACGCAAAAAGTACTCGGACTTACTTTATATGGTAATAAATCCCCTTTATCAATTGAGAAAACAGTCAGTGTATAGTCAAGTGACAAAGAGTAACACAGAAGCGAAGCTGTGCTTCGCAAACGCAACCGAGAGAACGACAAAAAGCAGCTCTAAACATTAAAGTGAAAAAAAGTAATGGAAGCCTCGAATTAAAAAAAAACTATTTATACGCGACGGATTCACGCCACGGGCAATTAAAAACTTCCTAACACTAGCCACCAACGATGCAGCTAGAGATGCTAATAAATAGCCAATAATAAGCAGCTACAGTTTCACCAAAAGTTAATATAAGTAGCGGTAAGTGCGACTTTGAACCTCCGACAAACAACTTAGGAATCTCACGGCCTTCCCACTGAGCCACCGGAGCTTGACTAACAAGCCCCTTATTAGGGGCGGATTTAGGGGGGGGGCGGACGCCCCCCCCCCTCCCTCAGGGATTCGACCCCCTGCCGACCCAAAAGGTCCCCCCTTTGATACTTTTTCAGAAATCCATTTTTGGCCGACCGACCCTAAAAATTTTCTAAAGGCGCCTTCGGCTCTTAATATATACTAACTTTGAGGGGGAGCGCGCGCCAAAAAAACGCGATTTTTTTGTCAAAATTTTTCAAAAAGTTCCCAAAAACGGCTGTTTTGACTGTTTTTTCAAAAATTTGCCTCCGGCGCTGAAAATTTTGCCAAAATAGGGGCAAAACAGTGCTTTGGGTCAGCTCGAAAAATCAATTTGGTCGAGCTAAGAAAAAGGTCGTCAAAATTTTCGAATTTTTTTTGAAAATCCGCAAACCGAATATAAGCAAGTACGGATTTTCTTTGACAAACTTCGAGGACCTAAGTGACGCGTTGTAAAGAGAAATTTTGAGTAGGATCCAGAGTTCAATGTTAAAAATCAATTAAATCGATTATGGCCATTTTTGCAGACCATCGCTAAATAGAGCGATTAAAACTTCAATTATGAGTCGAATTATGGAGTTTTTAGGAATCAGCAATTTAGAAACTAATAACATTTAGCTAATTTGAAGGAAAATAAATGAAAGATAATTGGAGCTCCGCTGGAAAAAAATCAGAATTCGAGCTTTAGCCTTAGATATCAATAGCGCATTAAAAACACAATGACAGTGAACATAATTTAGATTGAACAAGCCTCTCATTGTCTTTTGAAACAACGTTTTAACTTTCTTATACAGACTACCGCCGGTCGATTTTCCAGAACAACTACAAGTAAAATAACTCATCGACAGACAAAAAATAAGAGTTATTTACGATATAAGGTACAGAAAAACAAGAGCAACTTAAGAAGCGAAAACCTATTAAGCAAACCGTGCAACTAATTTTGCATGCTGCATTGGAAATCCTGGACTGATATTAAGACACACTACTTTGAAAATATTACATGTGATTTAGGCTCTTTTTTATTGTTTCAAACACGGAGTGATTGGTTTTTTATTTGGCTATTCGATGAACATATTTGTCTTGACCGAATTGAAGCTAATTTTATTTTAAGAATATTTTTGGAGAATTTTTTTATAATACTAGCCAAATAAAAAAAGTCACCAGCGCTATTTTTGCTGAGCGCAATATGCCTCTATTTAGTAAATGACTTGAATTGAACTTGAAAATGAATCAAAAACCAAACAGCGAAAAACTAAATTAGGTAGTCAATGAAGTCTATATACCATACACGCCAAACTAAGCACTCTTGCAAAAAAAGGTTATCTAAATAGCATAGCAAGAAGATAGAGGGACTATTGTAAACAGAGTAAAAGAAAACAAATCCAGCTTTTGATTTTTGAAATTGCTGAGCAAAATTCTCGTTTCATTTAGAAAATGAAATCATAAAAACCAATATCAGCACTCTTGCAAAAATGGTCGTTTAAAAAAAAAGGTAGCAAAAGCAGAAAAAAAAAGAATGTAACCAAAGTAAAGAAAAAGTAACAGAGCTAAACTTGCCTTTCAGAGCTAAACTTACCTTTCATTTCGTAGATGAAAATGCGAATGAGCAAAAAAAATCATAGCCAACAGACAAAAAGTTGGAACAGTTATATTTTCGTAAATAGAGAGAAAAATTTTCCTCCTACTTTTAGCATCTGAAATTGAGTTGAATCCAAAAAGTTCAATTATAGCTAGGTGCATGAACACTTTTGTATAAAAAAAATCAACACTACGTAATGAAGGTCAAACATCGAAGCGAAAAAAGCGAACCCCAACTTTAACTTGTCTCCTAATAGCAACAAGCAAAAACTGAATGAAATAAAATCAATACGTACATTTATGAGTCATTGAATATCTTCGTTCATTAAAATTTAAATAAAAAAATAAGGCAAAAACTTATATCTGACGAAAAGATTCCTTGATATTTTCAAACAGGCAAAAAACAGAGTTATTGAGAAACTGATAGAAAAAGCACTACAAAATGTTAGCTTGTCCAAAAATAGCGCAAAATTTTAAATATTATTAGCAATAATCATAGAATGTGTTATACACAGAGGCGAAGTTGTACTTCGCATACACCAGCAAAAATATGACCGCTAACGCTACTGCGAACAACTGAATGAGTATAACTTTGAGTCTAAAAAAATTCTTAAGTAGCGTACGCCAACTATGAGTCTAAATAATTGCTAAATGACGCAAGCCAATTATGACGCATTAGCAGTAACAGTCATTTTGAAGAAAAAAAAATTATAGAGCGGACCTATACGAAAAAGTTCATTAAAAACATCCGACTCTCCCCAGGTTCGAACCCTCATATGTTGTGTTGCGGCCTCCTTCCCTAAAGTGCTATTTGTTATATAGTCTGTGTAAATATCCTTGGCATTGGCTGTACTTAATAGCTGGTTATAGATCAAAATGAAAATTTTCAAAATGAACACATTTTGTCGCAGCAACATTTGCGTCGCAACAATATTTGCGACTTAGGTTGGCCTTAAGTGCTAAATCATCAATACCAAGTGACAGTCCCAAGTGAACAGAAAAACGAATCCCTATACAAATTTGTATACATAAACCTTTAATAGGTTGACCTTAAGTGCTAAATCATCAATACCAAGTGACAGTCCCAAGTGAACAGAAAAACGAATCCCTATACAAATTTGTATACGTTTTTGTAGAGATTACTTGATATTTGGGTTGTCAGAGGGACTGATTTGAACAACAAATTGCGAAATTGAGATAGAAAAAGCTACTAAAACGTCAAAATGGCAGTTAAAATAAACAAGAACTTCAGCCTTTCATCCATTGCTACATGTAAAGTTGTCTGAAAAACGGGAAAACACAATTTTAACGACAAATCGAACACGCTATTGGAAGAGCTGAGCTATGCTTCCACACTAGATGCTATGATTACTTTTTGTAGAGCTTGATTTTGCGTGGAAAACCACCCTAAGCCATAGTTCCTTCGCCATTACTTCTTTTTTAAACTCTTTTCACAATTCTTTTCTCTTAAAATTCTGATACTTTTCTATACCAACATTTATGTGGACGAGGTTTGTTTGAGGCTAATTTCACATGCTACAAAGTTTGTTTTTATGAATTCAATATTCTGCCAAATAAAATTGTATCCGCAAACTCAACCTGTTATATTGTTGGCCTCCGCGCAAACTCGATTGTTATACCGCAAACTCAACCTGTTATTTTGTTGGCCTACGCGCAAACTCGATTGTGCATGAGTAGATCAATGTAGAACCAAAAACGGCAAGAAAGGAGATGAAACTTTTGCTGTGCTAATTATTCAAAAACTTTATAAAAAAGCAGATAATATCGGCACATTGCTGAAAATGAGGCAAAGAAATCTAACAATTGGAGGCATTCATGCTTGCAAGCAAATCACACACAGCCACTTACCCGAAGAAAATTACATTCAGCAAAAAGCAATACAAACTTCTGCAGAAAGGTTTAAGACAAACAAAGAAAACTGAAAAGGAAATTTAAGATGAAGGGTTACAAATTTCTATTGTTGAAGTGCAACAAACATCAAACCATTGATAGCTCTATCATTCAAAAGACCCAGTTAGGATACAAGCAGTGAAAATCTTACTAGCCAAGCAAAAACATTTCAAATGCAGAAACAATAAAAAAATCCAATGAACAGAAAGAAAAACAAAAATCGATAACATTATCAAATATTTTTATAAGTACAAGCTAGCAGATAGAAAACAAGAAATCCTTTGCTTCGAAAAAACGGAAGCAAAAACAAATTGGTAGCTTGAAAAAATCTTTATCACGATTTGATAACGTTAACCTAATTGCAACTGTAAAAATCTATTCAGACGAAAACAATAACTTCAGCCTCAAAAAAAACAATTTTTATTTAACGACTGATAAGTCTGTCCCCAAAAAACTCCATATGAGATTGGAACAGTGAAACTCTATCAACCTTTTACTGATCAGTGTAAGAGTTTCACTGTTCCAATCTCATAAGGAGTTTTTGGAGATAGACTAATCAGTCGTTAAATAAAAAACGTTTTTTAAGGCTGAAGTTTTTGTTTTCGTCTGAATAGATTGTTTCTTGTCTTTGTTGTACTACGTTTTCAACGAAGTTTATCAACCTTTTACTGATCAGTGTAAAACTTCGTTGAAAACGTAGTGCATCAAAGACACGAAACAAGGATAGTCAATGACTGAGCCAACAACATAAAACACATACAAAAAAAGTACCAAGCGCAATAACCTCAAACGGCAAAGTAAACAGAGTCAAAGCTGTAATTTTGCAAACACAAGCTAGAAGCCCACAAGGGAGCTTTGAACTGCACAAAATCAAAAAAAATTCGCTGAACGCAAGTTTATTCGCTTAAACAAATTTTGTTTGCATACTTAATCGAATGCCAAATTGTCGGCCCTTGCAGTGACCTTGAACAACTCAGTTATTCAATTAACTGTGCTTTCAGGTTAATAAATTTCTCTGAAACGGTTTTTTACGTGCTCAAATTAGTGAAAAGTGTGTTTCAGACGGCAAAAGAACCCATTGTAGGTTTATTGACTTCACTCAGTTTCATTGACTGAAAATGACTTTGTCAACAGTTTGGCATAAACTATAATAATTTAGAACGTAATAAACTAAAAGCAATTTAATTTTGGGAAAAAAATTCTGATCTTTTTACTACTGTATAAATGAATCGCTTTTTCGGTTCATCATTTTAAAAAATATCAACTGTTTTAACTCGTATAAAACAAACATCGAAGTACGTAATATGAAACTGCCAATGCTACCTGCTGCAAAAAAGCCATCAAAAAAGCACTACTGTTTTCAAGTTGGGTTAAAAAGTTTGCTTCGCACTACAACACTACGCTCCGCTTGTTAATAAAATGAGAAAACCGAAAATTGAAAACTTCAAAAATTTGTAAAAATTACC
Organism: Symsagittifera roscoffensis; assembly: GCF_963678635.1. NCBI lineage: Eukaryota > Metazoa > Xenacoelomorpha > Acoela > Convolutidae > Symsagittifera > Symsagittifera roscoffensis. The sequence goes on from NC_087062.1 coordinate 58,523,801, forward strand.
TGATGTTTAGATTGTTAGAGGGACTGATTTGGATTGCAAAATTGAGGTAAAAATAGCTACTAAAACGTTAAAATGGCAATGAAATTAAACAAGAACTTCAGCCTTTTATCCATTGCTTCAGGTAAATTTGTCTGAAAAACGGAAAAACACAATTTTAAAGACAAATCGAAAACGCTATTGGAAGAGCTGAACTACGCTTTCACACTAGATGCTATGATTACTTTTTGTGGTGCCTGATTTTGCGTGGAAAAACTCCCTAAGCCATAGTTCCTTCACCATTACTTTTTTAAAACTCGTTTCACATTTCTTTTCACTTAAAATTTTGATATTTTTCTAAACCAACATTTATGTGGACGGGGTTTGCTTGAGGCCAATTACACATGCTACTAAGTTCATTTTTATAAATTCAATATTCTGCCAGATAAAATTTTATCCGCAAACTCAACTTTTACGCTGCTTTTGCAAAAAAAATCCGTCTTCGAAATAAATTATAAACACTGTTCGAACTTCGAAGTATAAGAGAGAGCGATCCAGATATTTAACTCGCATCTTCCACCAAGAGTAATATGACACCCAAAACAATAAATATTCATACGTACTTCATTGTTGGTTTGGATTTGAGTACAATTCTTTACTTCATTATTCCCAAATGAGAGTTTCAGTCGGAGAAGGTGAAGGTAAGATGAACTCGGTTCCCATTTGGGTGCGCTTTGTATTGTTCCTGAGGTTGAATCATGACCAGTCATAATTTCCTTTGGCGTGGAGACAAATCTCGATATGTTTGAATGATGTGGGCTGAAATCGTGACCCGATTCCGGAAGAGTGCGGTGCCCGCGTTTTTGAGCTAGGATCACATACGAAGTCATTTCTTCTGATGAGTCGTAAGCATAACCATTGCAGCTTTGTTCTACATTCTCGTCGAAAGTTTTTTCGTCAAAGTCTGGTCCAAACAAGTTTGAACACCTTTTTTCGGGTTCAATGTTAGCACTCAGCTCAGAATCTGAACAACGAAATGAATTCAATTAAGACGAGTTTTTTTTTCAAGTAAAGAGACCTTTTGTTTGCAAATTGTTTATAACAGCAGCCCCTGGTGTTTATATTAACTAGCCATTCCAGTGATGCAGAACATAATTGAAACTTCACCTCAAGTTGAAATTTTAAAACTTGAACTTAACTTACCGTATTTTGGGACAACTTCTTCTAAAGAGTTTTTAGTTTCAGCAGTTTCAGCCTGCATCAAATTTTGCTCCGAAGTTGAAACTTCCAAAGACGTTTTCATTTTTTTGTTCATGTTGAGGAACGATTTCATTTTACGGACTGTGTCACAGTTTGATGGTGCAAACACTACTCCGCAGACGCTAATATGAAAATTTATGGAAGAAATAGCGTGACTATCTTCAAATGGCTTGAATAGATTCCGATTGGATGTTATGGCACTAAAAATAGGATTTGAAAGTTGCGGAATTTTTTCAATGTCTGCCGTGTTGTGGAAGAAGTAATGAACTGTAGGATTTAGCGAGGATACACATTTGACATCTGTGTCAGAATTTGACATCTGCGTTTCAACTTTGCATGTTTTCACAAATTTCTTTTCAGATTGATAAGAAGTTGAACTTAGCTCTTTGCTTTCAATAGGACGTTGAAGCGCCGACTTTTTACACTTTAACATATTCGATTTTGAATATGATCTTGAAAAATGGTCAGACTGGTAATACTCTACTTCTACTGGATTCATTGAAGTTTCATTGAACTTCTGAATTCTACTGGTTAAGGCACTTTCAATGATTTGTCGGTCCAAATATTCGGTGTTGGAATCTAACGCAGACGCATTAATCGGGATGAAGTTTCCCATTTGTAAACTGACAGATTCTGTGTTGAGATATGGGGAGGAGGTAAGAGAAACAGACTTTTCAGGGTTGGATATCATAATTGTATTCATAACACGTGGGTCAGAACTTCTGTTTGATTCATTTGATGTTTGCATCATTTGATAGTCGCTGAAAGTAGGATTTATATCAACTTCCCCAGAAACTAATGAAAGATCAGTGGGTGATAGAAAAGGATCGAATGTTTCGTCAATATGATGGCTAGCTGCCTTGGCATACTTTGAACTTAATTCAACTTCCGGCTCCCTGGAACAATCAACAGGAATCTCTAAATTGTCATCACCAAAAGGTGAATTTAAACTTTTAATTTGAGACGTCGATATTGAAGAAGGTTGATAACCCAAAGTATTTTGAGTTGGATAAATTGAGGACAACTTTCGAGCCCATTGCTGGTCACGACAGTGAAATCTGTGATGTTCTTTTTCCAACTTTCCAGCAACTTCAGATTCTTTAGCTATCTGTGAACGTTTTCGGTTCTTATCTTTTACAGTTAAATCTGATTCAGAGAAGAAAACAGATTTACATAATTCAGAAGGATACCCGTCAATTTTATCAAGGCTTTTACTGATGTAACGTTTTGCTACATCATCAGTGGAAGACCTTGAAAACATTTTTGTCATTTGGTTTTTTGACAGTGTCTGTTCAATGTCTGAGATAAACGATGGCTGCTTATCGGGAAGGGCATCGGGCAAATGCACAAATAATTCCTTTCTTAGACTTTTCGTGTCAGTCAATGATTTCTTACTTGAAACATTTCTGACTTTCTCTTTAACTTCAACTTCGTTTCCTTGCGAGTCGATCCTAATCACAATTATTTCCTCCTCTGTCATCTCCACTTGCTTAGTTACTCTGCGCTTCCTTTTCTTCTTTTTCCTTTCTATAGTTCCCGATCTGCTGTCGGATGTAAGACTATCGGAATAAATCGAACCGTTCGAAGCTGCAGACACGCTTAAAAGCGATTTTTCTGCTTCAGGAACATCCAAATACGGATTTTCAGAAAAACCGACCTCATCTTTTTTATCTGGCGAAATCACATTAAGTTTGGGTTTTGCGTACAAATCAATTTCACATCGAGACATTTGAGGATAATTCGGCAATATATCAGGTTCAGATTGTATTTCCAGTGTAAGCTCTGAATTAAATCCAGGTTCGGGTTCCTTCAAAGCATCGACAGAGTTGGATGCAAACTCGTTCCCAACAGGTAAATCAGGACCTGTATATTGATTTTGCCGTACCAATGCAGACTGGAACTCAATCAATTTTTGGGTTGAAGGTACCAAAGTCTTCTTTCGATTACGTTGGTATGTGCGCCACGGAATCTTGTGGGATGTCTTTCTTAACTTTTCTGTAATTGCAGCTTCGTTTACTATCTGAGAAAGTTTCCGGTCCCTTTCCAGCTCAAAAACTTCGGATTCGGAGAAAAAAACTGGACTATTTAATTCTGAAGGATATCCAACAATTTTTTCGAGACTTTTGCTGATGCAATTTTTCGATGAATCGTCTAATTTACACTTGCTCGGCATCATTGTAGCTGCTTCATCTTTTGACGGCTGGTGTTCATTCTCAGATAAAGGAAGTTGTTGCTCGTCTGGAACCGCCTCGAAAGAGGGAACTAATGTTTGCTTTCTGAAGCGTTTCGTATCTCGCCATGGTATCCTACTCGAAACTTTCCTGACTTTCTCTTTGACTTCAACTTCGTTTCCTTGCGAGTCGATCCTAATCACAATTATTTCCTCCTCTGTCACCTCAACTTGTTTAGTTACTCTGCGCTTCTTTTTCTTCTTTTTCCTCTCAAGAGTTCCCGATCTACTTTCAGATGCCGATGTGAAACTGTCGGAAAATGGAGAAGCATTCGACCTAGAAGAAATGCTTAGAAGCGATTTTTCTGCGTCAGGAATATCCAAATGCAAACTTTGGGGGAAAGCAACCCCGTTTTTCCGGAAAGGGGTGCTTACAGGTATACATAGATCGACTTCGGGTTGAGTGTTCATCAGCAGCAAAACAACTTCCTCCTCAATAGTTCCGAAGGTTTTCTTCCGAGCTTCTTTTTCTACCGCAGTCATGGATCTCGCTCTTCTGATGGGACTATCCAGTTCAACTGAAATTCCTTCTTCGTCAATAAAAGGAAACGCAGCTTGTGGTATGTGCATAGGACTATGCTTCGATTCGGCGTTAGAGCGAAACCTAACATGGCGATTGTATCGTGGAAGGGTCTCACACTTCTGTGGATGAACTGAGCCGGGCGTAATTTTGGAAGCAGACTCAGGCAAATCTTCTAAACTAGTTTTTGCATACCCGGTTTTTTTCGTCGCATAGATGGTCTTAGCACTTATCTCGAAATCGTTCGTCGAATCTCTTGGTTGCAATTCGCTTTCAATTTGGGCGCTCTGAAGCTCCGCAACGTCAGGATGTTCATGTTTTAAATCCTCGAGCAGTTTATTTGGTTCTTTAATGACCGTTTCTCGCACTATTTCCTCGTTTCCATCTGCGCCAATCCTGATAAAGATGATTTCTTCTTCAATCATCTCCCGCTCCACTTTCTTACTTTTCTTCTTGCGCTTCTTTTTCTTCTGGCTGCTTGGCGTCGTGGTTTCTGTATTTTCAGAAGTTGTTTGTTTAGCTGAAGGAGTTAACAATTTCAGATCGCGGTCAATATTTGAAGCAGTAGAATGCTCTGTTTGCTCATGATTAGCGTTAAATACAGTAGTGCTTGACACTGATGACTCGTCTTCTTCAAAACGAGTAGTGGTCTCCATCGTTATTTTATCAATGGGCACACTGCAACATACGATAATTCTGTGATCTACGCCTCTGAAGAGACAATCGTCCAACGACACTTCGGAAGAAAACTCGTGTTGGTATAGAACTTTTTCAGTGGGAACTGCTTTCACTGAGTGAAAATTACGAGGTAAGCTTTTGTGAGTGTAGCTTGTCGCACTATTGAAGCCCTGTCTCCCTTTATTGATCCTGTCTGGATCAGGAAAGTCTTCGAAACATGCCAAAGGAGCGTCTCCGTTGTCAAAGCTTTCAGCAGTCGCTAAGTTTGCTAGACACCCTCGGGTATTCGTCAAACTCTGGCGCCGCAGTAGGTCTCTATGATCAAAATGATGTACCTAAATTATAAAAACTGTTTTAGAAATTTTTTTAAGCCGCGGTGAAGAAAAATAACCAATTCACGCGAGTAAGAAATCATACATAGCAAATTATGAACAGAGCATAGAAATAATTTGCTATCTTAAAAGTTTTTACAGGATTTTTGAGAGAGCGGAAGCGGCTCAATTTTCTCTAGCGGCTCACATTCATACTCAAACTCAGAAGCGATACAAAAATAATAGCCAAAATTACAGAATAAAAGAATTGCTGTAAAAATCAGTAATATATTTCAGACCAGAAAAGCTGGCTACTGTGCAAGTAGCACAGAATGTTCCGACCATAGTCTTTAGAAAACTACTGTTTAGAAAGTTTTTTTTTTCCAAATTAGTGTAGTTTTTTTCTGCTTGGTGTGATAAAAAACCTGACTTAAGAATATAATTTGGGCATACTAGACAGTCATAGTAATATAGGCAAATTGTACAAAAATTTCGATTTTTTTGGTTCCCAAATTGAAGTTAAAAAACTCCAAAAACTAATTTTTCTAATTTAAAATTAAATTTTGAGGTCTTAAATGAGGCATACTTCATCGGTTGTAAGCATGCTCGCTAGCTCTATTGCTCGAATTAAGACGAAAAATCAAAAATTTCAGACCAGTTTTTCTCAACAATGGGAAAATTTTTGATGTGGTTCGAATCACGACTGAAAGGGCTTTAATATGATATATCACTCAACCCAGTCCTATGATTAATTGTGGCACCTGATTTTGCGTGGAAAACAAAAATAAAAAACTAAAACACCCGAATACAAAGTTCCTACCCATTTTCAATGGTAGGAACATAAATGCAAAAAAAATTAATCTGGCCATTAGCCTAACCTTAATGACGAAAGCAAGCGTAAGCAGATTTATGGAAGAAAAACTAAGGAAAAGCTCAATATTTCATTGTCAAATCCGGTGCTATATTACAATAGGTGATAGGTTCAATTTCAATAGCTGCATCGCTTTTTGTTATACTTGCACATTATTTGAAAATTATTTCAAAGCCAAATTTTGAGCAAAAGATGTGAAATTTTGAATAGAATTTCATTTGGCAGAGTAATGCACTTAGAAAAACTATCTTAGTCTTAGTACAATTAGTCTTAGATTGAAAATGAAATGACTATATTAAGCATTATAGTTCTCAAATTTAATACAGGCACTATACTCAAAATTACCACCTATTGTAACATATCACCTCAAACCAAAACATTTAAAAATCAAAACATTTCAAAACTTGAAGTAACACGAAAAATCTACAAAAAAAAACAAAGCTCTAGAACTAAAGTAAGAAAGAAGAGTAACATTTCTGTTACTCTCAACACTCAACTCCTAGAATGAAGCAATCATTAATCAAATGACAAATGAATACTAAAAGGTTAAGACGCTGATTAGATACAGGGCTCGGCGTATTATGTAAGAAGCATTTGATTGTCATTAATACGATACTTTTAATAAAAATTCGCCAAGCAGAAATTATCTAAAACTTCATAATGACAGCATAATACCTTGTATTTGACTCGATGAAACGAAGATATGTCACTTGCGCCTTTTTCGTAGAGTACAAATCTCTCAAATGATGTTTTTCAATGAAAATTTTTGTTTTTTAAATCACAACGATAGTTATTATCTCACCAAAAAAATAGGAGATCGCCGAACCCTTTTTTAGATCGCATTTCAACAAAAGCAAAGAAAAGCAGCCACGCAGAAGCAAACAGAATCAGATGTTATTTCATTGACTTACCAGTCATCAGTGCTCAGGTATAGTTGATTGCTAAAAGAAACGCACAAACAACCGATCAAATATGATTGCAATTTAAGTAGCCAGATATTTTGTCTGTTTAAGCAACAACATTACAATAGTAACAGTGAGTAATTCAGTTTCAATGAAATTTCGTGAACTCAATGGAATGAACAAAATTTTGCACAATGTGATTTTTCCAAAAGCACAATATGTTAACTCTTAGCCGTTAAATGAAATATTGAAGTTCGATGGCATCAGTTCAAGAGTCAATACATTAAAAAAATTTGAACTTAGTCAATCGGATCTACTTAGTAAAAAACATTCAATGAACATACACGATTGGGTTGGCGAGCGACTGTCGATGTTGATAATGGTTGATCTTCTTCATGTTTGTTCTTTAGGAACGACAGAATCTTCTTATGAAGCTTCACCATGTCTGGTAGAGTGAAATTGGACTCAATTAGTAGCTTGGTTGCGTCGTGGGAATAACCCCATGTGGAAGCTTGGTTATTATCTGGGAGATGAAAACATCAAGCGTCGTATATTGCTTTTTTGCAATGACACAATGCTGCCAGAATCAACCCATTTCGAAGCATTTATCCCATTTCAACCTTCAAAAGATTATTTTGATTGAAAAAAGATTGAATTCAGCCAGCAGACAGCAAGAAAGGCATTAATAACTAAAAAAACTCACAAAAACGACCGATTTGTTAAAATTGTTTTCAATGCGAAATCAAATTACATCACCTTTAAGTTTTTTCAAATTCATGGTCTTCACAGAATAATTGCAACCGGCCAACTAGATGAATTTTTTTATTCAACTGAGCTTTTTTAAAAACATCCATTTGAAATTATACTAGCAAGCATGTCTCCAACGATCAATCAGCTCGCAAAAAGTTAGTTGTTGTTCTGATCAAGCTATACGAGTTATCTGAGATGTTTAAGTTTTCCTACTGATGCTATTTAAGCTACGAAACTTTTTAATGTTTCAAGTGAGATTATAGACCAAATCGGTTCGCGAAAAAAGTTCCTTAAGCAAGCTATTAAGCTATTCAAGCTATTAAACTTTGAAATATTTCAAGCGCATTCAGAGAGGCGAAATGATGGCGAATAGGTAAAGGTTTTCTTTGAAACTTTCGATCTAAGAAACAAGGAAAAATTTTAGGTTAGTTCATAAAGCAAATCGGATAACAAAAAATGAATGTTTTTCTCAGCAAGCTATTACGGCTAAAAAAAACGTTTTATTTCTGAGAAAATAAAGTTTTCCTATGCAAACTATTCAAGCATTGAAGTTATTTCAAGAAAGGAATCGGATGTCGGAAAGTCTTAGTTTTTCAATAAGACATTCATTCAACCGACAAAACATTAAAATAATTGTTTGAGAAAAAAGAGTTTTTCTTAAGCAAGCTAATTAAGTCATGAAACTTTGATTCTTTTCAGGTAATTTCACGAAAAAGATCGGATCGCCGAAGTTTAAGTTTTTTAATTGGAGCTATTCAAGCGGTGAAGCTTCGAAATATTTCAAGTTGGTTGTTAGACCGAGTCGTTTCACGAATATTTTTCTGAGGAAGCTAATCGAGCGCTGAACTTAAATTAGGAAATAATCTTATGTTTCTTAAACCGAATGGTTTCGCAAAAACTCAAAGATTTCCTATGCAAGCTAGTCAAGCGATGAAACTTTGAATTATTTCATAGAGCGGGGTATTCGTAAGCTATTCAATTAAAAATGTTTTGAAATGTTCAAGTTGAATCAGTTCCCAAAAAATAAGCCTTTTTAGGCAAGCTTATCAAGCTAACAACACTTTGAATTCCTTCAAGTTGTTTCATGAAATGAATCGGTTCACGAAAACATTGGGTTTTTCTGGAATCGACTTTTTCTTGAAACAACTTGGAGTAATTTAAAGTGTTGTTAGCTGGATAAGCTTGCCTAAGAAAAACCTATTTTTTTTTGTGAACTGATTCAAATTGATTATTTCAAAACGGATTAATTGAATAGCTTGCATAGAAAAACTTAATCTCTCCATAGACCGAATTGGTTCGCAAAAAATTAAAGTTTTTCTAGGCAAGCTATGAAACTTCGCAATTTTCAAGTTACTTCTATGACCAAATCAGCTATCAAAAAATTAGTTTTTCTGAGCCAGCTATTCATGCGATGAATCTTTGAGTTACTACAAGTTTTCACAGAGAAAATCGATTGTCGAAACGTGTATGTTTTCCTAAACAAACTATTCAAAGCGATGAAACTAAAAAATATATTTCATAGCGCAAATTGGTTTGTAAAAAGCTAGATTTCCTAAGCATGGTGGTTGCTGTTTTCAGCTGATTAGTTTCAACAATGAATCTTAAATCGCAAAATTTTCAATAAAAAGGGCAGGTACTGTCTAACCATGAAATTGAATCGAGTTCATCTTGTTGAAAGAGATTCGAACTTATTCCATAATCAATTCTTGAATATTCCAGCTTAGGTTTAAGAAACATGATGCGTTAATTTGATTTTGACTGAGAAATTCTAGATTATTCAAGATTCAAAAATTTTTCTTAAATGTGCAGCTTAGTGATTGCTTTTAACCGTTGCGCTTTGCAACTTTGAGCTCAATGTTGAGCTCAATGATCGCCTTTAACCATAGCGCTTTAAGCAAAGTTTTTCATAAAACGAGTCAGTGAGCAACCAGTTAAACTTTTGCCGAGTTAGCTAATCATACTTTGAAAGTTTGAGATAGACTGAACTATTTTGCAAAAACGTAGTTTTTCTAGCGAGCTAATCGCGAGAGGAACTTCAAAAGAATGCAAGAAATTTCCAATAGCGAATCGTTTCATACAGCGGGTCAGCTTGCGGAAAAGATATGTTTTTCTAAGTAAGCTTTTCAAGTAATGGAACTTTGAAAAGTTCCAGTTGTTTAATAGAGCGTATGAAGTTGCGAAAACTTTAAGCTTTTCTAAGCGATCTAATCAAGCTATGAAATATTCCAGTTAAATCGTAAACCTAACCGGATAGCAAAAAGTTAGTGATTCTAGGAAAGCCTTTTCAGCTGAATCTTTGAAATATTGCTTCACGAAAACTTCAAGGTTTTCTTCAGCAAGCTTTTCACTCTATGAAATGTTTTTATAGATCGAATCGCTCTGCAAAAAGTCTTTCCAAGCATGCTATTCAAACAATGAGCCTACGAAATAATTAATTTTATTTCCTAGAATGAATCGGTTTGCGAATATTTTCTTCTAAGCGTCTCTAAGCAGGCTATTCCATATCTGAAATTTCGAAATATTTCAATGTAATTTAACAACCGCGAATCGGTTCTTGCAATCTCAGCATGCTATTCTAGCTCTGAAGATTCGAAGTATTTCAAGTTATTTGATATACCGCCAATCGGTTTACTAAAAGCTAGTTTTCTAAGCATGATAGTTGCTGTTTTCAGTTGATTTGTTCCAGGCTGAAATAAATCCGTAAACGCAAAATTTTGGACGAAAAGTCGGCAGCTACCGTCAAATTAATAGTTATTATAGAATTCCGGACTTTTTTCAAAAACATTCTAGAATATTGCAGAATTTAGATTATCCGATGGTTACTCCTAACGATTCTTAAACGTTTTGATCTAAGCCTTCTTAAACATTGTGCTCAGTGGTATTTTCTAAGCATTGCGGCTTATGACTAAGAAAAACATGTCATTCTATTATATATCTTAAATTTTAAATGAATGGCACATTTTCAGCATAAGGCCAAATGTTCAAGGAGCTATCGAGCGCAATGTTTAACCAAATCATTTTGCTTTCGGCTGAGATATCCTAGACATAATTGAACAAACAACCTAAACTTTAAAAACGTTAACCCAAAGCACAATGCTTATTTTTCCATTTGCTTTCTACTCTTCGCATTTCTGAGCGTGCCAAATTATGCGTGCTTAATTCAATTCTACTGTAAACGTTTTTAAAAAGAATTACCTTTTGTTTTAGTGAATTATCATTTCCTTTCTGATTATATGTTCGTTTTTTGATCCATATTGTTAATTCAAACGAGATCAAGTTAACAATCTCGCCCACCCCCTAATAGAAGTTAAGATCCTCCATCCCAGCGTTCATTTTCAACTGATTTGGAGGGGGATGTTAACTTGGTCCATCAATTCTACACAAATCGACTTCTTCATGAAATCCAACCCCCTCCCACTGGAATATCGACCTTCCGCGACTTGCTTATTGCGAAGTACCGGGCGAAATAAAGGAAAGATCCCAATTTTCATTCCCTTTCTGATTTAATTCTCGTATGTTTTCTTTACTTCTGATTTACTATATCATTCACTTCTGATTCCTAACTCCTGAGGTATTAAGTTTCAACCTTCTCAATTCTTCAACTAGAGGTATGCTTTGCTGACCTTGGCTTCACTTTGTCGCCTTTCATTATAATTTTTGATCTAAGTTTGCTTTGAATAGACAAGTTTGCTTGGGTTGAAGGTTAAATCTTGAATGCAAGTATATACATTTTTTCAAAACTGTTTCGAACAATAAATACATTTAAGGAAAAGAAAACAAGTAACTTAATTGAGGGACTGAGTTGATACTAAAATCGTTTTAATCACTTTCTAATCTGTTCAATTTTGATAATTTGCCGAATTTGATGCTGGAAAAACTATCTATTACCTCCGAAAAAGCAGCCGCAGTTCATTGAAGAGGCCTTCAAAAAGGCTCACAAAAGATTTCGGGCCGCATTTGACATCTGCTCGCAGCTGGTGCTCTCACTTTCGTGTGATCTAATATCAAAGAACTCAGGCAATTTATCGCAGTTGACCGAGGACTTCAAGACAAAAGGAAGTAAGACAAAAAATCGTCATTATTGAGTTCCGGACTTTTTTTCAAAAACATTCTAGAATATTCCAGAATTTAGAATATTCGATGGTTACTCCTAAAGGTGCTCAAACGTTTTGATCTAAGCCTTCTTAAACATTGTGCTCGGTGGTATTTTCTAAACATTGCGGCTTATGACTAGGAAAACAGGACATTCTATTATATATCTTAAATATTAAATGAATGGCACATTTTCAGCATAAGGTATATACATATTTTCAAAGCTGTTTCGAACAATACATTTAAGGAAAAGAAAACTTAATTGAGGGACTGAGTTGATACTAGAACCGTTTTAATCATTTTCTAATCTGTTCAATTTTGATATTTGCCGAATCTGATACTGGAAAAATCATCTAACATCTCCGAAAAAGCAGCCGCAGTTAATTGGAGAGGCCTTCAAAAATGCTCAAACAAGAGTTCGGACCGCATTTGACATCTGCTCGCAGCTGGTGCTTTCACTTTTGCGTGAACTAATATCAAAGAACTAAGGCGATTTATCGCAGTTGACCGAGGACTTCAAGACAAAAGGAAGTATGGCACGATTTCAAGAGCAGGAGTTACCAGGAGCTTTTTTAGATCTCAAAATATTTTGGGTGGTGGCTTACTACCATGCTCGACTTCAAGCTCAACGCCGATCCCCAACACCCGCAGATTGACAGATGGCTAGGAATGTCTTTTAGAGATCGGGCGGAGAAGTATGTCACGGTTGATTTGAGCCCCACAGGTCAGAAACCACAACCGGAGTTACAAATAACGAAAAAGTGCCCCTACAGAGCGCCCAAGGCCTTGAAACGCCTTAAGATGCTAAGGATGAGGTGCGCAAGGTACTTCGCAGAGGTGCAGCAAACAACTGTGTCGTCTTACTCATCAGGATCATCATCAGCTTCGTCAACGGTTGGTCAGTTTCTTAATTGCGAAGTCTTTTACATATCTTGATCCTTTTATCAAATAATCTGCGGAATAAGATTTATTCCATTTCAGTTGTGAATTTATTTAATTTTCTCTATTTAGACGGCTCAGATCAAGAAGTTGGCGAGGCCGAAGCCCGGGAAATGACTAGTGACGAAATCGCGGATCTTCGAGCACTTCCTCATAAATTTTCTGGAGAATCTACCAGAAACGTTGGTGAATCGCCGCCTGAGGAAGTTTTTCTCAATGGAGGGGACATTAGCAGTAGCAGAAACGAAGATGTTCCACCACGTGAAGTTGGTGCCAAAAAGTGTGTGACATCAGATTCGAGGAGGAACGCAATAAAAACTCTTTTTCTGTGCTTCAGGATGCCCACCCATCTCATGAAGGTGACAAACCACTGGGGTCGACATGCTTTCTGAAAAATTTTGATCCTGAAGGTCCAATTATGCCAGATTTCAAGGCAAAATGAACTTGTGATCCCGGAAACACCACCATCTAAAAACTTGCCATTATTTTAATTAAAACACTTTGATGTCTAACTTTTAAAAAAATGGTTTTTTAGCAATTTGTTTTGTGTGACTCTAGCTAAAACTCGGCTTTAGAAATTGTTTTCAGCTACTTCTTTGTGTGATTATAGCCCAAATTCGGCATATTTAGTTCAGTTAAAAAGCCAGTTGTATGATTCAATGTTGATGCATTAACTATTTACAAAAATTATATGGACTTCTTTTCAAATCAAATAAGACGTTTTTTTAATCCTAAGTTCGATCAACTACGCTCCTTATAAACTAAGCTTTTTTGAATCGAACTGAGTTTTTACTTGATACCAGTTTGTTTTTAACTTTGAGCTTTAACTTCAAAAACCGCTCTGTTATCTTGAAACTCTGAATTGAACTGTGACTTGATACCAATTACTTATTTTAACTTAGAGCTTTATTTTCAACAAAGCTTTTTTATCTTGGAACCTGGAACTGAAATGTAACTTGATCTCAATTTTATGATTTTAACCTAGAGCCTCAATTTCAATAAAGTCACTTCCAACTTGAAACTTTGAAATGAATGGTGAATTTATCTCGCTTTAATGATTTTACGCTAGAGCTTTAACTTCAACAAAGTTGGTTTTGACTCAAATCTCTGAACTGAATGGTGAATTGATAACACTTTTCTTAATTTAAATTTAACTTCAGCAACGGCTTTTTTAACATGACACTTTGAATTGAATTGTGTTTTGATACCAATTTTTTTATTTTAAATTAAAGCTTCAACTTCAACAAAGGCTCTTTCAAATTGATACTTTGAATTGAATTGGGACTTGATACACTTTTTTGAATTTAAATTTGAGCTTTAATTTCAACAAAGGCTCTGATAACTTGATACTCTGAATTTATTGTGACTTGGTTACCCCTTTTTTGATTTTAACTTTGAGGTTAACTTCAACAAAGGCTCTTTTATTTTGAAATTTTGAATTGAAATCTGACTTGATCTCACTTTTATGATTTAAACATAGAGCTTAAACTTCAACAAAGGGAATTTGACTCAAAACTCTGGACTGAATTGCGCTTGATACCAGTTTTTTTATTTCAACTTTGAGCTTTAACTTCAACAGAGGCTCTTTTAACTTGTATTTTTGTACTGAATTGCGACTTGATGAACTGCGACTTTCAACTCGTGGCAACTTATATATTAAATGAATGACACGATTTCAGCATAAGGCCTAATGTTTAGGGGGCGCTTCAGAGCGCAACGTTTAATAATTTCATTTTACGTTCGGCTTAGATATCCTCTGTCCAATTGAACAAACAACCAAAATAAAAAAAACTTTAACCCAAGGCACAATTGCAGTCAAAGCACGATTGCTTACTTTTTTGTTTCCTTTTCACTCTTTGCATTTCTTCGCGTGCTAATTTATCTGTGCTGTATTCAATTCTATTGTTAAGTTTTATAGCGAATTGCCATTTCGCTATTTATTATATCTTGAGTCACTTTTTGTACCATATTGTTAAAACATACGACATCAAGATAACATACTCACCACCACTCCGCCCCCTCCCATACCAATAGAAGTTAAGATCCTCCATCCCAGCGTTCAGCTTAAACAGATTTGGGGGGATGTTAACTTAGTCCATCAATTCTACACAAATCGACTTCTTCATGAACCCCAACCCCCTCCCACTGGAATATCGACCCCTCCGCGACTTGCGTACTGCAGAGTACCGGCCGAAACACAAAAAAAATACTTTTATGCCTCTTTCTCTGATTTAAATCTCGTATGTATTTTTCACTTCTGATTTACCTCAATACTTCACTTCTGATTGTTCACTCCTCTCTTGAGGTAGTGTTTTTCATCCTTCTCATTTCTTCAACTAGAGGTATGTTTGCTGACCCTGTCTTAAATTTGTCGCCTTTGATTGTAATTTTTGGTTTAAGATTGCTTTGAATAAATACAAAGTTGCTTGGGTTGAAGGTTTAATCTTGGTATGATTGCAAGTTTGTAAGTTGTTTCAAAGCTGTTTCGAGCGATGGATTTAATGAAAAAAGGTACTCGTTTAATTTGAGGACTGGGTTGATACTAAACGCATTTTGTTCAATTTCTTATCTGTTCAATTGTGATAAATTGCCAAATCTGATACTTGAAAAAACATCTTATGCCTCCGAAAAAGCAGCCGCAGTTAATTGAAGAGGCCTTCAAAAATGCTCAAACAAAAATTTGGTCTGCATTTGACATATGCTCGCAGCTGGTGCTCTAACTTTCGCGTGATATAATATCTCAGAACTCAGGCGATTTATCGCAGTTGACCGAGGACTTCAAGACAAAAGGAAGTACGGCACGATTTCGAGAGCAGGAGTTACCAGGAGCTTTTTTAGATCTCAAAATATTTTGGGTGGTGGCTTACTACCATGCTTGACTTTTTCAAGCTCAACGCCGATCCCGAACACCCGCAGCTAGACAGATGGCTAGAAATGTCTCTTAGAGATCGGGCGGAGCAGCATGTCCCGGTTGATTTGAGCCCCACGTGTCAGAAACCACAACTGGAGTTACAAATTACGAAAAAGTGCCCCTACAGAGCGCCCAAGGCCTTGAAACGCCTTCAGATGCTAAGGATGAGGTGCGCAAGGTACTTCGCAGAGGTGCAGCAAACAACTGTGTCGTCTTACTCATCCGGATCATCATCATCTTTGTCAACGGTTGGTCAGTTTCTTAATTGCGAAGACTTTGACATATCATGATCCTTTTCTCAAATAATCTGCGGAATAATTCATTTCAGTTGTGAATTATTTCAATTTTCTCTATTTAGACGGCTCAGACCAAGTAGTTGGTGAGGCTGAAGCCCGGGAAATGACGATTGACGAAATATCGATCCTCGAGTACTTCCTCATGAATGTTTAGTGGGATCTACCAGAGACGTTGGTGAATCGCCGCCCGAGGAAGTGTTTGCCAATGAAGCGGACATTAGCAGTAGCAGAAACGAAGATGACTCACCCCGTGAAGTTTGTGCCGAAAAAGTGTGTGACATCAGATTCGAGGAGGAGCGCAATGAAAACTCTCTCTCTCTGGTCTTCAGGATGCCCACTCATCTGATGAGTGAGACAAACCCCTGGAGTCGACAAGCCTTCTGGAAAATTTCGGTCCGGAAACTCCCGATTATGCCAGAATTCAAATGGCAAAATGAACTTGTGATCCCTGGAAGACCACCCATCTGAAATCTTTGAGAATATATCCTCTATTATTGAAATCGTATCCCACATCAGATTATCAAACTGAATGAAATCCTCTTACGTCAATGATTATTTCGCAGCTGCGTTCGGTTTCAAGTTTGTTTAAGATGTAGAGCAGTGAAATCCCTCCCTGATCAAACTTGGAATTCTCGACACAAGTGTTCAGCCATCGAAGTCAGAGAAGAGGATGTAGTGTTTTTTTCTTGATTTAGCAGCGTTTTTCTTCATGATTTTCTATCTGCTTGCTGGCAAGAGTCAAGTAACCTTGTTTAGGTTTAAGTTTGAGAATTGACTTTTTAAAAATAAATTTAAGGTAAAGCCGGCTGTGGCTTCACCCGCCAAAACACTTCGCAAATGATGCAGTGAAATCATGAGTGAGACCGCTTTTCACGCTCTGTGTGAGGTCTTCTTCTCCGTTCGTAGCCTGGAAATTTTTAACGGAGAAGAACATCTTCCAGGCTAAGGCTACTCGAGCAAGTCCGTTTCCGATCATTGGGTAAAACTTAGCACTTTGTTGTCATTGTCATACAGTACACTTAATTAGTTCCTTGGCCTACTTGCTAAAAGAGGACATCCCAGTGTTTTGAAGTTACTCCATAGGAAGTTGTTGGGAACGATATCCACTGTCAGTGGAATCTTCACCCTTTGATCCTGCTTTGTTTATGCACTAGAAATACAACGAGAAGTTTCAAGCTCACCATGACGCGCCTATATTGATAATTCCTTCCTTATAGTTAGTATCATTGATTAGTTTACACTCTTAATCTTTACTAGCGTTTACCGCACCTCCGGTGCTTCAAATTTCAACAATCTTTGAGTGTACACTGACAGCACCCAATTACAAGGTTCGCAATTAAAAATTATGCACCGTTTTTTATTCAAGTTTTTTTATACAAATTTTGAAGAACCATAAAAGTGCTCAGTGGTATTTTCTAAGCATTGCGGCTTATGACTAAGAAAAACATGTCATTCTATTATAT
Organism: Symsagittifera roscoffensis; assembly: GCF_963678635.1. Classification (NCBI taxonomy): domain Eukaryota; kingdom Metazoa; phylum Xenacoelomorpha; order Acoela; family Convolutidae; genus Symsagittifera; species Symsagittifera roscoffensis. The sequence continues at coordinate 58,541,000 of NC_087062.1, forward strand.
ATCTTAAATTTTAAATGAATGGCACATTTTCAGCATAAGGCCAAATGTTCAAGGAGCTATCGAGCGCAATGTTTAACCAAATCATTTTGCTTTCGGCTGAGATATCCTAGACATAATTGAACAAACAACCTAAACTTTAAAAACGTTAACCCAAAGCACAATGCTTATTTTTCCATTTGCTTTCTACTCTTCGCATTTCTGAGCGTGCCAAATTATGCGTGCTTAATTCAATTCTACTGTAAACGTTTTTAAAAAGAATTACCTTTTGTTTTAGTGAATTATCATTTCCTTTCTGATTATATGTTCGTTTTTTGATCCATATTGTTAATTCAAACGAGATCAAGTTAACAATCTCGCCCACCCCCTAATAGAAGTTAAGATCCTCCATCCCAGCGTTCATTTTCAACTGATTTGGAGGGGGATGTTAACTTGGTCCATCAATTCTACACAAATCGACTTCTTCATGAAATCCAACCCCCTCCCACTGGAATATCGACCTTCCGCGACTTGCTTATTGCGAAGTACCGGGCGAAATAAAGGAAAGATCCCAATTTTCATTCCCTTTCTGATTTAATTCTCGTATGTTTTCTTTACTTCTGATTTACTATATCATTCACTTCTGATTCCTAACTCCTGAGGTATTAAGTTTCAACCTTCTCAATTCTTCAACTAGAGGTATGCTTTGCTGACCTTGGCTTCACTTTGTCGCCTTTCATTATAATTTTTGATCTAAGTTTGCTTTGAATAGACAAGTTTGCTTGGGTTGAAGGTTAAATCTTGAATGCAAGTAAATACATTTTTTCAAAACTGTTTCGAACAATAAATACATTTAAGGAAAAGAAAACAAGTAACTTAATTGAGGGACTGAGTTGATACTAAAATCGTTTTAATCACTTTCTAATCTGTTCAATTTTGATAATTTGCCGAATTTGATGCTGGAAAAACTATCTATTACCTCCGAAAAAGCAGCCGCAGTTCATTGAAGAGGCCTTCAAAAAGGCTCACAAAAGATTTCGGGCCGCATTTGACATCTGCTCGCAGCTGGTGCTCTCACTTTCGTGTGATCTAATATCAAAGAACTCAGGCAATTTATCGCAGTTGACCGAGGACTTCAAGACAAAAGGAAGTAAGACAAAAAATCGTCATTATTGAGTTCCGGACTTTTTTTCAAAAACATTCTAGAATATTCCAGAATTTAGAATATTCGATGGTTACTCCTAAAGGTGCTCAAACGTTTTGATCTAAGCCTTCTTAAACATTGTGCTCGGTGGTATTTTCTAAACATTGCGGCTTATGACTAGGAAAAACAGGTCATTCTATTATATATCTTAAATATTAAATGAATGGCACATTTTCAGCATAAGGTATATACATATTTTCAAAGCTGTTTCGAACAATACATTTAAGGAAAAGAAAACTTAATTGAGGGACTGAGTTGATACTAGAACCGTTTTAATCATTTTCTAATCTGTTCAATTTTGATATTTGCCGAATCTGATACTGGAAAAATCATCTAACATCTCCGAAAAAGCAGCCGCAGTTAATTGGAGAGGCCTTCAAAAATGCTCAAACAAGAGTTCGGACCGCATTTGACATCTGCTCGCAGCTGGTGCTTTCACTTTTGCGTGAACTAATATCAAAGAACTAAGGCGATTTATCGCAGTTGACCGAGGACTTCAAGACAAAAGGAAGTATGGCACGATTTCAAGAGCAGGAGTTACCAGGAGCTTTTTTAGATCTCAAAATATTTTGGGTGGTGGCTTACTACCATGCTCGACTTCAAGCTCAACGCCGATCCCCAACACCCGCAGATTGACAGATGGCTAGGAATGTCTTTTAGAGATCGGGCGGAGAAGTATGTCACGGTTGATTTGAGCCCCACAGGTCAGAAACCACAACCGGAGTTACAAATAACGAAAAAGTGCCCCTACAGAGCGCCCAAGGCCTTGAAACGCCTTAAGATGCTAAGGATGAGGTGCGCAAGGTACTTCGCAGAGGTGCAGCAAACAACTGTGTCGTCTTACTCATCAGGATCATCATCAGCTTCGTCAACGGTTGGTCAGTTTCTTAATTGCGAAGTCTTTTACATATCTTGATCCTTTTATCAAATAATCTGCGGAATAAGATTTATTCCATTTCAGTTGTGAATTTATTTAATTTTCTCTATTTAGACGGCTCAGATCAAGAAGTTGGCGAGGCCGAAGCCCGGGAAATGACTAGTGACGAAATCGCGGATCTTCGAGCACTTCCTCATAAATTTTCTGGAGAATCTACCAGAAACGTTGGCGCCTATATTGATAATTCCTTCCTTATAGTTAGTATCATTGATTAGTTTACACTCTTAATCTTTACTAGCGTTTACCGCACCTCCGGTGCTTCAAATTTCAACAATCTTTGAGTGTACACTGACAGCACCCAATTACAAGGTTCGCAATTAAAAATTATGCACCGTTTTTTATTCAAGTTTTTTTATACAAATTTTGAAGAACCATAAAAGTGCTCAGTGGTATTTTCTAAGCATTGCGGCTTATGACTAAGAAAAACATGTCATTCTATTATATATCTTAAATTTTAAATGAATGGCACATTTTCAGCATAAGGCCAAATGTTCAAGGAGCTATCGAGCGCAATGTTTAACCAAATCATTTTGCTTTCGGCTGAGATATCCTAGACATAATTGAACAAACAACCTAAACTTTAAAAACGTTAACCCAAAGCACAATGCTTATTTTTCCATTTGCTTTCTACTCTTCGCATTTCTGAGCGTGCCAAATTATGCGTGCTTAATTCAATTCTACTGTAAACGTTTTTAAAAAGAATTACCTTTTGTTTTAGTGAATTATCATTTCCTTTCTGATTATATGTTCGTTTTTTGATCCATATTGTTAATTCAAACGAGATCAAGTTAACAATCTCGCCCACCCCCTAATAGAAGTTAAGATCCTCCATCCCAGCGTTCATTTTCAACTGATTTGGAGGGGGATGTTAACTTGGTCCATCAATTCTACACAAATCGACTTCTTCATGAAATCCAACCCCCTCCCACTGGAATATCGACCTTCCGCGACTTGCTTATTGCGAAGTACCGGGCGAAATAAAGGAAAGATCCCAATTTTCATTCCCTTTCTGATTTAATTCTCGTATGTTTTCTTTACTTCTGATTTACTATATCATTCACTTCTGATTCCTAACTCCTGAGGTATTAAGTTTCAACCTTCTCAATTCTTCAACTAGAGGTATGCTTTGCTGACCTTGGCTTCACTTTGTCGCCTTTCATTATAATTTTTGATCTAAGTTTGCTTTGAATAGACAAGTTTGCTTGGGTTGAAGGTTAAATCTTGAATGCAAGTATATACATTTTTTCAAAACTGTTTCGAACAATAAATACATTTAAGGAAAAGAAAACAAGTAACTTAATTGAGGGACTGAGTTGATACTAAAATCGTTTTAATCACTTTCTAATCTGTTCAATTTTGATAATTTGCCGAATTTGATGCTGGAAAAACTATCTATTACCTCCGAAAAAGCAGCCGCAGTTCATTGAAGAGGCCTTCAAAAAGGCTCACAAAAGATTTCGGGCCGCATTTGACATCTGCTCGCAGCTGGTGCTCTCACTTTCGTGTGATCTAATATCAAAGAACTCAGGCAATTTATCGCAGTTGACCGAGGACTTCAAGACAAAAGGAAGTAAGACAAAAAATCGTCATTATTGAGTTCCGGACTTTTTTTCAAAAACATTCTAGAATATTCCAGAATTTAGAATATTCGATGGTTACTCCTAAAGGTGCTCAAACGTTTTGATCTAAGCCTTCTTAAACATTGTGCTCGGTGGTATTTTCTAAACATTGCGGCTTATGACTAGGAAAAACAGGTCATTCTATTATATATCTTAAATATTAAATGAATGGCACATTTTCAGCATAAGGTATATACATATTTTCAAAGCTGTTTCGAACAATACATTTAAGGAAAAGAAAACTTAATTGAGGGACTGAGTTGATACTAGAACCGTTTTAATCATTTTCTAATCTGTTCAATTTTGATATTTGCCGAATCTGATACTGGAAAAATCATCTAACATCTCCGAAAAAGCAGCCGCAGTTAATTGGAGAGGCCTTCAAAAATGCTCAAACAAGAGTTCGGACCGCATTTGACATCTGCTCGCAGCTGGTGCTTTCACTTTTGCGTGAACTAATATCAAAGAACTAAGGCGATTTATCGCAGTTGACCGAGGACTTCAAGACAAAAGGAAGTATGGCACGATTTCAAGAGCAGGAGTTACCAGGAGCTTTTTTAGATCTCAAAATATTTTGGGTGGTGGCTTACTACCATGCTCGACTTCAAGCTCAACGCCGATCCCCAACACCCGCAGATTGACAGATGGCTAGGAATGTCTTTTAGAGATCGGGCGGAGAAGTATGTCACGGTTGATTTGAGCCCCACAGGTCAGAAACCACAACCGGAGTTACAAATAACGAAAAAGTGCCCCTACAGAGCGCCCAAGGCCTTGAAACGCCTTAAGATGCTAAGGATGAGGTGCGCAAGGTACTTCGCAGAGGTGCAGCAAACAACTGTGTCGTCTTACTCATCAGGATCATCATCAGCTTCGTCAACGGTTGGTCAGTTTCTTAATTGCGAAGTCTTTTACATATCTTGATCCTTTTATCAAATAATCTGCGGAATAAGATTTATTCCATTTCAGTTGTGAATTTATTTAATTTTCTCTATTTAGACGGCTCAGATCAAGAAGTTGGCGAGGCCGAAGCCCGGGAAATGACTAGTGACGAAATCGCGGATCTTCGAGCACTTCCTCATAAATTTTCTGGAGAATCTACCAGAAACGTTGGTGAATCGCCGCCTGAGGAAGTTTTTCTCAATGGAGGGGACATTAGCAGTAGCAGAAACGAAGATGACTCACCACGTGAAGTTGGTGCCAAAAAGTGTGTGACATCAGATTCGAGGAGGAACGCAATAAAAACTCTTTTTCTGTGCTTCAGGATGCCCACCCATCTCATGAAGGTGACAAACCACTGGGGTCGACATGCTTTCTGAAAAATTTTGATCCTGAAGGTCCAATTATGCCAGATTTCAAGGCAAAATGAACTTGTGATCCCGGAAACACCACCATCTAAAAACTTGCCATTATTTTAATTAAAACACTTTGATGTCTAACTTTTAAAAAAATGGTTTTTTAGCAATTTGTTTTGTGTGACTCTAGCTAAAACTCGGCTTTAGAAATTGTTTTCAGCTACTTCTTTGTGTGATTATAGCCCAAATTCGGCATATTTAGTTCAGTTAAAAAGCCAGTTGTATGATTCAATGTTGATGCATTAACTATTTACAAAAATTATATGGACTTCTTTTCAAATCAAATAAGACGTTTTTTTAATCCTAAGTTCGATCAACTACGCTCCGTATAAACTAAGCTTTTTTGAATCGAACTGAGTTTTTACTTGATACCAGTTTGTTTTTAACTTTGAGCTTTAACTTCAAAAACCGCTCTGTTATCTTGAAACTCTGAATTGAACTGTGACTTGATACCAATTACTTATTTTAACTTAGAGCTTTATTTTCAACAAAAGCTTTTTTATCTTGGAACCTGGAACTGAAATGTAACTTGATCTCAATTTTATGATTTTAACCTAGAGCCTCAATTTCAATAAAGTCACTTCCAACTTGAAACTTTGAAATGAATGGTGAATTTATCTCGCTTTAATGATTTTACGCTAGAGCTTTAACTTCAACAAAGTTGGTTTTGACTCAAATCTCTGAACTGAATGGTGAATTGATAACACTTTTCTTAATTTAAATTTAACTTCAGCAACGGCTTTTTTAACATGACACTTTGAATTGAATTGTGTTTTGATACCAATTTTTTTATTTTAAATTAAAGCTTCAACTTCAACAAAGGCTCTTTCAAATTGATACTTTGAATTGAATTGGGACTTGATACACTTTTTTGAATTTAAATTTGAGCTTTAATTTCAACAAAGGCTCTGATAACTTGATACTCTGAATTTATTGTGACTTGGTTACCCCTTTTTTGATTTTAACTTTGAGGTTAACTTCAACAAAGGCTCTTTTATTTTGAAATTTTGAATTGAAATCTGACTTGATCTCACTTTTATGATTTAAACATAGAGCTTAAACTTCAACAAAGGGAATTTGACTCAAAACTCTGGACTGAATTGCGCTTGATACCAGTTTTTTTATTTCAACTTTGAGCTTTAACTTCAACAGAGGCTCTTTTAACTTGTATTTTTGTACTGAATTGCGACTTGATGAACTGCGACTTTCAACTCGTGGCAACTTATATATTAAATGAATGACACGATTTCAGCATAAGGCCTAATGTTTAGGGGGCGCTTCAGAGCGCAACGTTTAATAATTTCATTTTACGTTCGGCTTAGATATCCTCTGTCCAATTGAACAAACAACCAAAATAAAAAAAACTTTAACCCAAGGCACAATTGCAGTCAAAGCACGATTGCTTACTTTTTTGTTTCCTTTTCACTCTTTGCATTTCTTCGCGTGCTAATTTATCTGTGCTGTATTCAATTCTATTGTTAAGTTTTATAGCGAATTGCCATTTCGCTATTTATTATATCTTGAGTCACTTTTTGTACCATATTGTTAAAACATACGACATCAAGATAACATACTCACCACCACTCCGCCCCCTCCCATACCAATAGAAGTTAAGATCCTCCATCCCAGCGTTCAGCTTAAACAGATTTGGGGGGATGTTAACTTAGTCCATCAATTCTACACAAATCGACTTCTTCATGAACCCCAACCCCCTCCCACTGGAATATCGACCCCTCCGCGACTTGCGTACTGCAGAGTACCGGCCGAAACACAAAAAAATACTTTTATGCCTCTTTCTCTGATTTAAATCTCGTATGTATTTTTCACTTCTGATTTACCTCAATACTTCACTTCTGATTGTTCACTCCTCTCTTGAGGTAGTGTTTTTCATCCTTCTCATTTCTTCAACTAGAGGTATGTTTGCTGACCCTGTCTTAAATTTGTCGCCTTTGATTGTAATTTTTGGTTTAAGATTGCTTTGAATAAATACAAAGTTGCTTGGGTTGAAGGTTTAATCTTGGTATGATTGCAAGTTTGTAAGTTGTTTCAAAGCTGTTTCGAGCGATGGATTTAATGAAAAAAAGTACTCGTTTAATTTGAGGACTGGGTTGATACTAAACGCATTTTGTTCAATTTCTTATCTGTTCAATTGTGATAAATTGCCAAATCTGATACTTGAAAAAACATCTTATGCCTCCGAAAAAGCAGCCGCAGTTAATTGAAGAGGCCTTCAAAAATGCTCAAACAAAAATTTGGTCTGCATTTGACATATGCTCGCAGCTGGTGCTCTAACTTTCGCGTGATATAATATCTCAGAACTCAGGCGATTTATCGCAGTTGACCGAGGACTTCAAGACAAAAGGAAGTACGGCACGATTTCGAGAGCAGGAGTTACCAGGAGCTTTTTTAGATCTCAAAATATTTTGGGTGGTGGCTTACTACCATGCTTGACTTTTTCAAGCTCAACGCCGATCCCGAACACCCGCAGCTAGACAGATGGCTAGAAATGTCTCTTAGAGATCGGGCGGAGCAGCATGTCCCGGTTGATTTGAGCCCCACGTGTCAGAAACCACAACTGGAGTTACAAATTACGAAAAAGTGCCCCTACAGAGCGCCCAAGGCCTTGAAACGCCTTCAGATGCTAAGGATGAGGTGCGCAAGGTACTTCGCAGAGGTGCAGCAAACAACTGTCGTCTTACTCATCCGGATCATCATCATCTTTGTCAACGGTTGGTCAGTTTCTTAATTGCGAAGACTTTGACATATCTTGATCCTTTTCTCAAATAATCTGCGGAATAATTCATTTCAGTTGTGAATTATTTCAATTTTCTCTATTTAGACGGCTCAGACCAAGTAGTTGGTGAGGCTGAAGCCCGGGAAATGACGATTGACGAAATATCGATCCTCGAGTACTTCCTCATGAATGTTTAGTGGGATCTACCAGAGACGTTGGTGAATCGCCGCCCGAGGAAGTGTTTGCCAATGAAGCGGACATTGGCAGTAGCAGAAACGAAGATGACTCACCCCGTGAAGTTTGTGCCGAAAAAGTGTGTGACATCAGATTCGAGGAGGAGCGCAATGAAAACTCTCTCTCTGGTCTTCAGGATGCCCACTCATCTGATGAGTGAGACAAACCCCTGGAGTCGACAAGCCTTCTGGAAAATTTCGGTCCGGAAACTCCCGATTATGCCAGAATTCAAATGGCAAAATGAACTTGTGATCCCTGGAAGACCACCCATCTAAAATCTTTGAGAATATATCCTCTATTATTGAAATCGTATCCCACATCAGATTATCAAACTGAATGAAATCCTCTTACGTCAATGATTATTTCGCAGCTGCGTTCGGTTTCAAGTTTGTTTAAGATGTAGAGCAGTGAAATCCCTCCCTGATCAAACTTGGAATTCTCGACACAAGTGTTCAGCCATCGAAGTCAGAGAAGAGGATGTAGTGTTTTTTTCTTGATTTAGCAGCGTTTTTCTTCATGATTTTCTATCTGCTTGCTGGCAAGAGGCAAGTAACCTTGTTTAGGTTTAAGTTTGAGAATTGACTTTTTAAAAATAAATTTAAGGTAAAGCCGGCTGTGGCTTCACCCGCCAAAACACTTCGCAAATGATGCAGTGAAATCATGAGTGAGACCGCTTTTCACGCTCTGTGTGAGGTCTTCTTCTCCGTTCGTAGCCTGGAAATTTTTAACGGAGAAGAACATCTTCCAGGCTAAGGCTACTCGAGCAAGTCCGTTTCCGATCATTGGGTAAAACTTAGCACTTTGTTGTCATTGTCATACAGTACACTTAATTAGTTCCTTGGCCTACTTGCTAAAAGAGGACATCCCAGTGTTTTGAAGTTACTCCATAGGAAGTTGTTGGGAACGATATCCACTGTCAGTGGAATCTTCACCCTTTGATCCTGCTTTGTTTATGCACTAGAAATACAACGAGAAGTTTCAAGCTCACCATGACGCGCCTATATTGATAATTCCTTCCTTATAGTTAGTATCATTGATTAGTTTACACTCTTAATCTTTACTAGCGTTTACCGCACCTCCGGTGCTTCAAATTTCAACAATCTTTGAGTGTACACTGACAGCACCCAATTACAAGGTTCGCAATTAAAAATTATGCACCGTTTTTTATTCAAGTTTTTTTATACAAATTTTGAAGAACCATAAAATTTTGTGACCATAAAATTTTGTGAAGTTTTATATAAGTTCTTCGAAAAATTTAAGCCCGCATTTAAATACGTAATAAAAGATACTAGATAGATAATAGATGAAAATTAAAAAATTAGGCGACGGGTAGACAGACATAATCAAATTAATTAAAAAGCAGGTATACAGACAGACAGACTTAATTTGGCCTCGAAAAAAATACTGAAGAATTGATGACCTTGCGAAAAACTAATTGAACAATTTTCCTAAGCATTGCAATATATGATATAGCTTAAACATCAAAAAATTCTTTCGTTAAACATGCAAAAATATTATGCTTGAACATGGGAGATAGCTGTCACTCGCATATAAATATAGTAAAGATTTGTAACAATGATTTTGAGTTCGACGCTGTGAAATGTAGCAGGGATATTGGTCCTTTCTCAGTGAAAACACTAATAAGGATTGAAATGTACATATTTGATGCAAAAACTGTCCTATTTAAACGAATTCAAGTTTTTTTTGCTCATTTTGTCCGTTCTCATAAGTTGTAAATCTCTATCATAACTGAATCTTCATGACGTAACTGTGAACTTAGGAACTTCCCATGCCATTTTTGTGACTTAAGACTATTATTTTCAAATCATGCAATTTGGGACCCCCGTGGTTCATTCGAAAGTTTCTTTTAATGCTTCTTTCCAACCTAATTTTTTATCGAAAAATCTTTGTTCATACAAATGGCAGTAGATCGCAAAATATACGTAACCTGCACAAAATTAAGTCCTGCACAAAAATTTTGAATACTGGAACTAAGCCGAAGAAAAATTCATGCAGACGCGTCAAACGCAGAAATTAGACAATGCAATGAATTTTCCACGCAAAAACGTGGAAGTCTCAGCGGAGCTCAAACCACTGACTGTTTAATTGCTCGTTTTCACTGTGCCAAATAAACAGAAGGGATACACCGACTTCACATTTTGATTTATAAATGAAAGCCAAGTCGGTGGATCACTTGTTTATTTGGCGCAGTGAAAACATGAGCAAAATCATTTTTAAATCAAAATGTAAACTTCCGAAACAATCAAATTTTATACAGCGTAAGGCGGATGGATCTGAGATTTTTTCGAAGGGAGGTTTTCATAAATTTTGTCGCTTTTTTTAGGTCGACCAAATTGCATTTTTTCGGCGCTCGCTCTCCCTCAAAATAAGTATATATTTGCGCCAAAGCCGCCTTGAGAAAAAAAATAAGGGTCGGTCAGCCAAAACAGGATGCATTAAAATAGTGCACGAAAGGGGGACCCTTTGGGTCGTCAGAGGGGCTTTTGATACAGTGGATTAAGTCTTGTTACGAGCGTTCAGACAGCGATATTTTAAGTAGCTGTCCATTTTTAAACACCTGTAATCACTACAGGTGAAGAAATTCGTAAACTTTCATAAGATAAAAAACACAAGAAACTGATTGGTTCTTAAATCACTCTTATGACAATAAGCAATTTTTTGAGCAATTTTGTTCTTATGCGCGCTGTCATTGAAAAACCAAGAAAAAATACTAGAAGCAAAGCATACAACTTTCACTAAAAAGGAAAAAAGATACCATCTAAATATGTAAAAATTGATCTCGATCATTTAGTTTTTGCTAAAAATGGTGATGTATTTTGATGAAATATGGAGCTTTATGTACATAATTTGACTATGTAATTACAAAATGATTGACAAAATTTATTCAGCACAACTAATCCAGCTTCTCCACCGGTGTAGCCGAATCAGTAATGCTAGCTTGTCGTGTTCTTCCCTGAGGTGAAACATTCAACCTGGCGGACAGAATCCTTTTAGCAGCTATAGGTATCAACATGATGAGAGCTATGCTACAGAGCTTGATAAGCGTCTTCTGATTCCAGATATCGTTGACCGATTGCATAGTAGCCAAAATAGCACCAGATTGCACACAAGTGTAATTGTACGGCATCAGACCAAGGAATACCGACAGGAAAAATTTGCCCAAAGGCACTCCAATAACTGGACAGGCAATATTGACAAACCAGTTTGGGGTGAAAGGAAATATCCTGACAAACAGCAGGAAGTATATGAGACTGTCTGTGTTGGCTTCCACTTGTGCGCGGAAGAACTCAATTCGTTTGGCTAAGAAATGCGTGAACAGACGACTGAACACGTGTTTTGAGAAGACGAAGCACAGAGACGCCCCTGCAGCTGAGAGGCAGCACACTAAGGGGAATGCAATTGATATTGGGAATAGAGCACCTGCCAGCAGATTGAGGAACATACTTCCTGCAAACAAAATAGATGGCGTTACTTTAACAGTTGAATTTCGAAAAGATTCACTCTTCAGTTCTCAACAAGTCTAAAATTCCAAGCAAGCAAAACTCTTAGCATAACTCGTGTCTGCGTACGTTCCTTCAACAATTTATCAAATTGTCGATTTCAGTATTTTATCAATTCGAATTTTTGATGCTTCTCATTTAGCTAACTCTGATTCATCTAAGACGCAATCACCTACATCCGTAAAGTTACGAAAATGAAGTATTTTTTATCCCCAATATTTGTTTTCCTTCGAGCAGGGATGATTGGACGGCAGTTTTAGGCCACTTTTTCACTTTTGAGGCGTTCCAAGTCGTTAAAATTTTAACACAGAGGCGAAGCTGCACTATAAAATACAAAAACGATTAACTATGATTAAAATCAACGAAAAAATATTGAAAAAAACTTCAAAAAATTATTTTTGACAAAAAAAATATAAAAACTGCAACAAAGAGCCCAAAATATCCCAATAAAAATCTGCAGCATTTGAAACTTTACTAAGCCGACAAAAACAAGCAGACAGACAATAACCTAAGTTAGCCGAACAATTTCAACTTGCAAAAAATCAGGTCCCTACGAGATGCGAACCACAAGACTGACTGTATTAGCAGTTGTGTAAACTCTACGCCAGATGCTCCGGATGGTTGATTAAATTTGAATTACCAAGCGTTAACAAAGCGACAAGTACTTGAGTAGCAACCCTTCATGTCAAAAAAAAATTCAAAAAATTCTGAAACAGAAGTCCCTTTTCCCCTCAAAACACACACACACACACACACACGCGCACACACACACACACAAAACCGTTTCTGGTCCTCAAACAACGCAATAAGAGGCGACTAAATTGATATAAATTAAGCCAAATAAAATAAATTTTAACAACATAAAAATCAAGATTCGATAAGGAAGGATATTTAAACACAGAGGCGAAGCTGACCTTCGCACAACTTGCGATACAAATTTGAATGACTATGATTAAAATCAAACGGAAAAAATGAAAAAAAAACTTCAAAAAATCGTTTTGATCAATTAAAATTGCAACAGAAGCACAAAATCTCCGTGACAAATGTGACAAAATTGCCTGCTTCATTGGAAACTCTAAAAAAAGCTTTGCGAATGCTACAAATAAAGCAAGTTTTCAAAAAATTCCTTTTTTTGCGGACATAAGAAGACAAAAAAGCAGACAGACAATAAAATAAAACTAGCCAAATTTTTCTAGTTGCAAAAAACAGATCTCGACTGTAATCGAACTCCCGGGCTTTGTCGTCTCAAGTATTGGCGTTACAGCAACTTGGAATAAAGCTGAACCACTGAATTACGCGAACCAAGTCGACAAAATAAACAGCGGACGATAGTCCAAAAAAGCACAAAAACTCTGTTTCAAAAAAAGGCCGGATTGAAATCATAAGCCTTTGCCATCTAAAACTGCTGTTTTACCTCTACGCCAGACGCGTCGGATAATTGATTGGATTTGAATTTATGACAACCAAGTGGAAACAAAGCCGAAAATACCTGAGCAGAAACCCTTCATGCCGAAAAAATTCTTACTTATAAAAAAATGTTACTTATAAAAAAAAATTCTTACTTATAAAAAAATTACAACCAATGTGAAAAGCAAATTTCAATTCGCCCGGATTTTTAAAATGCTAAAAGCAACTGCAGTAAAACTTGCACATAGCTAAAATAAACGATTCTTAGATGTGGCAACTAAGCCGACAATACATAAGCAGACAAATAATAGGCCGAATTTTTGCTTTTTTGATCCTGAATATTTACCGTTTGAAAAAAAACTAGTTTGGTCAGATTCAGACACAGGACCTTTACTGTCCCATGCGTATTCGTTACAACCAGGCTAAGTGTACAAGAGATACAACAAAACTTGAACTATGAAGCAAGGTACACCAGGAGTCCATTGAGTCCTGTGGACAAGGTTGTTTAGGGGAAAAAGTTTACCAAACAAATAAAACAGTTGTTTTATTTGTGGACAAAGTTGCTTACGGAAAAAAAAAACATTTATCCAATATAAAATTAAATCCAAAAAAAATTTGCCTTCATTGCAAACATGGCAGCGATTTAAATAATTTGAGCAAATTCTTACCTGGGATTGAGAAGCTCTGTTTGAAAATGTATGCCGCTGAGAACAGACACAGCACTTGCACTGGTGCCACTGCTTGTATGCCTAACAACACGTGCAGACAATGTCTGAGAGATTCTAACGAGCTTGGGAATGTTAGGTGGACTTGGGAGTCCGGGTCGGAGTAGGTCACTACCAGATGTTTCGAGTACAACACCAGACATACACTATAGCATACGAACAGCAGCAACACTCCTAGAACTTGAACAAACACACTGCAACTGCAACACATCTTCAGCTGATGATCTGCTCTGTCGTATTTTTCAGAGCATTACGATGGCAGAAAGTCAGATAATTCTGTCTGATTGGTGGCACGATATAAGTCAGGTACCCTGAGGTTAAATGAACCACAGTAACATGATGATGACAGTTTTTTAGATCTTGGTAAGGCAGACTGATTGACACATTTAACCTTAAAAAATTCATTGGTCAAAACACGCTTCTCATTGTGTAAAACATGAGCACGTTTCCAAAACACCAATAAGAGTTACTTCTTTCACATTAAGTTTTTGTCAACTCTATTCACTCACAGGCAGTGTTGCATAATTTATCTTTTTTTTAACTTTCTTTTTAAATACAAACGAAGGCTACATAATTCATGTTGTGACTATAAAACATGAGTTGCAGTTGACCCTTACAAACATTGGAGAAATTTCAATGGACATATTCATGACGTGAGTCATTAATTAGTAAGCCCTACAGCTCCGTGTAAACTGAATATCTTAAGGCTATCATACTCAAAATACAGCCAATATTGATCAACGCCCATTCCACATTGTGGCAGCTCTGCTGTGACACATTTCCACGGGCGGGATCAGGATTAAATTGAGCGGCCTATAAACATGCCAATAGGACACAACATTGTTTTAATTAGTTTTAATTGAGAGTACATTAAACCCAAACGCAAATTGTTACAGCTCAGTTGACTGACACATACACGACTGCAGAATCAATAATGCATGGAAAATATCCCGTCTTGGCGTCAAATCACACGCGTACCCTAATTACACCCCATGCTGACAGCAAATGTGCTGGACTGAAGAGCAACGAGAATTTGTTAAGTTAAAATAGCGAAAAACATATTTTACAGACAAGGACTGTAGCACCGAACGAAGCGTAAAAAATTAGGCGGAACACTGCACATGTTGACGGCCTATATTGTCCAAGAACACGCTGGCGCATCGATCTGTAGCAACTGCAACACCACTCGTCAAGTTTGATCAAAATCCGGTCTCAACCAAAAAAAAATGATGAATGTGAAAAGATCATAATTGGTCTGACTTTAATTGACTTTAAAGTGACGGAATATTTGTGCACGGGTTAGTTTTTTGTTCAGATATATATCTGATTTTAAACTAACCATTTTAAAAAGACCAAAAAACTTTAAACCTTTTTTGATCACTTGAAAGCTATTTGTCCTAAGCTCAAAACTTAAAAGATATATGAACCTGTGACCATTCTTAGCAAAGTTATGGGGGTTTGAAAATTGCCAATTCGAGAAAAGCAAAGCAACATACTTCGTTTTACTAAAATGTAAGCGGCGAATTCAATCATTCCAAAGTGGATTGAGACATTAGATTTGGATTTTTCAACCAGACTTAGCACTTTGTACACTAAAAGCGCGTGGGGGATTAAATGTTTTAAACTACTTTCCATTATTTTCGAAGGTTTTATCAACTTTTTTCTCTGAAAACTTAATCTTTTGGACATTTAAGGACAGTCAGAACAAAAACCTTTGGCCTGATACCAACCATCGTGGTTAAACTTTTGACATAAATTTGACAGTAAATTTGGACTTTTCAACCAGACTTAGCACTTAAAAATTGCGTGTACACAAAAATCGCGTGGGGGATTAAATAATTTAAAAATTTTTGAATGTTTTATCAACTTGTTTCTCCAAAAATTAACGATTAGGACTGAATTTTATAATTTCCTCGGCAAGAAAAAATATTCGCACGTCTAAATGCAAACATTCCAAAACTTAAGCTTAACTACTAACCATGACCATCAGATGCTACAATTTAAGCAAGTAACAGTCAATTTTAAAATGAATATTTTACTAAGATGCTGATGTACAGGCGAATGGCTCAGTACAATAACAAAATATCACAAACAAAAATCGAAAACTGAACCGATTTTCAAAAATTCATTATGATATTTTGATATTAACAAAAAATATGTCAACTAACTGTTGGAAAAGAGTCAATGAATGCAAGTAAAGAAAAAAAAACTGACTTTTTTTTGAAAAAATCTAGGTTTCCGAATTTCGAAAAAAAATGATGGCATTACAGCACTTTGAATTTCTAGAAAAAAATATGATTGACTTTTTTGATGAATATCAACCCAACTTGGAAAAATTGGATTAACAGGTAAATTAGTTGATTCACTGGGAAATCTGTAAAATAAATTTCATGTTCGAAAAAAGAAGTCGATCATGTTTTTCGTGACCTTTCCACTTTAGCTGTTAGGTAATGGAATTTGCCTTCCTTTTGAAAAAGGAAATGAACTGAACTTAGTAGGAAATCGTAATTCAATCGCACGCACTGACGGCGCTGATACTCTCACTGATGAAAATATGTGCCAGGCACTGACATCTTTTGAAAAAAAAGCCTTTTTTGGCTTTTTAAACCAACTTTTTTTCATTGGCCTAATTTTTTATGATCCAATTTTTTTACCCAACTAACTTACTCTTCTCAGAGCTGCTCATGCTACCTGAAAAAAAATCTTTTCCTGTGTAGCCTGCTTTGATTTTTGATTTCGAACGATTAAGTAAAAAGCGTTGAAAAAATCTGGCACTAATAATCATTTGCTGGCACTAGTGGCACTGATATGATACTGATGGCACTGACAGATCACGCTTCGCACTGATTTGGCTCTGACAGGACTGATACTGTGGCCACCCTGAATTCCTTGTATTGTTTGTGAGGTCGTTTCCACAGCAAGATCACCTTTTAAGTTAGTTATCATAAGCTGGCTAATTTTTCGCCTTCAAAATAAGATTATAATAATTTCATCTACCTTTAGTCAAAATTTGAATCCTGTTTCTTACATAGTTGCAGAGAAAACGAACTAAACGTTAAGAAAAAGTTCGTTCATTTTCTCGTCAAAATCAAAAGCTGCAACTTCTATGTCCCGTGACTGTAACTCTAATGTGGTATTATATTGCATCCCAAGCCCCTTTTTAGTCGTGATTGGGGTTCCAGAACAATATTTCGAAAAAAATAACTGTTTCGACAAAAGTGGACCTGAAGTTATCGATTTTTCAGACTTATTCACATGGCAAGGTAATTAACGCACTAGGCTCCAATTCCGATACTATTGCTAACTTATTTTGCCTACACTTTTTATGCCGAGTATCTAATTATATCACCTCCAATTCAAAAACAACAGAAAGTTTATAGCAAAATTTTTTTTGAATATTTCAATTTCTTCGCAGATATTACTATCTTTGGAACTTTCTGAGCTACTTTTATTTTGACAGGTTGCTCTTATTTTTTGTTGGAAATAATTATTTAAAAGAATGAATATTTATTTAAATTAGAGATGCACCGGATTCCGGAATTCCGGCTGATTTTACAGTGAATTCCGGTTCCGGAATCCGGTAAAAAAATACCGGAATTTTGTGCTCAATTTTACTATCATTTCCAATCAAAAAAACGAACTTTCAAACATTTGAATTATTGATTCAAAAGTGGAATGTTATCATGGAGTAAAACCATGATTACCAAAAATATCATTATTCATCAGCACTATAAACGAATTCCGGAATCCGGCAGTTAGTAATTCCGGTTCCGGAATTCCGGCAAAATAAATTCCGGTTGCATCTGTAATTTAAATATTTCAATCTATCGCTCAACCCCTGGGTAATATCGACACAAAGTGATCAGAGGCAACACAGACCTGAAATTAGGAAAAATCCTAATTATTTAACTGCAGCGAATTTAACTGCCCTTCGCAAAACTTAGCGGTGCCTGAAAATCGAGCACCGTATCTAAAAAACGGATATTTCTTCACATCAGATCCTTAACAATAGATACCATATGGTAAGCATAAGTAGCTTTTAGCGCAAAATTAAACAACAGTCAACGATTCACTAATCAAACTGTTGTATCAGGTGAACTGAATGTGAATGCATGCTTAATTTAGACCAACTAATGTGCGCAATAATAACAAGACTGCTCGTATCAGGGCGAAGCCCTGAATGTTCCGACTGCTTTTGAAGGTTTATGGAGCAGCAGTAATAACATAAAAACATTATATGAAATAAAATAAAATGAAAATTTTTTTTTTCTAAAATTTGAAATTTTTTTATGAAAATCATCCCCCCACACGCCATATAAAGTACAAAAAGATAATTTTCGTTCCTTGTAACACATCATTTATGGCAAAGAAGCTTCGTTCAACCAATTTGGAACGATTTATAAGACGGATTAAATCTCCGCTTACGCGTTAATAGCGCGAATTATATCGCGTGTTAATTGTCCCAAATTGATCAAAATGGCCAAAATGGCAATCTTTAAACCCTCATAACTTTACGAAAAATGATCACAGGTGAAATTTCTTTTCAAATTTAAGCTCAGGTCAACAATACCTTTTGAATGATATAAAAAAATTCTGTCAAAAATGGCTAGTTAAAAAGTCGAAATTTGTCTGAAGAAAAAAAAACTCACCCCGAGCACAAATATTCCGTTACTTTCGTATCGAAAGTCGGAACAACAAGGACACACCAGCGGCTGTGACAGATTGATTTCGTCCTAGACAGATCTCGTCCAATTTTAATTTCAACATATTTCGTCCCATTTCAAAGCGTAAACAGATTTCGTCCCACAGAAATCTGTATGGGACGAAATCCGCTAAATAAATAGGACGAAATCTGTAGTAAGACGAAATCTGTGCCAATCCACACTACCACTTACTGACAATTATTTAATTAATATAGAAATCGTAGATCATTTGTTAGTCGTCCGAATCCGGCCACAACAAAATTATTTAAAACATCAAAGGACGCCGACTCTAATTAATTTAGCTACCAACAGCACATCCTGTATTGTCGCAAATATTCTGAGCAAATCATTAGAATTTAATACCAAGATACATGTTGCATTAAACAACAGCATGAGCTAGTTCGATTTGACCACAGAATGTTCTCTATGACTACAACCAGAAGCAAATAGACAATCCTATGTTCACAGCCTACTTCCAGAATCAACATGTCTTCATGTACATAACACAGGCATTGCCATATAACGCCAGCAAATACCGAGAAACTTCAAATGCTTCCTGGGTCTTGAGCGTTCAAAGCACGGGACTCCAAAGCGGACCCTTTGCAAGTTGCCCTTTCTCACACCAGTAAACTACATGTATTTTGGCGTTTGTGATTTCATTGAGCAAAAAAGAAAACATTGATTATGTTTCAGCTTTCGCCAATTTAACATACAATCAATTACCATTAGCAACTTAACGACTTAAGTCTAATTCGAAGCCTCCAATTGATTTAGGATTTAATTGATTTATTGCACATTAATCTTTTTTTGTTCTAATTTGCATTGCATGAATATAACATCCGTCTAAATCAAAACCAAATACTCAAACGAGAAAGTAAAAGCATGTCATCATCAAATAAAACTTGAAAAAAATTACAGTAGTCTGGCTAGAACTCGGCTGGCATCATAAAATTATGATACACTCATCGCGCGCATAACTACCTCGTCTCTATTTTGATAACCAGGACACCCCCACCAAGTAAAAACAAAGCTCACATGAATAGTTGCTGTTATTTTATCGCTCAGCGTTAACGGTCATATTGAAGCATTCGCTTTTAAAACTGGTGTGCTGTCCAACAATGCGTAAATTAAACACATTTTGAAAATTGCTGAACCACGGATGTCGAAATATTCGATTGCAATAAAATGTTTATTTGCTTGACTGAAAAGAATTTGCACTTCTTGCATCGACTATTTGGTTCAAGATATCTCCCTTTTCAGTTTAGTAGCAAATGGTTGGCGCTGTTCACAACATCTTCGGATTGTTTACAGAGACATTAAAAATTTCAGCTGGTCCTTTGAATGAGGAGTTTAAACAATACGAGTCCAAACAATCCGATCGTTTTCAATCTCAATGGCACTCATCATAAAAAGCATGAGATTTTCGAATCTTAAAACAAACCAAACCAAATCAACGCTGCTGACTCTTAAAAGTTAAAAAAAACACTCCAACATCGCATAACCATAGAGGCATGGTCAGCATCGTGCGCGCCGTTGAAAAATTGAACATTCTAAAAGCAAGATGTGTTTTCGTTTCTATCTTTTTTCTAATTTAAATTTTTTTTTCATAAATAAATAACTGTCTACCCAGTCCCTCAGTTAAAGTATCACTTAAATTTTGTCAAATAATTGACATCACAATTATTAAACACAAAATCTATGCTTGATCAATCTTCCCCAACTCAAAAATTGAATAATGATTGCGAGAAGAAATTAAAAAAAGACTGTATTAGTCTTGTGAAGCAAAACCTTAAGAGCAACTTTTGAGTAGTCTTTTTCATAGCAATTTTCCAATAGTAGATTGAATTAGGACTGCGCTTCGAAATGGTACACGAATTACCCCCATCTTAAATGTATTTATCACAAACAATTCCGTTTTCAATCAAACCCATAAAAAACGATAATGAGAACGCGAAAACAAGTCGTGTAGTACTCAAACAACTTCAAAAATAACTTAAAAAAATTTTTCGACTTTCTTTTTGGCTGAATAGTTTCTTGACATCGTTTCACGTTAGATTGAAAAACTGAATTGCTTGCTGACAAATAAATTTAAGGCGGGGTCAGTGATGACAATTTAACTGATTCATAAAACCTTCAAACTCATTGAAAAAAGGATGATTTTTCAAAGGATCCAGTTCATACAAAAAAAATCTGTCCACTTAAACATTGCAAACTGTGTAGTAAAGTAGCAAGGGTTAGAATTTTCGCAGCTAATTTTCTTGAGAAGTCCGATTCCAGATAAGTTTTCATAAACCATTTTCTCGAAATATTGCATCCACCATTACCTCGAAATTATGAAGTTCCTCTTCAAATTTTTTTTGGAGAATCAGAGGAATCCAGTGGTTGCTTGACAGATTTTTTACAAACTGGATCAATTATACTGTCGGATTGAGCAATTGGATACTTCCGGAACATAGATCTTAAGAAATTATATGAAAAGATTTCATTAGACAGCAGCCTAATCCACCCTCGGAATACTTTGTATTGCTGTGAGGATTTGTTTCGAGCTCACATGTCTTTTACACAAATTTTAAGCTGCTCTTCGTTGACAAGCAAAAAAATTGGCAAAACGGTATCTTTAAAATCGCAAAACAAAAATAACAAAACAAGCTGTCAAAAAAATCAAAACAGACAACGGGATTCAAACCGCAGACCTAGCTATCAAACCGAGCTTTACATTTCTGTTTTTGTATACCTATACTTAAATTGTATGTAATTTGGGTTGATCTCGCACCAAAATCGTATTTGCCCGAATCTTGTGGAATTCCGACTACAAAAAGTGGCTGCACTTCAAATTTAGCCTCAGGGCCATTTCTCAGTGCCTGCAGTACCAAACAAGAAATTATTATCACTAAATCGACGAAACGGTAACTGATCAATTGTAGCAAACTGATAACAAAGAAACCAAAAAAGAGACGGCTGCTGTAAAACCGCAGTTTTTTAAACACGGTTTAGCTCCTAATTTGCCCTCCGTCAGAATTTGAATTGATCTGAAAGAGAAAACTGAATTTCAACCGCAAAAGTAAATTTGAGCGTTGGCTTTCTTTTTCCTGAAAAAAAACAATAGCGCATTGACATCATTGATTGATTTATGAAAAGGAAAAATTTAAATAATCAGAGTTGGTAAATTTCTTTAAGAGAGTTTCAACTACAGTGAAAAAATGTTCAAAGTTGCTTCCATATTTATCAAAAAAATACACAGCCCGGGCTGGAAATAAACCCTTAACCTTAGGATCGCACGGTGCATGCTTTACCACTAAACCAACTGCGAAGTGACCTCGAAATTATTGAAGTTTCATAACAAAGAAAAGTCAACTTTTACAGAGGTGTTATAAGACTGTTTAATCGAAAATGTCCAGTTCCCGATTCAGTCTAATTTTCTCAAACACAAGTTCTAGTTTTTCCAAGTTTTAAATTGAAGTCAGAAACACGAAAAATACAGAAACATTAAATTGAGAATTTATTAACTGATCAAATATTGACATTTTGTTTTGTTATTAATTGAAACTTTCACTAGAAGGGAAACGATAGAAACAAACATAACCGCATATTTAGCACCAAACGTTCAACCAGAACTTAAAACACAAACTGAGTTAAAATGCGGAAAGGTTGCAATTTGCAGTAACAGCCCGTTCAAAATTAAGTCATTTCTACTTGGTTTTTAATTATATTTGTGCAATGGTACTAGTCAACTATTTAACAAAGCAAGTCACCTAGAGAGGGTTTATAAATGGTCTAATCCTGAAATTTTGACAGCTTACAGATAGCTTACAGATAGACTAATTAAAATAGTATCTTTTTAATGTTAGGTTAGACAATGCATCGTAACAATTGCACGAGATAAAATTAGCACTTGATTTAGCACTTGTAATCTGGCTCAAATTGATTGAAAAGTATGCTGTTATTCTAAGATTTTAAACCAAATATTGGGGGTGGGTAGGGACACATAAAAATAGATATCTGTTACAAACCAATAAATCAAACATTTGACAGAATTCAGCACAAGATTAACACTATGAAGAGCACTTCAGGTAGCACAAAATAGGCTTATATTATAAAATTTAGAGTTTTGAAGATTATTGCGATCTAATGTCACAAGGCAAGAAAGATACCATAGGCTCATCTGTCCTCTTTTAGCAACTTACTCATCGTAAGGCGGAGATATTAGCACCATGTTTACCTGGTCGGCTGGGTTAATTGAGAAGAATGAGCAGTCCTCATCATCATCTAGTTGAGAGGTTTTTACCCTCAAATCGCCTCCAGATGATGACTGACTGGAGGGGACAGCAAAGAGGTTGGCGTTTGCCTTCAGTTTCCGAGGAGACAAAGTTGCTTGTAACGCTTCTGCCTGTTTGAGCGCACTCATATTCGCAGTATGTAAATGAATCATCGTGTTGGATCTAAACTTGTCCTCGCTTATGACGAATTCTGCTTCTTTACTAAACAAATCCTTTGCCACAATTGCAAAGGGTCTTGCCCAGGTATAACATCTCTTCAATTCTTCTTGGTCCAAACATGTGAAAAGTTGTTTGAAAGACGCGTCGAAAGCTAACAGAGTAGCCGCCGCCAAAATTCTGGGAGCGTATTGCACCGATTCATATGCCAGCGTGCACAAGTCCAGTAGCATAGACGTTCTGTAGAATAGCATTGGGTCAAAAGTTGAATGTATGAGCAGGTTGTTCGAAGAGGTTCTCTCGCCTACAGAAAAGGATCTGATTATATCAGCAGTAGCCCCTGGACTGTACTTGGCGTTTTTGATTTGCAAAAACAGGAGAAGCCATTGCAGCGACGTCATTGGAGTCAATTTCCATCTAAGATGTTGGACTAGGCAAACTTCGGTCTCAATTATTTCGAGAGTATCGCAAGCACCGTCAGTCACATTGGCGAACTCTTTTGTGGGCGGAGGATATATTTCCTCAATTTTGGACGCAGTAAAGAGAGCAGTGGTCCCGAGGAGTTGCAACTTGTCGGCTCCTATTCCTTTGGTCAAAGATAGAAACCGGTCGAAGAAATTGGCAGCCAAGTAGAAGGTATCCTTTCGCAAATGGTAAGATTGAGACACCTCCGATAACCATTCGAGTACTACTGCTCTGTGTTGAGCAGTGATTTTAGTGTGATTCTCAAGAGCATTCCTATTCTGTCGGTGTGTTACGTCATCATCCGCAATCATATCTTCCCAGCAGACTCTACTATCTCCCCAGCCGAGCTCAGGCATCGGGCACCTCAGAGCACCTACGCAATTTTCATTCAAATCTTGTCCAAACTTCGAATCGGCAGTTGGTGTAATTGGAGTATCTGCAATAATTTGTCTTGTAGCAGCAAACGTGTCGGGTGTCAAAGCAGGTTTTTGACACTGTTTTGAATTATTTTGATTGCCGACTTGAGATGCGTAGCTTAAATGTGCTTCCGGTGTGTAAGCTTGCGACGCCGTTCTCGGTTTTCCCTGATTTGCCAAATATTGAGCAACAATTGCACTTCCTGAATCCCGAATTGGGTACCTGTCCAGGGGCAAAAACTTGTCAGTAACAACTGCAGGACAACTCGTAGTCAGCTCACCGGATGTTTCTTGAGCAGCGACCATATCCTTATACTCGTGTGATTTCTGAGCAGCTAGCATCAGAGCGGGAATCTGGAATATGGAACTAGCACTAAGCGCGGCTTCATTGTCAGTTTGCATCCTCGGAGGCTCATTTTCCTGGTCGATCTCCGTCGACACATCAGTCATTTGGCTGCTTGCGTCATCACTAGCATCATAGAAGCTGTTCACGTCATTTGAATTTGAGTTCTCAGTACATGCCAGGAGACTGTCTTTGTCGCAATCACACTCCTGGTCCCCGCTATGGTTCTCGTCCATCTGCGTGTTTGATGCTCCTGAGCTAGAAGCGGCTCCAGTTGAACTGGACTGATTCGAGTACTCGTCCGTAGAGAGTGAGAAGTAGCTGCTGTCCATTTTGGCCACGTTGATCAAGTTGTTCTCTTTATCAGAGTTGGAAGCCCCTGAGTCGCTACTGTTATTGCACAATGTATCCACTGGTCCAAAGCAGTTGTTCAACTGATCCAAAGGAGAGTTCGATCCAGTTGACGCTGTTGATTCCACGGTCGTTCTATGAGCTGCTGTAGCGTTGAATGCTTGAAGAAAATTCGAATTCAAATTCGCGCTATTTTCAGTCAATGGATGGAAGGAGTTTTGAGCAGTGTTGAAGAACACGTTGCTGTTATACATCAAGCTGGGAACAGTACTAGCTGTTGGCATATATCGAAATTCCTGTGGTTGCTGAATGAATGCCGACGTTGACGCCTTTTGAGCTAATTGTGCCGATGACATTCCGGCGAGCAGATGAGCCACGTACAGGTGATTAGTCCACTCCACGCTCAATGGAAAAGGGGTATTATTATTCAGCCCAGCCGCAACAGTTGAAATTGAATCTTGTCCTCTGGAAAAGGATGTCGAGCTAGAATTCGCAGCAAAATGTGGAAGCTGCATTTCTTGCTTACTATCTTTCGCTGTGTAATTATAAGAATAATTACTATTTGAAGCTGTGGAATTTGTCGAACCCTTTGTCTGTTCTTTCAAATCCGGTAGATAATCCTGATAATAAAATGAGCTACTTCCTGTAATTGCTGCTTCCTTGTTGTTCGATGCCTTTTTTGACTGGATTTTAGCTTGTTCGTCTCTTGAGATGTCTTTGCTCACGATGGAAAGAGCAGATGCCTGTTCTACTAGCAAATTCCCACTCACGGATTCCTTGGCCTGTTTCTTCGATTTGCGTCTCCCACAATTCGACTTAATACTCCGACCTCTAAGCGATTGCGTGGTCTGAATACCTTGAGGCGCGTTGGTTGCACTCTTTTCGTAACTACCTGGTAGATGCTCGAACAATTGAATCCCGTCCTCTTTGAGAGCCGGAATTTTTGCTATGTCGATACAATAACTACTGTGTTCGATATTAATTTTACTCTGGCTCAGACTGTAAATATTATTTTGGCCAACAGGACCAATATTAGTACTGTCCTCTGCAAATAACAAAGATGCAGGTTCAGGTTCTTTTGTTTGATATCGATATTCAAATACTTGATTGGGACAGAAGAGCGAGGAAATTTTTTCGGCGCTATTTGCACTATTTTGGGGCTCAGCAGGCCTCTGGTTACTAGCAATAATTTTAATATTATGAGAGTGTGTTTCAGGCGAGAACGACTTAATCTGTGCAATCGTAGTATCACAATTAGCTCTATAATTATTTTCAATTTCTCTAATCTCTCGATCGTTTAAATCCGTTTCTGGATCTAAGCTACTATTGGTCCAAAAAGGAGTCTCACACGCTAATTGGCCTGGTTTAATATCACTTGAGTCCACAACCAAACTTGGACCATTCGTGTTATTCGCACCGACTGTTTGAGGTGTACTGGCGGAGCCGACTTTCCGGTGGTGCTTGAATCGAGTCTTGGTTTGATGTCGGGATCCGATTGGATCACGCTCTTTGACAGCGGCAACAGTGCTCGGATTGTTATCTGGCCTTCTTTGCTTGGTCGCTTTGTTTGAACTGCGGCTTCGGCTCTGTGCCAGTGACAATCTGGTGTTGGCGTTCCGTTTCGGCATGCCTCCAGTTTAATCAAGCAATCAACGCACAGGCACACGCAAATGGTTGTACTTGCACTGAGACAAGTTATTAATTGGTTAAGAGACACCTAACAATTAAGCACGATAAACCTGAAAAGACGGCTCAAAAGATCATATGTTGCAATAAATGGACTTGCTACGAAACCCTTAATTGTTAACTTGAGCCAGGTAGCACCAAATTGAAGTAGTGGTCATAAAAATGGAATCTTCAGGATTCGAACTGGAAAGTTTTTGGAATGGTGAGAGCAACTGATTGCAAATAACCCAGAAATAAAATGATATTCTCCTTAAATATATCCGAGGGAATTAGCCTCTGGTCAGTCAAACACAGCTAGTCAATAAATAAATCCAAACAATTACTAATAATATTACAAATGTTTGACAATTCATTTTCTCAGATTATTAAAATGCCTTTCAACTGGTTTGGGATAAAACGAAGTCGGTAGTTTCCGTCCCTATGGCGGAATTCATCACAGCCTCGGATAGGATTAAACTTCTTAGGGTACGAAGGGAAACGACTTCAATCCAGTAGCGCAATTTGAGAAAACGCTGTTGAAACTCTCTCTTGAGTTTTAGGAATGAATTAGACATACTAACAACCTTACCGCTTCAAAGCTGTCCGATGCCAATGGCCTAGAAAATGATTAATCCAGTACTGCAGCACATGAATAGAATTAATAGAAAGAGAAAACTCCCTGCACCTGAAGAATGACACAGACCCTGTGTCACGCTCGCGCTTAATTGTATAGAAGCGTAGCAACTCAGTTGTCAATTTTTCAGAAAACAAAAACTTGAATCCTAACTCAAACTTAACTATAAAAACTTTTCTTGATTGGCTACGTCAAAACAATGCGTGATATGGATTCACCTTCTAAAATCAGGTATCGGGGGCGAGGCGTGTCCACAAACTACTGAAACCAGGGGGGTGGCGGTGAGCTGTCTTTTGAAATTAGATAAAAGATATTCAATTGAATTCAATTCATTTTTATATCGAAGCCACAATGATAAACACAAATATGTGTTACAAAATTGCTTGCTATGTTTTTTCAGAGTGACTACATACTTACATACTCGTTTTGTTATCGGGACAACTATTTCACCATTGAAATCATGTATCGTGAGGGGGTCCCGATAATTAAGCACCTGAGCACCTGATAATAACGAAAACCAACACTAGTTGATTCGTTTATAACCAGTAACATAAGGAGATCATTTTCATTGTTGATAGCCGTTCATTTTTCAGTTGTGACCGCCTAAGTCGTATAACAGTTTGTACCTAATCGTGATTGATAAACAAGTAGCTGCGCAAGTAGCACAGAATGTTTTGCCCAAAGAAATCAAAGTTGAGAAGTTCAGATGGTAAAGAAAAAACCAACCGAATTAGGCATAACGCTGCAAAATTGACAAATAATTGATTCACAAAAACCAAATTTTCAATTTTTCTTGATACTGATTTTTCAGATTTTATTAGCTTGCAAGAAAAAATATAAAACTGTTTATACCGCCAAAAAAACTAGTGATCTTCTCATAGTCTTCATTCGAGCCTGCCAACTTTCAGAAAAAAAAACATCAACCACGTATCTAGCCCCCAAAAATGAAATTTTCATTAAGTTCAAGCACAAGTTTCAAAATCTAAAAAATGACTAAAAAATTTTATTGACTTCGTCTTGGTTGATTGCTATAGCCCAAGAAAAATTATATAGGACAGCCGACGCCATTTATTTTTTCATCTCAAAAACTGCAAAAACATAAACAGCTTCATTTTTGACTTTCTAAGCTAATTTTTTAGATGTTTATCTGAAAATTAAATAAAAATACTTGCAAAATTGAAAAAGCCGAA
Source organism: Symsagittifera roscoffensis (assembly GCF_963678635.1). Classification (NCBI taxonomy): domain Eukaryota; kingdom Metazoa; phylum Xenacoelomorpha; order Acoela; family Convolutidae; genus Symsagittifera; species Symsagittifera roscoffensis. The sequence goes on from NC_087062.1 coordinate 58,568,909, forward strand.
TACTTGTTGAAACATTAACTCTGATTCAAATAAGAATCAAATATGAACCATATGAACTAGTTCATATAATATGAACCAGTTAACGGTCCTGGCTACTATCCTTCATTCAAATTGGTTTGCTCATCCCAAAACAAGATAAAACTGTTAGATGGAAAAGAGTAATCAACGCAAGGAAACAGAAAAAAAACTAACTTCTTTTTGAAAAAAACTTCAACTTACAAATTTTCAAGAAAACAAAATATGGACTTAGAGCTCTTTGAACTTCTAGAAAAACTAGCCCAATTTGAAAAAAAAAACTGATTAAAAAAATTAATTTTGAACACAGAGGCGACGAAGCTTCGCTTCGCAAACACTAGCGACAACACGAGAAAAATCAGCACGATAAAGTGCAAAAAAAACTACAAATAAATCTCGAATTAGTTTTTAAAAATCGACGTCTGAAATTCTAACATGCGACCTAGAGATTAAGAGTCTCACGCCCTAACCACTCAGCTACGAAAGCTTACTAGATACAAAACACAAGTAACAAACAAAGCAGAGAACAGACGCTATGCAACTTCCAATGCTACAGTGAAATTTCCATATAAGTGAGCACTTATATTTGCGAGTTAGCTTAGAAAAAAATGAAGGTTCGTAATAATACACTAAACTGATCGCTAGTGTAAACATGCTGGGATATCTGAACATGAAAATCCACTTTGGAAACTTTATATCAATCACGCTTTTCGTGACCTTTACACTTTTGCTGTTCGATGGTGGAGTTTGCCTTCCTCTTTACAGAGGAAATGAATTGAACTTAAAAGGAAATCATACTTCAAACATAAAAAACCGAAAATCAGAAATGATCATGACAACCGAAGTTACTGCTCTTGACCTTCATCATTTCACCCAGTCAAAAAGTTTCTGGAAATTCCTGAAGAAAAAATTAAATAAAAGTTTTAACTACATTCACGATTCTTAAAAGATTCTTCGAAACAACTTTTATCATTTAAAGTACCCAGTATTGCGAGGGAGATTCTCAGTTTGAAAAACTGTTAGAAATAGTCAATTAGGAAAACTGTTAAGAATCTTAAGCAAAAAACTGATTCAAAAGACATCTCTGGGTCGTTTTCAACAACTTTTTGACTAAATGATTTTGAGACACTTAGGATCAGGCTGGTTAAAAATTGCATTGCAATTAAATTGTACCTTAATAAAAATTGCAATGGGATAATAATTGCAATAATTATAATTAATGCTCTCAAAACCAAAAAAGTCCCTCAAAAATGTAAATTAAAGATAGAAGCAAGCTTAGCATCATAAAAATCAGGGTTGAGCTTAAGGAACATAAGAGCTTTCACATGATGTGAAAGCAGCCTTTTTCGTTCGGGAGTAAGTATATACTTTGCGATGCTGAATGAGCGCTCGGCAATGTTGGAAGTTGGCGGCACCAATGCAAGTTTAGGCTCGTTTTTGACTCTCTTTGCAGACAGCACCTTGTTCTGCAAAATCTGATTGACTCGCAGGTTCATAGTTTTCGATTTCTGCTATCTTTCTCCAGTTCAAAATTCTGCAACTGCCGCTGGTCAAATTCACCCAGCCCATGATTTTTTTTCAAGATAGCATTTTTGAAAAGCTGGCTATGTATAATATTCGAAGAAGTTGAAAAATAATGTTACAGGATAAATATTCGTCAAAGCATCAAAAAGTAAGCGTATATCATGGAGACTCTATTTCTGCCCTAATACTTTTTTTTTATCGTTTTCATCTACTTCATCAGCAAGTTGATTTTGCTCAACACTGTTTCACACTCCTCCAGCTTCTTATTCGTACTCTCATTGTCCCCAATAACACAAATGATATCTTCAGTTCGACGGTGATAAACCTTAGAAAGAGTGATGCGAATAAAATCAACGTGACTTTGGGCATCTAGTTTTTCATAAAATAAAATATCAACCATGTATTTAGCCCCAGAAAATGAAATTTTCATTAAGTTCAAGCACAAGTTTCAATATCAAAAAATGACTAAAAAATTTTATTGACTTCGTCTTTGTTGATTCCTATCGCCCAAGAAGAAATATATAGGACAGGCGACGCCTTTTATTTTTTCATCTCAAAACTGCAAAAACGAACAGCTTCATTTTTGACTTTCTATGCCAATTTTTTTTAGATGTTTATCTGAAAATAAAAGAAAACTACTTGCAAAACTGAAAAGCCGAATATTTGCTGAAACATTAACTCTGATTCAAATAAGAATCAAACATGAACCATATGAACTAGTTCAAATAATATGAACCAGTTACCGGGCCTGGCTACAATCCTTCATTAAAATTAATTTGCTTATCACAAAACAAGATAAAACTGTTAGATGGAAAAGAGTAATCAACGCAAGGAAACAGAAAAAAAACTAACTTCTTTTTGAAAAAAAAACTTCAACTTACAAATTTTCAAGAAAACAAAATATGGACTTAGAGCTCTTTGAATTTCTAGAAAAACTAGCCCAATTTGAAAAAAAAAACTGATTAAAAAAATAAATTTTGAACACAGAGGCGACGAAGCTTCGCTTCGCAAACACTAGCGAGAACACGAGAAAAATCAGCACTAAAAAGTGCAAAAAAAAACTATAAATAAACCTCGAATTAGTTTTAAAAAATCGACAACGTCTCAAATTCTAACCTGCGACCTGCAGATTAAGAGTCTCACGCCCTAACCACTCAGCTACGAAAACTTAAAAGATACCAAACACAAGTAACAAAAAAAGCAGAGAACAGACGCTATGCAACTTCCAATGCTACAGTGAAATTTCCATATGAGTGAGCACTTATATTTGCGAGTTAGCTTAGAAAAAAATGAAGGTTCGTAATAATACACTAAACTGATTGCTAGTGTAAACACGCTGGGATATCTGAACATAAAAATCCACTTTCGAAACTGTATATCAATCACGCTTTTCGTGACCTTTACACTTTTGCTGTTCGCTGGTGGAGTTTGCCTTCCTCTTTACAGAGGAAATGAATTGAACTTAAAAGGAAATCATACTTCAAACATAAAAAAAACCGAAAATCAGAAATGATCATGACAACCGAAGTTACTGCTCTTGACCTTCATCATTTCACCCAGTCAAAAAGTTTCTGGAAATTCCTGAAGAAAAAATTAAATAAAAGTTTCAACTACATTCACGATTCTTAAAAGATTCTTCGAAACTATTTTTATCATTTGAAGTACCCAGTATTGCGAGGGAAAAGTCTCAGTTTGAACTTAAAAGGAAATCATACTTCAAACATTAAAAACCGAAAATCAGAAATGATCATGACAACCGAAGTTACTGCTCTTGAACTTCATAAATTCACCCGGTCAAAAAGTTACAGGAATTTCCCGGAGAAAAAGTATATAAATGTTTCAACTACATTCACGATTCTTAAAAGTTTCTTCGAAACTACTTTTATCATTTAAAGTACCCAGTGTTGCGAGGGAAAATTCTCAGTTTAAAAAATGTTAGTAATAGTCAATTAAGAAAACTGTTAAGAATTTTAAGCAAAAAAAAACTGATTCAAAAGACACCTCTGGGTCGTTTTCGACACTTTTTCGACTAAATCATTTTGAGGCACTTAGGATCAGTCTTTTAAAAGATTGTATTAAAAATAAATTATACCCTAATAAAATTGCAATGGGTTAATAATTGCGACTTCGTTCTTCTTGAAAATAATATTTGTAATAGTTACAATTATTGCTCTCAAAACCACAAAAAAGTCACTCAAAAATTAAATTAAAGATCAGACGCAAGCTTAGCGTCATGAAAATCAGGGTTGAGCTTAAGGAACATAAGAGCTTCCAAATGAAGTGGAAGCAGCCTTTTTCGTTGGGGACTCAGTATATACTTTGCGGTGCTGAATGAGCGCTCGACAATGTTGGAAGTTGGCGGCACCCATGCAAGTTTAGGCTCAGTTTTGACTCTTTTTGCAGACAGCACCTTTTATGCAAAGGTTATTTGACTCGCAGGTTCAGAGGTTTCGATTTCTGCTATCTCTTTCTCCGGTTCAAATTTCTTCAACTGCCGCTGGTCAAATTCACCCAGCCCAGCGCCACTGATTTCTTTCACGATAGCATTTTCGAAAAGCTGGCTATTTAAAATATTCGATGAAGTTAATAAATAAGGTGAAGTTACAGGATAAATACTCATCAAAGCATCAAAAGGGAAGCTTATATCATGGAGACTCAATTTCTCACTTATTTTCCGTTTTTATTGTTTTCATCTTCTTCATCAGCAAGTTGATTTCACTCAACACTGTTTCATAATCCTCCAGCTTCTTATTCGTACTTTCATTGTCCACAATAACCCAAATAATATCTTCAGTTCGACGGTGATAAACCTTCGAGAGAAGGATACAAAAGATCCATTTTGTACTCTAAAGTCTACCTTAAACAGGGACAAGCTTCGAAAACTCACGGGTAGTTTCTTCTTTAATAAATGAGAAAGGTAAGTTGCATTCTGAAATGTATTTAAAACAATGCATTTGATTATTTGAATATAAATTGATCTAATTATAGTTTTTTTTAGCACAGAGGGTTCGTTCAAAACATATTGATAAACAACTACAAAGAAAGTAATGTTTTTGTTCTTACCAACTGAAAAACCAAGGCTATTCCAAAAGGAGCAGTTCTCTGCATTGTTCTGGCAATGTACCCATAACGGAGGCTGCGTTGCCCATTTGAATCGCAATTGACAGTCTTTGGATAAGTTGGCTATATGCCTTCTTGTTGTGAGTTTCCGGTAACGCCATCAGCTCTTTTCCCGTCCGAGCGGGTGAGACCAACAGGTTCAAGCTGAGACGGGAGGCCTGCAGAGGTAAGTGCTCGTTTTATGATGTCGTTGATCATTAAATGCCTCGGAAATCGCCCTGAGCTCTTTTTGCAGGACAGACCATGACGTCCGTCGGCTCTCACCTCGCTGCCACAGCTGCATAAATGGTTCGCAAAGAGGAACTCCCAGTCGTAGTCCGAGGGAGATTCGTATCTGTTCGTCAGTGAGCTTGAGTCCGATCGCTTTGGAGGGGTATGCGTTTAGCCATGCGCCAGCTATCTTTCCTTGGTATGCCAGAACTCTGGCTCTTGGTGTCTCATTGATTGCATTCACCAAATGGATGCGCGCGAACTTTTGCTTGTTGACAGCTGCGGACCAGTCTTTTTGTGCTGCGGGCTCCTTGATCACAACCGTCGAGTCAGCATCCGAGAAGGCGTGCCAATGCTCGATAGCCGAAAACAAAAGCTCGTTGTCAAGGTGTGTGTCCTCGGGAAGAATCTCGGAGATGAGTTTTTCGCTGCCGGCCGCTGAAGCAAGAAATGCAGATGGGGCGAGGTGGACAGCTGAACTCAAACCGATTCCGCCGTATTTTACTGGGTGCGTTGCCTGTTCCCACGAGGTGTCATCTATCTTGACATTTGAGATTGATTCGAGACTTAACCGCAAGATCTCATCGTATTATAGTTGATTTTACTATAATGTTCTTTTGTGTTTACTAAAGTTATCGCAAATTTTGACCAAACTAAATATGCTTCAGAGTTTTAATACAAGAGTAAATATTCTTGCCTTTAAAAGTAACCCCAGTCAACGTTGGTTGGTTTTTCAGCATCTCGTTTTTCCAGTTTGGATGATCTTTAAAAAAATGAGAATACAAATTGGTGTACCCGGTGCTAGCTTCCTGGGTTTGGAGTCACTCATCTCAGAAAAGAAAACCTTTACGGCTTCTCTGCTCATATTTTCAAGAGTTCACAATTTGAAACTGCGCACCAGTTTGATCAAGGAGGAAAGTGAAACTGGCGCGAGCAAATATAGCGGACGGGAAACAACCTGTTAAACAAACAAAACGACCCATGCAAACGTTTGGAATGTTTGCTTGGGGCGCCATAATAATTTTTATCTCAGCAATATAATTGCAGTTTTCATAAGCCGCATAAAATTAATTGTTCTTTGGAAATACCAAAAAATAATAATTGTAGATATTATATTGCAATTATTTTATATTCAATTATTTTTTTAACAAGCCTGCTTAGAATTGGTGGCTCTGTTCATTTATTGGGAACTCTCTAACACATGTACCGCTCCCAGCCTAGTAACAAAAAATCTATACACCAACAAGCTGTGCGTTCAATATTGGGGGATTATAACCTTCTGTGGGGGCTACAATGGGAAAGAGCAGGTAATGTTTACAAGGAAAATTTTGAAGGAGCCGTATCATACTTTAAAAAAATTCATTCAAATCTAAATATTTTATATGTTTCTCAACACTTCAAAAAATGTCTAAACACTTGGCCTTGACCTAAACAAAGATCATAAGTTAAATTTAAGCCGACTTTGAAGAAGATGTAATATACATCATCCGCGTTAACCAAATTCCCCAATAAAAAAGCTAAGAAAATCTTGCGTCCATAGAGCGCTTGGCCAAATAGGAGGCTTTTAAATAGCATTTACAGCGTTACATTGCGTTTTGGTTAACTGTCAATTATCGGCTGTGAGTCAAATTAAATTGACTTTTTCTAGATATTGCGCCTTGTACATAACAAATACCGATGAACACCTGTTTCATCGTAACGGTGCAGTTAGTCATTAGCAGAAAAAAAGGTAGTTGATTGTAGGGCTCCTGGTATCGACAAAGTAAATCTTAATTTAAAGAACAGATACATTCATCTGAAGTTTTAACTGCGTATTCGTATCAAATTCTTGAGACGAATAAGAAAAAAAACTTTCATTTTTTTCATTTTCATGTTTAATGTCCGATCCAACTGAAAACTTTTCCGACTAAACACAACAAAAAAAACGCTGATGTATAGCCAAAACGCTGATAATAGGTTCGTCCAAACTATGCCAAAAGAAGGAATGAAGCAGGTGGCCTTCTCGCCGAAATCTTAGGACGTAAGAGACTAAGCATGATGAAAATTGAAACGAAACCATTCGAACAAACAGTTGAGACAAAACCAAAAAATAAGCAGTGAAAAATAAAGTGTACCCAGTCGAATAGCCAGTTGATAAAAACTCTGCTAATAAGACTAAAGAAAAGAATAATCCGAACAAAGATTTATTCAATAAAAATGGGGAATGCACCGTAACAAAGCAAAAAAATATATTTTGACCACAAAAAATTGATTAATAATTTTTTTCAGAACTTGTGGTCATACTTTTAGTAAATTATACGATGATAGCTTTCGTAAAAATGTGAGAACTGATTCGATAGAGCCAACGCCAAAAACTGAATCAATTTCCCAAAATTAATTCAGACAACAGTCCACACAACTGTATTCGAAAACTTAGAACCCATTTCGATTCCCGGGCCCGAAAAAAACTTTTACCAACGAAACTCGTGACATGAAGATGCAAGGGCATTTGCTAATATGTTGGGAATCTGTATGTCAGAGGGTCAGAAATTATCAGGTTCACATAAGTTACTACACTGGACCTTCATCATTCCACTCGGTCAAAAAATCATTGGTTCTATGAGATATGTTTAAAAAAAGTTATTAGTCAACAAAAATACGAACGTTTTCGTTATAAAAAGAAGAAGAAGAAGAGACTTTATTAGTGAATGATACTACATATAAAATTGAAATTTTGAGTTTGCGTAATTCAAGCTTTGAGTTAAATTGTTAATGTTCAGGAACGACATGTTGCAACGGCATTTGATAAGAAAGTGCATGGATTGTCGAGATTGAAGGTTGATTGAAGTTGCTGTTTAAGGAAATTGAAGAGTAGAGTCTTGGTTTGTGAGACTGTAGTTGTAGAGTTGATGTCGACTTTTGCTAAAACACTATTGACGCTATGAATTGTTCTTTGGAAAAAGCTCCCAAGGGAACAGAATTTGCGGGTAAGAGGTACAGAGAATACCATTCTCTGACTGGATCTGTTACCCGGTCTCGATTCACTAACATTAACATAGTCATTAGTATCGAAGTCATAACAGTTATGTAACAGTTTGAAGAAGAGAAGACAATCAGTAAAAATAATTTGATAGCAAATAGGCAGTATGTTTAACATCACAAGACTGTCAGTATAATTAGTGGAACCAATTATCCACTTAACTGCCTTTTTCTGGAATTTTTCCAAATCACGTAGCTTTGATAAATTTGGGTACTAAATACAAGAGTTATAAAGTAAAATGGACCTCACACAAGAAATGTACATTTGAAGCTTAGTTTTAACAGGTGAGTTGAAAGGAACATTACGCTCTAAATAATGAAAACACTTTGTGGCTTTACCAAGTTTCGCAGAAACATGGTGATTCCAAGACAAAGTAGGCGAGATATGAATACCCAAGTCTTTGATATGATCAACAGAGCATATTTCAGACCCGTTAAGATAAAGGTTGAAAATAAAGCTAATGTTTGAAATGAATTTAGTTTTGTCTGGATGAAAATAAAGACCGTTTTGAGTTGCCCAGGTCTCTACCGAATCTAAATCAGACTAAAAATTGTCATGACAGTTGTCTCGATAAAGCAGTTTTAGGTCATCAGCAAATAAAGACGGTAAGGAATACTTGACAACATCCGGGAGGTCATTGATATAAATAAGGAATAAAAGTGGTCCTAAAATGCTTCCTTGTGGTACACCGCTAGAGATGTAACCTTTGTAAGATAGAATGTTGTTAATACGTACTCTTTGTGAGCGATTGGAAAGATAAGATGAAATTAACATGATAAAATTTTCGCCAAAGACAAAAGAAGACAGCTTGTTCAGCAACTGTTTGTGTGACACAGAGTCAGAAGCCTTTTGAATGTCAAAATAAACAGAACAGAAATTTTCATTGGCATCAATACATTTGTAACTATTTTCAACATATTCAAACAATTGTGTAAACGTGCTGCGCTTTTTAACAAATTCCACGATAATTTACGATGTCAGATTTTGGCCCGGACTTATGAAAAGGCATGATAAACGCCTCTTTCCAAAAATTGGGCCAAATACAGCAGGTAACAATTTGACTGAATCGAATATATACCATAGGCGTGAGTGCATCAGCATTATATTTGAGAACAAATGGTGGAATGCCATCAGCTGCAACTGCTGTGGTATCTGGTACCTTTTTAAGTAAACTATTTACATCACTTTCACCAAACGATAATTCGCGCAAATTAATGGAAGTATTATCAGAAAAACCGTTATACGTAAACGTTTCGCTTTTGTACACAGAACAGAAAAAGTTATTAAACAAATCGGCTTTGGTGTTATCAGTAGAAGCACATGATGCTCCCAATTTAACAACAGAAGGAGTTGGTGTGCTGCCAGAAAGTTTGTGAAGAAACAGTCGTTAGTATCAAGTGGATGAAAAGAAGACAGTAATGTAATTTTGTCTAGCTCAATCGATTTATTCAAACTCGTTGAAGATCAGACAACAATGTCGAATAGAGCAAATTGAATTTCGCCAATTTACGCTACCTACTCAGTAGAGACTTTGTTACTTTGATGTATGGAATGGCTAGAAAAATAGAATGGTAACATAGGTCTTTTCTTGCGTTTTGACTTGGGTATACAAGATATAAGTAGCATCATCAGTAGCTTCATGTACGACTGAAAGTCAAAGTATTTATAAATAAAAAGATTTTTACAATCAAAATGATTAGCATTAAAGTTATTGAGTATCTTAGAATTTTACATAACTGTTACAGCGATTTTAAAACAATAAAAAAATAAATGAATTGAACTTAAAAAGAAATCATACTTCACACATTAAAAACCAAAAATCAGAAATGATCATGCTACCCGAGCAGAGATTGCAATATATTGAATGCTCAGATATTGAATATTGAGACGATAACGATATAGAAATTTTAAAATTGAGATACTGAACGTTAGATATTGATATTGAACTTTTTGTAGATATTCTCAAGTATTTATTGTATATATACAAGATACTCTGCCAAAAATCTTGTATATATTGTAGACTCAACTCATTTGTTAAACAAAACAAACAAAAAAAATACACTGCAAAGCTAAACTAATTTAATTATATATTCCGAAATTCAAAATTGAATTTGGTCTCGGTATCTAAAACAGTGATAAGAATGAGATATTGAGCTTTTAGATATTGATAATGAAATTTCATCTCATTTCATATTGAAATTGATATTGAATGGAAAATATTGATATTGAGCTCAATATATTGATACGGGACTGGAATAGCCTTTCGCTTTGGCGTGAGAACATCAGCTTTAGCTTTGGCTGCCGTGTAAATACAGAGGACTATGTTTCGCCAGCGGGCTCGACATGATGCACTGTCTCTAAGTTTAAGTAGGTCGTGAATGTTTGTTAGTTTATTGATTTCTTTATTTCTGAAGAATACTGGGTTTCTCTTCCAATTTTCTGAGATCTTCTTGCAAGGTCGTGACAATCGTTGTTCTGGGTCTGCCCAGGAACTTGCGGAGTTTTCCTGCATTGAAATACCACTTCATCGCCAACCAGCACGGCGTGTCATCTGGCAGCCTTAGTATATGTCCAAACAGTCGCCACCTCCTTTCCAGAATCTGGAGTGACAACGGTTCAGTCTCACACTTGGCATACACAGAGACGTTCGGTAAACGGTCTCGGAATTTAGTGGTTAGGACTCTTCTTAGTTGCTGTCAATGCTGTCAGTTGATTTTGCCTGGTCTTGGTTAGGCCCCACGTCTCGCTGTTATAGAGAAGTATTGGCTTGACTAGCGAATTGTCTATTTGCAATCGTCTCTTCAGCCTGATTTTATTTGATTGTCTCCATTGATGTTGTAGTTTCGCAAAAGCTGCAGTTGCGAGATTCGTTCTCTGAACGATGTCTTCTTCGTCACCTAGTAGTGATCCTAATTTCTTGGCTCTTCTCCAGTGTTCTTCATTTCTTGGCCCGCGTTTGACACTGTGAGTTCTGTTTTGTCAGGTGTTACTATCAGGTTGTGATCCGCTAGTATGCTCCCAATTTCTGAGGTTATTTTAGATTGTTGTTCTTGGCTCGTTGTTATAAAATCGATATCGTCAGCATATTCTGCTTGAGTTGGTGGCTGCAATGAGTAGTCATGTTCGCTTCGCATAAAAGGCTTCTCTCGAACGTAACTGAGTGCAGATTCCAAATATACTGTGCAATTTTTCCGCTTATTCCATCGCCTTGTGGTGATCCAACATTTGATTCGAAGCTTCTGAGGTTTGTATGATCTGGTATTTTGACTTTCAGTGTTGTTCCCGTCATCAGAGCTCTTATAATCCGCATCTGGTCTTCATTTGCAATGTTGCTGTAGATGTCCATCATTCGCTGTCGTTGAATGGTATCAAAGGCGGCCGTCATATCTATACCGGTTTGTAACATTCGCCCGGAAGATACATATCGACGGAAAATAAAACTACGTCCTAAGACGACTGGCTAACGTCTAAACAGAGCTTTACATGTTTTTAACCGTCTCTACCAAGCCAGTACTTTCGGTGGTCTTTCTAACATCGGGTCGACAAAAAACGTTACTGCTTTCGGCTTCGGTCAAAACACTCAAATTAACTTAATTACATGCAGAAATAGTGAGCTCATGGCTGGGTCTCAGTATCCCCAGACCACGAGGTCACTCCTAAAAACAGAGCTACTACTACTTATTGAATCATTATTGTTTTTGTTCAGTAGATAAAAATCATCATCTCCATCGAAGATGGATCGAGCCTTTCCCCCAACTCCTAGCTTCTCATCCTAGCAAATTGAATTCAGATGTTAATTAAATTCAACTCAGGACATGACAGGGAAGCTGAAAGTTTAAATAAGTTAATAAAAATTTCAGTCCCGAGACCCCTCCGGATTCTTGAATCCGGGGAAATAAGATCCTTATCTTCCTTCTGGAAGGCTGTCTTCCACCCTTCACCGTTGTTCGCAACGGCCTTGCAACTATTGTAGCGACACAATAGTTGCAACTCGGAGCGGTCTCTGCTACTTCTGCAATTTGTTGTTGTTTCTCAATCACAATTTTCGTTGTTAACGCTATCGCATCTAATGTTGTTGTGTTTTTCTCCGGTATTTTTAATCAAAATGGCCGTTTTTGACGTTTCCTAGAATTGTTACGTCATCAAATCGAATTTTTAAATTTCAGGAATTTCAGCATCCTTCAGCCTTCACGATTAGTCCAATCGTTCGAATAACGCTCTTATTCCTTCAAAATTGCCAATTCGGAAGATTCGCTGCTAAAATTTCGAATCTGCTGAATCTGCATTTTGGTGCATTCTGGTCGAATGTCACACACTCCCCGGACAGTCCGGTCAATGTCCTCATTGAATCTCAAAATGTTCGTAAAATAGGTACAGTGTCATCGAACAGAATTTACACAATGCACGAAATTACTTTTATCACTACTATGCTTCTCCCCTTCGGAAATCTTCTTGTTATTGTCCTGAATTTTAAAACTAAGAAACTCTGTGGTTAGAAAGAACAATGAAACAATCTCCCTCTTTGAGAGATTACCCAAGCCTTTCATGTCACCACAAAGTGATCAGTTCTCCTAGCTGATTAAAAACAGTCATGCAGGCTGGAACATTTAAATATACTCTTTCACTCAAGCCTTTCTAAATAAATAGTAAGTAAGTGTCTCTAAAGCCACTTAACTAAAATCAAAATGCAGATTTATAAATGGAACAATTTCAAAACTCAACTAAATGTTTCAGTTTTCAATTACAACTTGGTTGCTTAGTTTCTCACTTGAGTTTTTTCACACACATAAAACAATTCTGAGTTTTAACTTTTTTTTCATCACTCCTTTGTTTTCTTCTTTTTTTCGTCGTTTAGAAGTTCTAAAACTTCTAAATTCTTCTAATTTTGTCTCTTTTTGCATCTTGTTCTTTCGACCATTCGTCAATGTTCCATCTCTTCCTCCTGTGATACTGACTCTGCACTTTCAGTTTCTGTGTCTTGCAACACATCATCAGCTATTCTGACGCTGTTGGAAGCAGTCCTCCAACACTTCTGCTCTTCTACCCTCTGTTTGCAGGTAGGGGATCCACGTTAGATTCTCTGTTCCTGCAGAAGCTGTTGTGGAGACACAACGTCACATTTTTCTCCAAATCTTCCTTCAACATCTCTGCCTTCTCCTTTCCACTACGTTCACTTGTCCTGGAAATTCTTTACACAGTGGTGGTCACTGCATTCCGATGAGTCACGAGAGCTCGCTTGAAAACTCCTGCTCCAATGTCCAGCTGATATTCACTGTACACTCTGCCGTGCGTCGACATATGCTTCTTAGCATATTCGTACAACCATGCAGTCATGTTAGCTCTGAACCATGGCATCAATCGTTTTCTTGCCCATATCTTCTTCACTTCCATCGGAATGTTTAGAATCTTGCACACTGTCTCAAAAAAACCTAAATCTTTCAGACATTCCAGTTTCCGCAACTGTTCTCTCGTCGCTGCCTCCTGTCTATTGTTTGCTTTCACATGAGCTTCCAGCCATCGTATCGCCATCATAACTCCCACTATCACTATTGTTATGGGCTGTGATGAGTCTGGTAAACCCATGGAGAGCAGCTCTCCAGAGTCCCAGATCAACACCAGATTACTACGCTTTGGATACTACCAGCCCTGCAGCAAGCAGTGGCAGGGAAACTCGTCATGTGTCAACATGATGCTCCTCCAATTACGTTTTCCCGAAAATTCCAGTAATGGTTCCACTTCCATCATCACTCGGTGGACTTCATCATTCTCGTCTACTGTATTGTAATCTGTAACAGTTGATCCTCTCTGTTTCTGTCTCTCAAAGTCACTGAAGTTCCCGCTCACGTATCCCATGAACTTCCTTCCCAGTATCGATTCCAACTCCTCCTTGGTTCTCTCGAACTGCTGAGAACATCTTACATAGCAACTCGTAAGATTTCTCGGACATTCTCGTTAGTCTCACACACTTTGGCACTGAGAAGGCTTGATCCACGATCGTTCTCGTACTCTTTACATCCACAGCTACGAAATGTACCGGGTATCTGCTCTTGCATATTGGAGCCAATGTCGAACCCACCAAATATCGTGCTCCTGATGGTCTACACTAAGTCTCACTGTGTCTGATGTTCATTTCCGCCTCGATCGCTTCCCTCCATTTTCCTATGTGTTTCTGCTCGGTTTGCAGAACTTCTGGGAATACTTCTACACGGATGGCAGTGACCATCTCATGTCTCTGTTCTAGATTCAATAGTGACTCTAAAGAACTAAACATGCTGTAGAATCCTAGTGCAGTCACTAGATTCACCTCGGTTCCTCCATGACAATCCGCTATCAGTTCCGTTTCCGTTCTTGCTTTCATCACGACGTTTCCAAACAATACCGTCAATTGCTTGTTTTGTTTCTCTAGGGTCTTCACACAGTCCAGACCTCCACAAACGTGACCCTCCAGTCCACAGACTTCCGCCAGACAGCTACCAGGTTTGACCCAGTCTTCTGGTCCCCAGCCAGGCAACTCCATTTTATCTTCACCGTTGCTCCTAGAGGCCGTTATCATCACATTATATATGATGTTAAGGTCAAGCAGGTTACAGTCTGCATTCAGCTACCTCTGCACGTCTTGTGTCGCCCGTAATATCGAGTCAGCGTTGGGACTAGGACACCATGATGGCCTCATCAATTCCCACACTGCCATCAAGCTCGTTCTCAGTAATTCATCTGAGAATCCCAACCCAAACTCCACTCTTTTGTCGGATTTTGGTACGGAAGGTGCAGTTACCTCTTCTTCCAAGACCAGTCCCAATTTGTTCTGTGGATTATTAGCGCTCTTAATTGTTACAATTCTCGACGTCCAGAATCTTAGTAACACTGCCTGCTCGTAATCGAAGAAGCAATCTTAGTAACACTGCCTGCTCGTAATCGAAGAAACAACACTCAGGAAAGGGTTGTACGCTATCCCTATGATTCCGGATACGTAGCTGTACGACTTCTTCTTGATCGGTCCAGTATTCACTGGATTTCGGCAGTGCCCCCATAAATTCTTTAGTGAGTCTCAGCTCCTTGTTTGAGAATCTCCTGATTTCGTCTATCTTTCTCATGGGCTCTAACTCCTCGGATTCTTTCATATTCACCCTCATCGGTTTGCTTTGCTGCATATCCAGCAGTGCTAGCAAGAGTAAGGCTTTCGCTCGCTCATCGCCCTCCCTCAGCATCTTGACACAAGTGCTCAATGCAGTTACTGAAATCTAGTCCATCATGAATCGAATGAAACAGAGAGCGTCTCTCCGCTTCGCACACGCTACTGCTGCTCCCTCTTGGACTATCAGATCCCTCAGGTTCGTCATAAGGAAAACCTTCTCTTCTTTAGTCCTCTTTCTTTCTTCTGAATCATATTCTTCGCGATTCAGTCCCATCATGCACCAGGCAAACCTCCGTTGTAACTCTGTTCTTACGTAAGGTACTGCCATGAGAGCGTGTATTCTTGGAGCAGTCCTCATCTCTTCTTCGAAGTACCGTAACACCACTGCTTTCCTTGGAAGGCTCACCAACTGCTCCATCGTTTCTGCCTGTATCTCAGACGGCGCTAAAGTCCCGTACGCCTTCTGCTTGAGGGTTGTGCCTTGCAACATTGTCTCCAGATAACCCTCCAAGGCACTCTTGTCTTCCAGAGCCATCACATACCCTCTAGCCGAGTTTCGGTACTCCAACAATTCCAATTATCCACCGGCGGGTTCATCTATCGACACAGCCTCCGATACTGTCAGTCGGTTATACTCTACTGGTACTAGTTGTCCTGCGACATTTCCCTTTCCGTGATTCATGGGAGATGGTTTAAAGACTTTCATTGTGCTCTCTCCACATTGGCTGAGTATTTCCATTTCTAAGGTTGCCCCAGTTAGAGTACGGTCACTCCTCTTGGATTTATAACCTGTTGACTTTATTCCCGCCATGAGAATGGGTGGCACCATCGCTATATCAGTCAACATTTTATCTGTGCCAGGCAATTGATAATCACCTTGTCCCAAATCCATGACCTCTTCGACTCGTTTCCTTTTCGCTGAACTGACAGCTTTCATCGATATCTCCGAATCCACCTTCGTCTTTCCTACTCTGCTCGGCATCACTCTGCTGCCTAACTTCATTTTCATCGCGTTGATCTTATCAATCACCAATTTCGAACGCATCGTTCCTCTCCTGGTTCTTGACAGATACACCACCTCTCCTTTATCGTCCTGCGGTGTCATCTTTATGGGAGAATTCGCTTCACGTTCATCCGTGGCTGAGTCAATCAACAACTCACTCAATCTCCCTTCACACTCATCAAGCTTGTCAAGGACTTCCCGCATCAAGGGTCGATTGAGACCTGTTTTCAGAATGGACTGGGTCCCATAGCTCTGAACCACTGTCCAGACTTCTTCCATGAACGCCACTCTGTCCAATTTGCATCCCGTCCTACTTTCGTGGTCTCGGTGATGTACTTTCCATTCTTCTTCGGGCAACGTTCCCAAGAAGGGTACTCTGGCTGAGCCCTCTATTCTTCTTCTTCTGGGCAATTCCATGAGGATTCTTTGTTCGTTGTTTCTTGAATTGCCAGGAGAGCTGCTCTCCGGCAAATTCCGTTTCATTTCCATAAAGGCTGACGGAGGCTCAAGTGTCGAAATGCCTTCATCCGCTGGCTCATTCGTCTCCAACGTATCCGCGTTGTTCTGAAGATCACTGAAGATATTGAAATCCAGGCTGGATACTCCTCCTGTCGATGCCCTGTCGTCTTCCCCACCAGCTTGACTTGCATCTTGTTGCATGGGTTCTTCGGTTTGACGGCTTCCTCCCTGTCCGTCATCTCCTTCTGACATATCCGTCTTTGAGCTCGAGGGACCTTGCTTATCGTAGTCGGTTCCTTCCAGAAACTTCGGTATGATCAATGTACCGACCGATCTATCTTCCTCTTCTCCATGGACCACTTTGATTTCCTCGCAGCCGAAGGGTGCTAGCAAGGTTCTCGTTTGCAGCGTTCCTACTACCGTCAACTCCGGTTTCACACTAGTCAGGATCAAGGAGGCCTCAGGCAGTTCGGTCCTGCCTCTCATCTTCATAGGCGCTAAGCCTAATCCCGCCCCTTCCTCATCAAATCTTCCAGGCTTGGGAGTAGCGGCGTTGCTTATTCGCCTTCTCGTCGCTTGATCCGTATAGGCAAATCGTGTGTACTGTAACACAGCGGCATTTCTTCCCACAAAGTATGTATCAATCGTTGCTACGAAATTCCCTCTTCTCCTTTCATTGGTTTCAAATGCTCTCAACCTAGGAGTTTGTACCACGGAGACTGCTCCGAGCAACATCCTTCTTATCAGAGGGAATTCAGGGATTGCCTCCGGCAGCTTCTCGTAATCACCCCAGTCTTTCGTCTCTTCTCTCACTTTATGATATACTGCAGTGAGCCGAGGCACTCTGGTTATCTCATCATTCGTTTTATCATAGGGTCTCAGATTCCAAAGCTTCGGAAACACTTCGATGTATCCTCTTTCTACTTCTCCCATGCGATCCCGGAAATGATCGTCAAAGTTGATGACTGTCATCTCTGGCTCTGATATTTTCGCAAATAACAGATCTTCACTCATGAGCTCCCGCAATGTGTGCTGCTCACACCAGTTCAGTGCACTACCGTCCACTGCTGATATGAGGTTCAGGTGCAGCACCGACCTCCTATACGCCTCCATCTTAACGTCAGGGAACGCAAATGTGACTGCTGGTCCATAGATCAATGTCACAAACTCCGTTACTCCTCTGATCAGTACTAAGGGATCGGTTCTCATAGCCAAGCTCAGATCGGTTAACAGGGGCATGCCTCCAACATGTCGTCTAACATCTTCTTCTCTTTCGATAGTCTCATCTTCTACCGTTCCAAAGCGATTTTGTTGTAAGAGATATTGGATAAGAGTGTGTCTCAAGTCTCTTATCTTATTCCACGAGTCCGTGGATTTCTTCATATCTAAATTCCTCACCCTCTCTCTCATCTGCTCTGGACAACGTGTCAATTTCATTAGTCCTCCCAAGTTTTCGTGGGTAATCGCAATCAGTGTTAGAAGCCCATCTAACCGCAGGTTCTGGATTCCGTCGGTGAGCAGCATCGCCGGTCCTTTCACGAAACTCTCTGCTCCAAACGTCACGAAAAAGGCTATTAGTTCCACTATTGACACTTCCACTACTGCTTGGAGGAATTCCTTAATCAAGTAATGAGAGACTTTCGGGTAGACTTCTGCCAAGAAGGACGCGGTCCATCCGGCTCCCAACCCTTCCAGCATGCTGTCTGTCCGTTCAAAGCCTTCCTGTCCCTTCACTTCCTGGGTCCAGAAGGTTTCCAGGGTAATCTGACACATTCTGTTTACAAATTCTCCGACATTTTCCGCCAGGTTCACCTCCTTTAACAAGTAGACATGGATCTTCCTGATCATCACAGGGCCTTGCTCAAAAGCATCTGCACCCAATGCCGCTACTCGAGGATTTAGGTGTAGCCACTGGTTGGCTTCCGGCTTGGTTCTCAAAACCATCGCCTCCAATTGACCTCTAGTCTCTAGTGATTTTTTCCTTCTCGTGTTTTCACCTGTCACTTACATTGCTCGGAACCATAAGTCGTTGGACATCGCTACGATCACTCGATGGTCGTCGTCTATTCCCGGCTTAAGCTTGAGTTGTCGACTGAAATTGGACAGTTCCAACTCCAGCACCTCGTCCAACACTAACATGTGCAGCGCATAGTCCTTGAATCCTCTCATCGCGTTCGAGATATCTGACCACACTGCAGGTAGTTCAGCCCTGAGTGGCCTCAGGTTCTCCATCTCTATCATGCGATTTGGGGCTGATATGATCACATCATATTTTTTTTCCGAAAGCAAGGTCACAATCGCATACACGAATTTCAGTCAATCCGGGAGATGCGCATACCCCGTTGACAACGCGAATACTACTCTCGGTGTCACTTTGGTGAACGACCCCTCCTTCGTCGCATCCACCACTTCACCCATCGACTCAAGGATTTTTTTTATCGCTGGCCACACAGCATTCTCTGCCGTTGTAGGATCTCTGAGTCTGCTCAGAAAACCTCTACTGTGTAGATGGTCATTGATACCAGCAAACACGATCGTAATTGGTTTCATGTCCGTCTGCCTTTGTACCCCTATAGCCAGAGATACCGATTGCAGTAGATCCAGATCGACCGCTGCCAACATTATAACGTCCGGCCAAAACAGAGACTTGGAGATATGCGCCAACTCTGAATTTGCTACTATCATGATCTTGGCCTTCCTCATTTCTGCTTTGTCATAGGCGGCGAAGATGGTCTCATCCTTCTTTATCGCTTTCAATCCGCCGTATCTTTGGACATCACCATCTTGATTCACTAGTTTCGGGTATATTCTTTCCTTCACATGACCAGGGGGTGTCGTCAGCTGCCTGAACATCTTCACGTGTTGTCCAATCGGCGCTCTCGTCGTCAGAAATCTTCCTGGTCTCTCTTCCCGATTCCCCTCATCATGATTCAACCTCACATCTTGCAATGGTCTCGCATTCACTGATCCCATTGTGTTGTTAGAGGGCAGTCCCTCTAGGTCAGCAAATCTCAAGGCCGTCGTGGAGCTGAAATGTATGCTAGCGGCTATCAACCAGTCTAAGCCGATTATCGAGTACAGTCTGCTGACGGATAGCCTCGCTCCATTCAGCATCCTCCATGCATCTTCGATGAAGCTCACCCTCTGGAGATCCAGCTTCATTAGTTCATCTTTGTACACATGCCAGGGAGATGGTATGGGTCTTGACCACATCAACGAGCCTCTGTCCGGGCGTCTCTCCTCTCGACTGATACTTGTCGTCTCCGATCTCGTGTCCGATCTAGACGTGCTGGCTGTCTCTTCGATTGGGTTAACAGGTCCTATTCTTCTCCTAGGATGGATGGCCCTCCTCATCGGCGCTTCTCCCAATCGATCCTGAACGTCTGTCCTTTGACCTTGTTCGCTGGAGCTCTGTTGTCTGTAGTTCGTGACGGCCGGGACCGTCCCCAAGCGTGTTTCCAGGCTAGGAGGCACAAAGGTGGTAATCACCGCGTCATTCGATGTTCCTTCTTGCTTCAGCACTCCTGTGTCAAAGAGTTCTGCTTCTAACTCATCCAATCGCTCCTGGAAGACTCTGTTCAACCAAGCCTGTCCTTCTATACTATCGAAGTGGATGCCGTCCGTGGTCAGTCTAGCCTGATCCATAGCTCTCAACTCATGTTCGATGTCCATGAGGATCATTCTTCCGGCATTCCGACTTGCGAGATTCCTCAGGATGTTATTCCACCTGACGACTCCTTCGTTGTGCCTTCTTCCTGCTGCTGACAAGCTCCTCGTGTTCATTGGCACAGTGCAAACGGTCAGTACCGCGCAATTGAATTTCTGCCAGAGGGTAGTAAACAAACACACCATCATTGATTTCCATAGTGCTTCCTGCTCATCCGAACCTCTGGAGATGTCATTCGTTCCAACCAGGATCATCACATTGGGGATGCTCCCTGGGTTCATTAGTTCCACCATTCGATATAACTGGGCTATTGTCGCGCCTCCGAAGGCCATCACCGTGGTGACCCAAGAGGTCCTCAAATTCGATAGTACTCTGACCAAGCTGTCTCCCAGTATCAGATGTGATCTCCCCAGTGGTGGTTGCTGCAGGTTAACTGCCGGGTTCCAAGTCGCTCGATTGAAGCAAGCTCTCGGATCTGTCTCCGGAACTCCCGTGAAATTTTATCTCAATTGATTGTTCTTTTGTACGTCTATTACGCGAGACACTTTCTTCGCTGGCATCTTCTGTATCCTTCTCTCTGTAGCCTTCGAGCTCCCTATGAGTGGCGTCACGTCACTTATCCCCTGTCTGATCACGGTCTGGGAGAGTCGTACTCTGCCCGTGTCGTCGATCGTTCGATAGGGTGCAGTCACCCCGGAACCTGGCGCATTCTTGTTGGCGACCAGTCGTCCAGCTGTCTCTACCAGCTTCCTCACCGTTTGTTCCACGACGGGGTCACCCAAGGTGTCACTAGGGTCCGGGATTGTTACTCGATCTGTCGCTGTCGGGAGCCGTGTCTCGATTGTCTGACTCATTTCTCGAGGCGTCAAGAGCTCCATCGGGGACTGCCCACGAGGAATACTTCTTGCAGGTATCACTTTCTCCACGGCCGTTGTCAACGCCATCCGTTCCGATCGCTCTTTGTAGTCCTGCCTCAAGCGCTCAATTTCTTGACCCTGCTTTTTCTTGCAGTCTTCGA
Organism: Symsagittifera roscoffensis; assembly: GCF_963678635.1. NCBI lineage: Eukaryota > Metazoa > Xenacoelomorpha > Acoela > Convolutidae > Symsagittifera > Symsagittifera roscoffensis. The sequence goes on from NC_087062.1 coordinate 58,590,079, forward strand.
ATAATTTCTTCCATATGTCCCAATCTTCCTCCGTACTGAGCATGGTTTTGGTCATCTCGTCCAGCTCCCTTTTCGTCCTTTCCAGTTCATCCTTCATCCCATCCAGATCTTGCATGGTTTGAATCGTCTGAATCTTCTGTTCTACTTTCGCCCTCTTTGGTGGCACCGCTGCTCTCAGTGGTGAACCAGACGAGGCAGCCTCGCTGCTCATCTCCTGATGCATTCTCGTCAGCCCAGGTTTGGGCTTGGTGGGCATAGGCATCTCACCTGGTTGGTAAGTCCTAGAACTTCCCAATCCAGGCTCATTCGCCAAGTCACTCCCTGAAAGGGCCCCGTTTCTGCACCTCATCACTCTCATGTTCGGGTGGTCTAGTACTCCCCTCTCTCCATATGCTGCCATCAACAGGACTTCCGTGGGCGGTCCCCACGGTTGTCATGCCCCAAGATGTTGATCAGGGCGGTCAGCAACATGACTACCTCTGGGTCCTCCAGAGCGAAGTCTCGATCCATCAGCCGAGGATAGATCGCATCTATCATCGGTCCTACATATGCCTCTGCCAGGTCCATCAATTCATCCAGGTTGAAATTGTCCATTCTGTTCTTCAAGTTCGATTCGATTTGATTTGATTTCAAAGTTTTGACTCAAGTGAGCAATTAAATGATCAATCAAGATCTAGAAAAGAAGTCACAAATATCACACTTGTCAGTTTCATCCTAACATATATCGTTAAAATTTACTTAAAAACAGTTCAGATAAAAAGATTCTTATCCTGAAATTTATTAAAATCAATCGGTCTCTAAAATTTTGGAATTTGACCTACGATTGGACAGTCCAAACTTTGGATCTATTCCTAAGATCGTCATTCAGTTGTTCATGGTCACTAACCCCTTCTTACCCACGATCTTAATAACCTAACACATAACATAACATAACACACATATCACACATTACATACAACTTAGTCTTTAGCCTAACACCCTCTCGCACGTCACTCAGCCTATACTTAAGTAATATTTCTTATGTAAATGTACTTGTATATTAGTATCAGAGAATATCACGTGTACAAGCGCGTACAATTCCCGAGGATGCAGTCGTCCTCTGTTTGGATCGTACACTGTAAGCGAGAGCTCCTTCACGTCCATTTCCACGAGGAAGTCCCTCAGCCTCGTCAAGGACAAGACTAGGTTCTCTGGGTCCACGTGCTGCTTCTCCGTCGCCCTCGTTACCAAGAAGCATAGGTATTTTCCCGGTATCTGTGACGCCGCCGGAGGTAAGGCCGCTACGCCCCCTATCCCTGGTCTTTGCTTCCAAAAGAATTCCACGTTTTTGTATTCTCTCTTAAAATCTGCCGCTAACGCTGTCCTAAAACTCATGTCTGCTGTGATTGCTATCGCACATGTTCTATTTGTGAGTATGAAATCACTGTCTGTTAGTATTATGTTACTTGAATATTCATTTGGTAAGTTAAAATATGGCTCAACTACCCTACCCAGGTCAGGTTTCTTAGGTTCTTCGCCTGTTTCTGCTTCTAAGTCTCCTGTTTCTCTTGCTACTCTTAATTTTTTTTATTATCAAGTTTTCAGTGTGGGTAAGTCCTACCCCACTCCCCGGACAAAAATATCCATCGACGTCCCCGTCGATCGCATACCGGGTATCAAGTCGAGGTTAGAAGCTGGAGTGAGTAGTCGTCCTTCCTGGGCAGCCCAGGAAGGATCATCTCGTTCGGTCTTGATGTATTTCATGCTTTCACGATCTACGTCCTGAATCGTGACGCTGGTCTCCTCTGGGTCCGAAGTCATTTCGTTCAGCCACTCTAAGACACGCAGGTTCATCAAGTCTTGTTCATATGACTGCTGTTGCTTGTCGTCGAATTCTACCTCGGGTTTCGACCGGTCGTCGACCCACTCATCGTCGTGATCATCGACTATGTCAATGTCTTGTGACACAGTTATTTCTTCTAGACCCACTACTTCCTCCACTATCTTCTTCAGATCTATCCTATCGACTACAAAGTCGTCACCGTAAGGATTGTATTTCTTTCTGGGTCTTGTCCCGTCCTTCTGACGAGTCTGTATCGTGAACGGAAGATCCGGTTCCAAGTTCTTGGGAACCTCTATCTGTTCGGGATCCTGCCAATCGTCCTCTGCGTAGGGTAAGGTTTCATCGTCCGCTTCGATCACCTCGTTTGGATCCAGGTTCAGCGGTGTATCCGTTCCTTCCTCCAAGACTTCGTTTCCATCGTTCTTCTCCATGGTGCCCTTCTCGTTGACCTCACAAGCAGGATCCATCATTAGATAATCCCCTTCTTCCATGTCTGCAGGTATACACCAGTCTTCTGTCGATGGATTGTGTGGCTTGATGTTCTCGTTGTGGGCGGCTCGGCCAGTACTCAGTCTATAAAAGCGTCCCTCCTGGTGCACCTCTGTAATCATGAAGGGTCCCCTCCACTTTTTTAGGAGCTTTTTTGTCCCTTTCAGCGGTATAACGTTCTGAAATACCCATACGTAGTCTCCCACCGAGTATGCTTTTGCACCAGCTGCTTTCTTGTCAAGTTTTTTCCTCTGCCTTGGCTGTGCTTGCTGAGTATTTCGTCTACACAAATCGTTCAACTCCTGTTGGCGTCTGATCACATCCCTCACGTAGACCTGTGGAGACGTTTTCTTTCCCTCATATTCTGGGTAGAAAAAGGTTAAGGGTAAAGACTTTTCGTGTACAGTTAGCATCAAGTGTGGACTGACTCCGGTGGGGGAGTGTTGCGTGCTGTTATAGGCTCCCATCACCTGTGGAAGGTATCTGTCCCAATCGGTCATGTACCTGGAACAATATACTCTCAGCATCGACACTAACGTCCTATTCTGTCTTTCCACTAAGCCATTCGTCTGAGGGTGGTATGTCGTGGAGTGAGCCTGAGCAACCTGTGAGCGTCTCATAAGCTCTTTCGTAAGCTCTCCTACGAAAGCTGTTCCATTATCCGATTGAAACGTCATCGGACATCCATGTCTCGCTATCCATGTATTGATCAGGTTGTCGCATGTCTCTTCCGCCGAGGCAGTTATGCAGGGCACGGCCTCTGCATACTTCGTAAAATGATCTATCATGACCAACACCTGATTATAACCACTGTCTGTCATGCATATCTTTTGGTGATCTATCTGCACCACCTCATTGCATTCAGACGACTCGATCAATTGTAAAGGAAATCGCAACTTCCTTGGATCTTTGACCTGTTGGCATGACAGACATGCTGTTACCCACTTCTCGCATGCCTTTTTCATTCCAGGCCACTCAAAGCGCTTCAGGATTCTCTGATATACTTTATCGATCCCCTGATGGCCCATCTGATCATGCGACCTGAATAATAGTTCTGTCAGATAGAGTTGCGGCAACACTATCGCGTTATACTTGTATAGGACTCTGTCTACTTCTCTTCTTTTGCAAGCCACAATCCCGTCCTTGTTCAAATATAACCTCCCTTCCTTCTGCATGAAGTACTGTCTCAGGATACGATAACTATCCTCCTCGAGGTCCCCTTTATCCGGAGAACCATTCTCGATCCACCGTTTCAGGTTGCTTGTCATGCGATCATTTCTCTGCGGCCTGAGAAGATCCGAGAGTCTGTATCTCGCTTTCAAGTAAGTCTTCATGACCCTCATCTGACTATTCAGCTCATTGGGCTGGTGTGTGTCCTCTTCCATCTTAACGCACCAAATTTTCGCCAGCGGCTGTGTTTCTTGTTTGAACGGCTGTAGATCAATCCTGAATACCTCTTTTTGTGGCAACAGACTTAGCGAACGTTTCGATACTGCTATTGTCTCCAAATCATCCGCTGCGTTGACAAAAACTCTTTCGCTTGGTATAAGATAGCGATCACTGTCAGGATCCTGGTACACCTCTTTGTCTAGATCCCTTGCACGAGTTTCCACTAGTAGTGTGTGGATCGCTAGTTCGGACAGTTCTGATCCCGAGCTCGAGTTCCTGTCTGAATAGGTGTCAATTCCTGAGTTTCGGGAATTTGCATCTGTTGAAGAGGTTGTGATGGAGTCGGCACGCTCCTCCAGATCATGTCTGTGCCTTCTCCGCATCCATCTGAACTCCCCGGACAAAACCTTGTTCCCCAGGTCCTGTTTTTCATCAGGAACTTTTTCATCTATCTCAGACTCCCCGGACAAACTTTCTTGTCCCGGGTGTTGATCTTGAACTCGCCGGTTTTTCTCATCGTTCGTCTCCCCGGACAAACAATCTAGCAGGTTTTGTTCTAACTTTTCACCTTCTTTATCCTGGTCCACAAAGGTGACGGTTTTCTTTCGCGTAGTGCTCCCCTGTTCTTTCCGTCCGTAAGAAGTACTGGTTAAAACTTCGTGTGGTATTGAGGATACTAGTTGCTGAATTATTGTCCTACAATCCCTCTCGTTTTCTTCGTGTTGTCATCTGGACGGCATGATCTTCACCTTCTCACTGACTGTTAGCAATGCCACTGCTGCTGTCCACTCGGGGTCATCTCTGGTCACTTCTCTTTCTAACAATCCACCTAGCATCCGCATCACTTGCGGTGTGACCTGCACCGTTTTATCCAATAATGAAAGGCTGTTTATATTCATGCGAGCGAGTTCTTGTCAGTCCAGGTTTGAGCGCAGCAACAGATCCAAGGGGACCGGGTCCTCCTTGGATAGGATCTTTATCTCGGCTGCTTTCTCTACAGGTAACTCGGGGTGTCCTGGAATTGGATGTCCAGACTTGTCCAACCATCTCGTTAAGGGAAGCGCTTCATAAGTTTCTTTGTCCAGAAACGAGAATCCCTCCTTTATTTCTGCCTGATTGGCTTGCTTCTGCTCCAATCTTTCATAGAACTCAGTTTTCTTACTGAGGCTGTCAGCATTCTGGTGTTTGTCACGCATCCTGTGCTCGATTATCATGTGGTAGCCATCCAATCTTACTATCCATCTACCAATATAATCTGATCCATCGAGTAGGTCTTCAACCAGGATAACGCTCTGTTGTCCACGCGTAACCTGAAGGGAGCGCTCCCCAAGTATGCACGGTACTTTTCTACGAAAGTGACTACTTTAAACATTTCTGCTTTTGGTGCACCATATTTCATCTCTGTGTCACTCAAGACCTTGCTGCCGTATGCAATGGGACGGAGAACCGTTCTTCCATTCCATTCTTGCTCTTGATGCAATATTCCTGAGATAGCTACTACCGATGCGTCTGTATCAAGAACATACATGCCCTTTTCTGTAGGCATGCCTAGCACTGGCGCTTCGCACAGTTCCCTCTTTATGTTCTCGAATGCAACTTGTGCTTCATCGTTCCATTCGAACTTTTTCCCTTTGTTGCCCATCAGCTTCTGCATCGGATACACCTTGTCCGCATATCCTTTTATGAACTCTCGGTAGTAATTGGCAAATCCTAGGAAGCTCAGGAGCTGTGTGTCCGTTCTGGGAGCTTTCCATGTCAACACTGCTTCTACTGCTTCCGGGTCCGGCCTCACACTATGCCTGTCCACCATTCTTCCCAGGTACTTGATTGAATCCCTAAAGATTTCAGATTTCGATGGTTTGCACTTCCAACCTGCTCTTTTCATGCATCCAAAGACCTCATCGAGCCTATCAATGTGGTCTTCCAGGGTCGGTGTCGCTATGACTACGTCATCCACGTAACACATCACGAGATTCCCGTACTTCTTGGTCACTCTAGTCAAAGCCTGAGCCATCGGTCTTCGAAAAGTGGCCGTTGCATTGCACAAGCCAAAGGGCATCCTCTTCCACTGGTACAATCCCAATTCGCACGCGAATCCGGTTTTCTCTCTATCCTTCTTCCGCAGAGGGACCTGCCAGAAGGCAGAACCCAAGTCCAATGTGGTGAAGAACTTGGCATCACCAAGCTTAGAGAGGCTCTCGTCCATTCGCGGTATCGGGTACGCATCTTTTATCGTTACCGCGTTCAAGTAACGAAAGTCGCAACAAAACCTAAGCTGTCCCACTTTCTTTTTCGCCATTACTACCCCGCAAGCCCATGACGATTTCGAGGGTTCTATCATGTCGTATTCAAGCAACATTTCTATTTCCGCTCGGCACGCTTCCGACTTGTGTGGCGTCATTCGTCTTGCGCCTTCCCTATGGGGAACGGCGCCCTCTTCAAGTTCGATTTCGTGTTCGACGAAATTACAGCAACCGATATCCGCCTTATGTTTTGAAAATACATCTGCGTTCCGATTTAGGAGGTCCCGCAATTTTTCGAAAACTCCCTCACCTATTTTCCCATTTAAATGTTATATCTCTGGCAAAACCTGTTTGTCAGATTCTAGTTCATATGACGAGGGGCGTTCCGGAAAATTCGAGCAGCTTGATAAGCCGTCGTCCGTTTCGGATTTCATTGAAAACAATTTATGAATAGATTTTAATTCATTAATCCTCTTTAAAATTTTATCTTTATTGGCATGATAAGGACAGTCTTTCACACTATGTTTCTTCAAGTTTTGTGTTTCCTCATAGTCGGTCCTCATCGGCAAAGCGTAACCAAGCTTCTTTCCACGCTGGATTGAAACCGTGGTGTCCAGTGTGTTCAATAACACACTGACACGCAGTCCATTTTGCGTTACCGAGAAGCTCCGGCCTAAAATCACCGAACTCTGACTGTTTGGATTCGGTACTAAACAAACCTGTTTACTATCACTTAACGAATTTAAATTTCTCATTCTAAAAATTGCCACCACAGCTTGTCCTGGCTGTAGTTTTACTTTTCTATCTACAAAAATTGGTACCTTGTTTTCGTCTGTTATTATCCTATTAATTGGTTTCTTAACATACGGTCCGGTCATTTCTAATCCGTATCAGACCGTTGTTCAAGTCAATCATCACGTCAAAATTCCTGACAAAATCTCTGCCCAAGATGAATTGGTCGGCGTCGTCCAAATTCTCTACCACCAGGAAGCTCATCCAAAGATCCCGTCCTCCCATGTGGAGGACCGTTATTGGTGTTCTTCCGGCTACGTAAATGGCACCTCGATTGGCGGCGGCCAGTCGGAGATTCGTTGGAATTAGATCTTCCCTCGTGAAGCCCATTCTTTCCCAAGTTTTTATCGGCATCACACTCACTACCGCTCCTGTGTCCAGAAGCCCTGTGACTCCGATTTTCGTTCCGTTGGTGTCGAGCAGATGTGCGGTTACATCTGCTTCATACCCAATGTGTACTGCATCTTGTTCCATCATGGCGTCATGGCCTATCCTGCGGACTTTGAGTTCCTCCTCACCCAAATAGATCTGACCCATTTGGTCATCATCTGTTGTTACATATGTCCTAGTGTAGATACTGATTCCATCCAAGTTCAGCATCACTTGATACGGCCCATAGACCTTCAGGTAGCGTCCAAGAAGTTTCTTCATGCGAGGGCCACCCGTTGTTAGTAGTGCTCGCACAGCTCTCGATTCAGTGCGTGGCTCCACCTGCCTCAGATAATCTGCATATGTGTCCAAATGAACCAAATTGAACTCAGATGGTTCACTCAGATTTCTGATTAACTGATGCCCAGCCACTGAGATTATCGACTGTATCTTGCTTCCTTGTGGCACCATGCCAAACCTCTGACCGGAGATCACATTATGTTTCATGCTCAAACTGCTTGGTGCCTTAGTCTCCTCGACTTCCGTTGCTTCGAAGGTATTCAGTTGCTCCTGTAGTTTCTCATTCTCCAGATCGAGTTTCACTTTTTGTTTGATCTCTTTCGTCACCAGATCCTGCTGCACTCTATTAAGAGCGTCCCTCGCGGCTGCTCTATAATCGATCTTGAAGTCATCAGCCGCAGTTGCTGGTTCCGGTTCACGTGTCTCTTCTGTTACCGCTTGCATTTTCTTTGCCGCCAGCTATTGAGGTTTATCTTTTCTGCGTGCCTCCGCTGCACTCAACAGGCGAGCCTTGCTGGCTTTCACTCCTGACAAAGCTTCTTCATGCCTTGGATGCTTGATGTCTGCCACTGGATCCCAGAATTGCGGACAATCTGATTTGAAATGACCTTCCAAGTTGCAAAAGAAACACCTCGGGCCGAATTTTGCAATTACTCCTCTCCTGAAATTCTCATGGTCCAATTCTGACGCATCTTCGTCCGCGAGGCTAAAGCCTATTGCTTTCATGCCTTGTTTGTAAGTTGGGCATGCTGACACATGATGGTCCGTTGAACTGCAATTGGCACAAGAGCGTCTCTTGTCCATATCATCTCTCGGTTTGTTCCAGTTGTTCCCTTGGTTTGCCGGTCCGCTGTTAAAATTTTCATAATTGTTCTGGTAGTATCCAGATCTCGAAGGAGGTTTCAACAAAAGATACTCTTTTGACTTGAGCCTCAAATCCTCTGGTGTTGGCGCATTGGTTGATAGTGGTGTGTAATGCGTTGCTAGCATTGTTCGAAGTTCATCATTCTTCACACCATCGATGAATTTTGAGGCTACTGCCAGGTTCATCCTTCGGTTTGACTCATCCGGTTGGCTGCGTCTTCTCAGCATTTCCAATTCGTCTAGAAACTTGTCTATCGTTTCATCTTCCCGTTGTCTCCGTTTCTCGAAGCGCATCATTGCTTGGTGCCCCTGCACCCCTGATTCAAAACGGTTTAACAAGATTTCGAAGATTTTCTTGGCTGTGTCACGCTGATATTGCTTCTTGGCCATGACACAGTTCAGGGCTGTCCCTTCCAAGTTACTGGTGAGAGCACTTCATTCCTGTCTCTCCGACAAGTCCTCTTCCTCGAAATGCAGTTTCATTACCTCTATGCAGGTATCAATACAGCCATCAGAGTCGTCTTTATAGCAGCTTGGTATCTTAAAGACTCTTCTGGACTTTTCACTGCGTTCATTGGATCTGGATAACCTTGTAAGGAATGTCTCCAAGGACCTGTTTAGGGGTTCAAAGGCTGTGGCCATTGCCGTAGCATCCCTTGAGTGCCCCGCCTGAGTGTCCTCACACCTTGTCAAAGGCACTGTATTTGGTGCATCCCTGCGATCCGAATCGCCGTGAGTGTTTCCCCCTTGGCCCACTTGACTCCTCCCTGGGCTTGTCTGCCCTCTGTTACCGGAATCACTTCTCCCAGTCGCATGTGTGCCTTGCGTTGGTCGTTTATTAGAGGTCTGTCTGTTCCCCGTTGAACTTGCTCTACTGTTCGGGCCCCATGTTCTATTATCCCTTGTGGCATAGCCTGATGAGCTGCCCCTGCCTCTAGTGGATCCATATGTCCTCCTCTTTTGATGTTCATTGAAGTTCACCTTCGGCTCCCTGCTGGGACCTCCCGAGTTCGGTTCCCCTTCTTTTGGTCCACTCTTTCTGCTTAGTAGCCCGTCCAACCTATCCATGATAGCCTGAGTTCGCCTCTCCATCATCGCGTCTATCTTTGTGTCAAGAGTCCCAAGAGACTGCTCTTGCTGAATTCTTAACTTCTCCATGTCGTCTCTTAAGCGTAACTCTCTCTGTTCCGCTTCTCTTGTCATTCGCGACAAGTTCTTCGCTATATGCTCGTCCGTTCTTTCTTTCAAGCGTTTTTCGCTCCTACCAACTTCTTGTCTATTGCGGTTTATTTCTTCCCGCAGACTTTCTCTTTCAATGTGAACTGCTCTTTCTATTTCACTCATTCTTATGGACATCTGTTCATTTTGTTCTCCTAAACTGTCCACTATGTTGTTCAAGGCTTCTTCTAGTGCTGCTCCGTTATCCACGAGTGGCGTCACTAGTGGCGGTGTAACCCTGTCGGTCCCAGGTAGCTTCGTGCTGGTCGAAATTCGGGCCTTGACTCTCTGCCTCGACGTCTTTTCATTATCCACCTCAGGATCCGCCAATGCGTTGCCTAGCCCTCTGTTTCTACTCTCCCCAGTTTGCGGCTCTGAATTTGTCATAATCGCGAAGCCTCTCGACTGGCCCGGTGTGTTTACCTCTTTGCTTATCGTTCTCACCACACCAAATTTGTCCATGGTTCCAGTCTCTCTTTCGACGTATGCCTCATTCTCCTGGGTCGAACTATTGAGGCTGACTTGAGACCCAAAGTCCACTTGCTCTTCTTCGTCGTCCTCCTCCTCCTGGGATTCACGTTCATTTCCTGTGCCCACTCCCATGGTGAATGGAAAGATGTTTCCTAAGGTGTTCCTCATTCTTTCTGAGAACGATGATGACGTTGTTTGTTTCTCAGTCCCGCCTGCCATCATAGTGTTGTCTGTGGAAGATCTTCTAGTTGCCACTATTTCAGTAGAGATGTCGGACAGTTCCGACATCTCCTCTCGGTCCAGTGTCCCGGTGGAAGTGGCAAAATCTTGGCCTTGTTCTACCGGAGTAGATTCAGTCGCCAGCCTTCGGTTTCCTCTCCCCTCCTGTCCATGTATTTCCCGATTCTCATTCATGGCCTGGTCCGGATGGACCGCCACTTCTAGCATACCTTTTCGCTCATCTGAGGTCTTTTGACTCCTGGTTTCAATAATTCTGCCTGAAACCGTCTCTCCTTTGTCGGTCCGGGTTCGTGTGATCCGTTCCACAAAAGGGTCGGTCATTGCTTTTCTTTGTTTTTCAGGTATGAATTTCCTGAAGAAAAGAAAAAGCTTAAAGAAAAAGCTTTCCCTGCTCGGTGCTGCACCAAACAGACAAAACTTTGAAGGCAGTAATTTTCTCAAGTGGGCGGCTATTGCACCCACCGAGTACTGTGTTACCTATCTGCCTTCGGACTGCCCGAGCTAGACCTACTAAAATCCTCAGGGCAGTCACTTTTCCCAAAAACGTATTATGTTACAATCCACACCAATGAATCACGCTCTTTTTAATTTAGACTTAGTGTCGCGAATATCCGAGTTCGGATCTGTTTTGTTTTGGTCTGGTTCTTATTGAAAGGCAAGTTACCAGTGCAGTCACTGATCCCTAGCCTGTGTGCTAATAACCTAATACCTCTCACTTTAGTCTTTCTTCCGTTTACCTAAGTCCTTAATAAAATAATACCCCTCCGGATTTGAAAAAAAATAGGACCCTTCCGGACTAACAAAATTTAGACCCCTCCGGATTGGGACCCCTCTGAGTTAGTAAATATTAGACCCCTCCGGATTGGGACCCCTCTGAGTTAGTAAATATAAGACCCCTCCGGATTGGGAACCCTCCGAATTAGCAAATAAAAGACCCCTTCGGATTCGGACCCCTCCTAATTTAAAAAAAATTTTGACCCCTCCGGATTGGGAGCTCTCTGGTTTTGTAAAAGTAGCTTTCCGGAGATTTCTTTCTTTCAACCTATACCCCTCCGGATACGTTCTTCGATGCGATTTTGCTTTTTTAATTAACTAGGAAGGGTATGTAATGCTTTCTTAGACCCTTCCGGATTGAAGTTAAGCCTCTTATTTGACAATTCACGCTAACGGTGAAGGGTCTTATCGCTAGCCTAACTTCGGCTCGATTAAGGTTTTCCTGTGCCTTTAGCCTTCCCTTTTTGTCTAAAACAGCCTAAAGTTACTTTATTCAACCGCTATTACCTTTTAGTAGGGGTGTAAGGGCTTTCCTAAAAAAATTTATAAAACGTGAAGGGTCTACCCTCCCAAATTGGTGAATTTGCTAAAAACAATCTCAAAAAATTTTCACGCTTGCTTTTTCGATAAACTTTTGTCCCTATCAGTAAGCTCAACTAAATTTTGATCTATTGGTACCAAGATCAACTGGATATGCCCAGTAGTTCCAAAGTTATTAACCAAAACGTCTTTTTTCTAAAGTCAAGAAATTTCTCTCTTATAGGTTCCGCCAAACTTTTTCCGCAATTCTGTTCTCTTCGACCTGAAAATTATTGATCCGAGCTCAAAAGGCCTATACTCTTCTAGTTCAATGCAAAAGACCCGATCTAAAACGCTTTAGTTGAAAAAATTTGCGAAAAACTATGCTACCTGGACCCCTCCGGATTGATGAATCCTCCAAATCAAACACGTTAACATCGATTTCTCTGCAACCCGGAAGGCTTTCGGGAAGCGGGTTTAAAAACTTGTAGATTCACTAGTGGACGTTGTCCGAACAACTATTTTTACTGTTCTAACTCAAAAATTTCAAAAAAATTTCTGAATTTATTTTGTTTCGTTTTCTCAAAAATCACGAATATTCGGTTTTTGGTTCCAAAATAGTTCCAACCACTTCCGAACTAAACTTAACCGGTTCTATCTATTATGGTAGTGCAGTTACGATGTAACACACTACTTTAGCGCTTTTTTCCGTTTCAAAAAATATCGATATCTCAAAAATCGCGACTTGTGGGGGAATCAAAATATCGCTATTTTGACCCTGAAAACCGGTCTGCTTTCTGTGTTTTTCACTGAAAAACGATACAGGAGTGTTAATATAGGCTATATAAGTATTATATTAGTAATACTATACCCCTCCGGGTTTGTTTAATATCCGAATTAAGGTGCTTAACTCGGATATTCGCAGTTCGGTGAAGGGTCACTACAGTGCAGCACTGTCGAGCCCCCCACAGATTACTATCTTAATTTTTGTACCAAAAGGGATACAAAACTTGTTAACGATACCCAACAGTCGACTGTTGTTGTAGTTGAGCCCCTTCTTGTTGCTACTTGTACTGCTTGCCGGATCAGTCTTCTCCCAAGACCCTTCCGAATTGAGCGCAAATCAGCTGACCCTTCCGGATTGAGCGCAATTTATCATTAACGTGCTCAAATACTCAAACAACCCTACAGTACAAGCCTCCCAAACAGGCTACAAAATTGATCGTAACAATCCTGACTGATATAAATGCCTGTAACAACAATATATCTATCAGCAACAAACGGGAGGGTCGGATCACATCTTGTCTGGGGGGATGATTTCTACTGATTTTTTACTTTTTTACTGTTTTTGGTTTTTTCGGTTATTTTTTCTGTTTTTTGTTTTTCTTGGGTACTATACTACTTTTTGTTTGGTTTTATATATATCTTCAACTGTTTTTAATCACAAACCTCTCAGGGAACCAGGGGATGGCCGATCCCCCCACCCTTCCTGATTCGTGAATTTTCGGTCTTAACTAGGTTAAAAAAGCTATTCACGGTAATCCGGAAGGCTTCCGCGTTCCGAACTACCCTTCCGCCCCGGCGGTTTAGGCCTATTAAGGGCGTTAATGTGAGCATCCGCTCGGCGCGGAGTGCTCGTTAACGGTTCTGCCGGTCATGATGTTAAAAAAGAATAACACCCAGGAGCGCCATAAAAACACCTATGTAACATTCGCCCGGAAGATACATATCGACGGAAAATAAAACTAAGTCCTAAGACGACTGGCTAACGGCTAACCAGAGCTTTACATGTTTTTAACCGTCTCTACCAAGCCAGTACTTTCGGTGGTCTTTCTAACATCGGGTCGACAAAAAACGTTACTGCTTTCGGCTTCGGTCAAAACACTCAAATTAACTTAATTACATGCAGAAATAGTGAGCTCATGGCTGGGTCTCAGTATCCCCAGACCACGAGGTCACTCCTAAAAACAGGGCTACTACTACTTATTGAATCATTATTGTTTTGTTCAGTAGATAAAAATCATCATCTCCATCGAAGATGGATCAACCCTTTCCCCCAACTCCTAGCTTCTCATCCTAGCAAAATGAATTCAGATGTTAATTAAATTCAACTCAGGACATGGCAGGGAAGCTAAAAGTTAATAAAAGTTCCAGTCCCGAGACCCCTCCGGATTCTTGAATCCGGGGAAATAAGATCCTCATCTTCCTTCTGGAAGGCTGTCTTCCACCCTTCACCGTTGTTCGCAACGGCCTTGCAACTATTGTAGCGACACAATAGTTGCAGCTAGGAGCGGTCTCTGCTACTTCTGTATTTTGTTGTTGTTTCTCAATCACAATTTTCGTTGTTAACGCTATCGCAACTAATGTTGTTGTGTTTTTCTCCGGTTTTTTTAATCAAAATGGCCGTTTTTGACGTTTCCTAGAATTGTTACGTCATCAAATCGAATTTTTAAAATTCAGCAATTTCAGCATCCTTCTGCCTTCACGATTAGTCCAATCGTTCGAATAACGCTCTTATTCCTTTAAAATCGCCAATTCGGAAGGTTCGCTGCTAAAATTTCGAATCTGCTGAATCTGCTTTTTGGTGCATTCTGGTCGAATGTCACAGTTATAATGAACTCTATCTGGTATTTCATTGACTTCGCTATGAGCCCTTTATGTGTCCAAACTATGTGAATCGTTGACCGTCCGCTTCTGTATGCGCTTTGTGCCGGTGCCAAGAAGGATTATGTTCTTGCCTTCATCCACTTGATTGTGATTATAGATAGCATTTTTCTGATGGTTGGCAGTAACATAACTGGTCGAAGGTGTTTGAGAGCTCTCTTTGGTTTGCCTGATTTTTGAATGATACCTTTCCGATTTTTATGTCTTTGTGTTGTTCAAATACTTCGGTTGCCACTCTACAGATCTGTTTTTGCTATTTTTCACTTCCGTATTTGAGATATTCCGTTCTTATTCCGTCAAAGCCGGGCGATTTTCTGTTGCTCATTGATTTTAGGCTCGTCTTTACTTCTGTTAGGGTGATTGCTTCGTTTAATCTTCTTGGTTCGCCGTCAAAAGCCTCAACTGCTTCATCCGGTGTTTTGAAAAGTTTTTCATTCGTGAGTGTACTTCTTCTTTTTTCGTGTTCTTTCTTCCTTGATCGTCGATTACACTTATTTGGTTTTTGGTGTTAGTTGTCTGATTGACTTGAACATCTGCGTGCTTTCATTGCACTGTTACATTTCCACGGCAATTTCGTCAGTTCTTTCTTCTTCCAGTTGTTTCAATTTGGCTCTTATTTCTTTTAGGATTTGATTTCCCTCGTGTTTCAATTTTCGTCGTTTGTCGCAATCGACTCAATTGGTGTAACTCATTCTCAGATTTTTTCTGTTGCTCCGATAATGTTTTGATTTCACTGTTTGGATCCCTTCCTCTGGAGAAGGTTTCCGAAAGTACTTCTTTTGCAACACTTGTCACCGTTTCAGCTATTTTTTTCCATGGTATCGGTAATCTGTGTCAACTTTGTTTTTGTACTCTTTTCTTGTTTGTTTCTCGTTTATCAGACCTTAAACGTTTTATCTCTCTGGCATTTCTTTCAATTTTCTTCGAGGGAAGAGCCGGAAAGAAGACAGATCGCATGTTGTTATTACAATTCTGTGGTCGCTAGTTGCTGTTGTGCCGGACTAGCTTCTTGCGTTCTTTACTTTATGTTTTATTCTCTGTGAGCATATAATATAATCGATTTGGTTAAAGATCTTTGTAATTTTTCCGTCCACTGTTCTAGTTGATTCCAATGTTTTTATGTGTCTTGCACTGTTTCTGAAAGCAGTGATACTCACAAACTGGCTCGCGTTGAAATCGCCAGCTATACAGAATAGATCTTTTGTCCTCGACAGATCAAGTAAAATTGTATCTAATTTTTTGTACATTTCTTCAAGTTCTTCGAGACTTTCGTTCAGCCTTCCCGTGTGTGGGGCGTACACATTTATGACGGTCATGAGCTTTTCTGGTTTTGCTGGTTTAATCTTTCGCAGTGTCATCTTGAGGTCTGTGTGATCTTTTACTTCGTATCGATCTGGATCCAGGTCTAGTTGCAGTATTGCAATTCTGTCTGACTCTTTCCAGAAACGGTAGACACTGTGTTTCCATTTCGGTGAGATCAAAAACCCATTCCCGTATGACTGTTGTTCTGAGTTGATGTTGATGAGTCGATATCCTCCTATTTCTTCGTCCACCTCTTCCGTAATTTTGGTTTCTTGGAGACAACAAATTTCCACTCCATATAATTTCAGGTCCTCGATCACTTCTTCCTTCTTCACTTGATTTTTTGGTCCTCGGATGTTAAAAGTTGCTATTTTTGCATCCCTTCGAAATCCGCTTGCTCTGCTCATCCTCCTCCACTGATACTCGGTAAAAGACTGGCAAGATATTTTATTGATATCCCTGACTCGAAGTTACAGCTCTTGACCTTCATGATTTCACCCAGTCAAAAGTTATTGGAAAATCCAATAGCAAAAATTATACTAAAAATTTTCAACTACGTTCTCAATTCTTAAAAATTCTTCGAAATCAATTGGGTCCTATTAAGTGCTCAATAAGCATCGTTTCTCTTGTCTGAAAATTACAGGGAGATCCACAAGGCATCATAATTTAAATGCCCTCATGAAGCAAATTTTCGCCTCCACTCACTTGCCTTGTTTTGTAGCGACGGCACAGAAGCGAGCAGACGGTTTGACGCTCAACCAATGGGCTGTCGGTAATTGGCTCGGTAGCCCCTAGTTTAATGAGCTCGGGTTTTGTTTGTAACCATGGAATGACCGCGACCAAGGCTGAAGATCGCAAATCTGACATATGTAGAAACTTAATTGGCGATGGATTTGTTTTTCAACTGTAACATTAGCCCAGACATTACACAGTGAAGGAGCGCAGAAAAAACTCATAGCCAGTTCGTTTTCTGGTCTGTTTAGGGTTAAATAAAAAATTACCAAGTTTAGGCCATCATTCAAACGACTTGTGATCAGCTTTCCTTTACACGCGAAAATAACCATATAACTTGGCTTCGGATCCCACGACAACGTGATTACTACTAAAAACTCGGCGATGAAGCCATTATTTATTAGGTTTATAGTGACAGTGGTTTACTAAATCCATTGGAGATCGATTGACTTTTCCCTCTACTCTAACTACTCATGCTCTGGAATGCTAACCAGTTTTGGAGTAAATTAAATACGTTCATGGCATAACAGCAGCTGAAATGAGTTTTTGAAGTCTCTCACAGTCACTGGGCACGGGCCTCTAATTCCCTTCTTTCCGGAGATAACGTCGTTATCTCTTCAATTTCGTGACACGGAATGGTTCAGATCCATCCGAATGTCCCACTGGACCTACCGTCTGTATGATTTTCTCCCAATAAACATTTTTTCGTTTCCTGTTCTCACGATAAGAAGCTTCGTTCTTCTTCCAATTTTCACTCTAAATTTCCGACTGAATTTCGTCTTGTAACCCGGTTAATGTGTTTTTCATCCATTTTTCAGTCAAAATGGCCTCTTCTTGCATTTCTTGCAGAACAATCTGAGCCTCTTTTTCATCACAAATTCACTGTCAACGCTTTTAATGTCTTTTTTCACGTGCATCGACTGGTTCGAAAGTGCCAATCCGGGGGAATGGCACAAACAAATAGCTTTGGAATTTCAGGGTGCTGCTAGTCCTAGCATTGAGGTTTTTCCAAATAAACTCTAAAAGAACTTGAGCATGTGTACCGAAGGAGAGATAAAAATTTTCGTTCAGACCTGTACAGTGTGCAATTTGAGAGAAAAATTTTCACCATTGAAAATAGAGTCATTTAACCATATTTCTTTCACCATTAAAAAATTTAGATTCGTCACGACGATGTAATTGAACAGGAAATTGTAGCGATGATAAAGACTTCGTAAATTAAAATGTAATATTCGCTCTGACAATACACAGTGACGGAGCATAGAAAAAGTACATTTTGACGACTGGCTGACGCCAGTTACATTTATCTTATTCGTTTTAACCGTTTTGACCTAACCAGTTGTTTTTCTGGCCTGTTAAGGGCTAAGTACTATTTTACCATTTAAGGCCGTCAGCCGAGCGACTGTTGACCAGTTTTCGTTTACATACAAAAATCACCACAAAGCTGGGCCTCGGATCTCCAGACAACGTGATTTCTTTTTGAAACACGGCTAGAAAACCATAATTATGTATGTTTTTAGTAACCGCTATATAATAATTCTATCAGAGATGGATTGACCCTTTCCTCGCCCCTATCTACTCATGCTCTGAGATAACAAATCAGCTATTGAGTTAAATCAGATGTGTTTAGGGCATTACAGCGGCTAAAAGGAGGCTAATGGTCGTTAAAAGTCTCTGGGCAAGTTTGCAAGTGTTCCGCTCGTTTTCTTCGTCTGTAGGTCACGTTCTTTCACGTGAAGTTTTCCTCTACTATAAATTTTAACTCGTCTCTAGATCTCTCCAGTTCCGCCCAAAGAACTTTCGTTAAGAATTCATAAGATCTTTATATGGTTTGCAATATTGTGCCGAACTGGATCTCATCAAGTATTTTGAGCCAGCGGGTTTGTGATACCCCTCGCTCTACTTCAATATCATTTCTTTTTCGAGAGCTTCTTTCCAGCCCACGATTTTTTATTCCGTCTGTAATGTTCCAGGGACTACTTCCACACTAAAGGCTGTCAAAAGCTCGTGCGTCCTCTCGAGACGTTCCAGTGATTCAATCGAGCTAGTCATGCTATGGAATGTGAGGGCGATTTTCAGGTTCACTGCGTCGCGGCAACATGCAACTAATTCAATTTCACTCCTACGTGACATTCTCAACTTTCCATATAACCTTGCTAGTCGACAAGGTTGTTCATCATAGTGAAGAAAGGCACGTGTATGGAACTGGTCTCCGTTCAAGAAATTTTGGTGAACAACATTGCCGACTAGCAAGATTATATGGAAAATGAGAATGTCACATTGGAGTGAAATTGAATTAGTTGCAGATTGCCACGACGCAGTGAACTTGATAATCTTTCTGGCATTCCATAGCATGACTAGCTCAATTGTTTTTGTTAATTTGGGTTTCTTATTGGAGTTTTTTCAATTTTTTTTTCATAAAAGGCTTTTTGTTTTTTGTTGGCGAGTAGTTTTGCTTGCGGATGTGTTTCACTTTTTTCTTTTTGTTGTTTTCCATGCAAAATCAGGTGCCACAAAAAATCATCGGAATGTGTTGAGTGATGTAAAAAATTAAAATTTTTTAGTCGTGATCCGATCAACAATCAAAAAAATTCATAATTTTGTCTGTGTTGAGAAAATTGTCTTTAAATTTTGTCAATTAGAAGGGAGCAAAGCGATCGAGGAAAGTTAGCTAATTTAAAAATTAATATTGTTTAGGCATTTAGGCTAAGAATTCTTATTAAAAACGAATAATATTTCAGGAAGTTTCATTCGGCGCTTCAATGCCAAAAATAATTTCTAAAAAACTTCAAAACTGCTGTTCAAATTAGGCAAAAATTAAATTGTTTTTACATGTTTTGGAGACAAAAATTGTCGATTATGCCTAACTCACAAATTTTCTTGGCGCTTATTTATTTTTCTAGTCATATTACACGCTAAAATCTCTAATACTTAGAGGAAAACTAGTTATCGTACTTTTTGAATAAATAAGGCAAGAAATTTGGTAGACAAAACAGATTAAACGTCTGGTAGTAAAACTTAACTATGACAAAACAATTAAAATTTTCCCAAAAAAATAACAATTTTACCTAAATCATCGAAATTATTGTTTCCAAGATCATCTTTAGACCAAAAATCAAACACGTTTTTGTCCTAACTGAGACGAAATACTTTGTGTTAGTTAATCAAGTAAAGACTCAAATACTAAAAAGCTATGATTTTGCGTAAATTTTGACCCAACTTGACTAAGTTTCTGCTACCAATTTTGTAAACAACGGTAAAAAAGACAATAATTTGAAAAAAAATATATCTCTAGGAAATTTTTAAGAATGGGTAGCAACATTCTCTATAAATTTCTATGTGGAACAAAAAAAAAAGTAAACAGAAAGTCAATGCTAGTACAATTACAAAATGCAGCATAAAAGAAAACACCAAAAGCAACTACAATGAAAATAGCTTACGGTAAAAAAAACGTGTTGTATAAATGTGGCAACTAAACCGACAAAAACATAGACAGACAAACAATAAGATGAAACATTTACTTGAAACAGACTATTTCTTGTTTGAAAGATGAAGCATGCCCTGGGCAGATCCTGGACTTTTGCCGCCCGAGGCGTCTTCGTTACCTCCAGGATAAGTGTGCCGGAGACGCCAAGAAATTTGATCTCATCGGTAACCAGCTATCCCTGTTACCATATCCTTGGTAACATGGATAGCTGGTTACTGTGCAAGTATCACAGACTGTTCCGACCATCGTCCTAAAAATACAACAAAAATTTCTTCTCAAATTCTGGTAGTTTATTCGGAATGATGTGATCAAATGATATTAACAAAAAATTAGAGCTTAGGCATAGTTGAAAAACAATTTTTGGAGGAAATTGACTAGACAAACAAAAAAATCAAAAGAAAATTCAAAATTTTTGCATTTTTTTGAATTTTTGAAAGTTTCCTTGAAAAAAACTAAGTTGTTACGGCTTAAATCCAGCTATTGCAAGCTTTTAAACCTTTAAAATAATTTTTTGTTGACTTTTTTTTTCGCTCGAATTTAAAAATAAAACAAAAATTTCAAACCGATTTTTCTCGACACTAGAAAAAAAAGATTTTTTAATATTGTTCTCTTCACGATTGAAATAGCTTACTATGGTGTACCAGTCTGATGATTATTTCTGGTACCTCATTTTGCGTGGGAAACAAAATGTAAAAACGAAAACACAACTGAACAAAAATTCCTCCCCATTTTCAATGATTGGAATAAACCTGTTTAGAAAAACAAATACCGAAAATTGAAGAGGAATTTTGTATTCGGATGTGTTTTTTTTTCTTTTTGTGTTCCACGTACTAAAATCACGTACTACAAACAATGATTGGACTGGATTTGGTGATAGATCATATTGAAGCTCTTTCAGTCGTGATTCGAACCACAATAAAATTTTCAAAAAAATTCCCACTGTCGGGAAAAACTGGCTTGAAATTTTAAATTTTTTGTATTACTCGAGCGAATAATGCAAGCGAGCAGGCGTACAATTGAACTATGACTAGAAAACTTAGTTTTTAAGACCTTAAAACTTAGTTTTAAGCAAGTAAAACCAGTTTTTGGAGTTTTTTGGCTTTATTTTGGGAACCAAAACAAAAACTTCAAAAAGATCAAATTATTTTGCAGAAAATTATTGAAAAAAAAAATTGTTTTAAATTTTTTTATCTCGTCAATTTTCCTGAAAAATGTTTTTCCAATGTTCGGCCCCTTTTGTCTCAGCTGTAGGAAACATCAATTTTTTTGATCGGCCAACTCTAAGATATTTTCGTAAGGCAATTTGATGTCACCTCATTTTGTCGTTCGGCCTCATGCGACCTCATTTCGTCGTTCCGAACGTAGTGTATTTTAACATGTTAAATTACGCTACGTTCAAAATGACGAAAAGAGGTTGCATTGTTTGAATTTTTTACGGTTTGGGAAAATTCTAGATCCGTCCGCCCCCTGAATTTCACTCCAAATTGCTTTGCTCCCTAAAAGTTTGCTTTACGAACATAAAAATTTGAGATTTTGTTTTTTGAGACATGAAACATTAAAAAAAGCTAAGTGCAGCTTTAATGACGACTGAAACGATTGATATATTACTCGAACTCATCTGAAATTTATTTGCGGCACCTGATGATGCGTAAAAAATTGTAACTTCTAAATTTCTTTCACTTTCGTTAGTCTTGCATTTGTCTTGCACAATGACAAAAGTAGATTTTGCATGGATTATAACTCCCATAATTTATTTGTAATTAGCTCATGGATTAATAAGTCAATATAAAACAAAAAAGATTTAGAAAAAAAAAACAGATCTATGAGCGCAATCCACTCTTTCGTAATTATTTTGTTTAGTGTGCATTAAGTGTTGTTTTTTAAGTGTTTTTGCACCAGCGGATTTTGGTGGGTGTGGCGGCGGGCTTACGGGCGGACGCCTTCTTCTCAGGTCATCGATCCCCAGTCCACTCAAAGGGTCCCCCCTTTGTACTATTTTGAGATTTCCATTTTTGGGTGACTGGCCCTAAAATCTTTTTTATAAAATACTAATTTTGACAGGGGAGCGCGCGCCGAAAAACAGCATTTTTCGGTCAAAATTTCTCAAAAGTGCCTCAAAACGCATTTTTTGGCTTGTTTTTTTAAATTTGCCTGCGGCGCACAAATTGTGGTCAAAATGGGGTCTTGATAGTGGTTGGGGAGAGTTCAGAAAATCAATTTGGTCGACCAAAAAAAATGTTGAAAAAATGTTCAATTTTTTTGTAAATCCGTCCCCCTCGAGAAAATTCTAGTTTCACCCGAATTTTTGCCTTCTGTGTAGGACTTTTAAGTGCTTTATTTTCACCAAAGATTGTCGGAAGAACAGTTTAGTCAATTTTGAAAAATTTTCTATTTTTTTTTATAGCTGGTCGCAAAAATCCTAGTCTACAAGAAATTGGCTGGAAAAATGTATTACTTGGCTGTTTACTAATTTTACGTATCACTATTAAGTACCCTTTTCTTGAAAAATGAATTCTGCTGTTTTCAATATGCTTTCAAAATCCGCATGGTTGATGCTCTTGTAATTGGATGAAAGATATCGATCAGTGGACAACAGCATTTTTCTCATTTTTTTTTGGAAATAAACCACTGAAGTATTGATCTAAATTTGAGAAAATATTTGTTTTGGATCAAAATCCACGTTTTTTTGCTTAAAAACAAGCTCTCCTTATTTACTTTGTAAATTTTTTAATTAAATTTTTCCACTTCCACATTCAGTTCTAGAGTAAAGTATACCACTAGCCGCACATCTATAATGGATACACACGCTCGGAAGTTTCTGTTTGTTTTTGCCCTAACCATGACTGGATCCAAACCCTGGATGTATGAGGTGAGGGTCAAGGGGCAAATAGTGGAGAGCGAGTGGATCATATACAACCCGTACCTTACAAAAACTTGGAAACCAGATCTGAGCATCGTAAAATCTTGCCTATTTCAGATCTTGTCCAGACATGGTGCATGTTTCGTTTGGACATGGACTTGTCTGAATCAGGACTGAGGCAGGTACGGATTCTATCTCAAAAGCAGACCTGCTCAAGGTCTGATTCAGACCTGGGGCACACATGGGTCAGACCTGGTGCAGACCTGTTCAGATCTGACCCATATATGTTCCAAGTCTGAATCAGACCTTGAGCAGATCTGCTTTTGTGATAGAATCCATACCTGCCTCGATCCTGATTCAGACATGTCCATGTCCAAACGAAACATGCACCATGTCTGGACAAGATCTGATAAAGGCAAGATTTTAAGATGCTCAGATCTGGTTTCCAAGTTTTTGTTGGATAGATTTCCACTCACTAAAATTTCACAAAGACTCCGGGGCAGATCGATTCAAGGGTCTAAAAACAGTTTTGATCAATTTTTTACATCAGTCAATGACAACACTTTCGAGAAAATTATTTTATTCCATTTCACATCTTTCAATTTAAAAATACGAAGAAATATTTGTTTTCTAAATCATGTTAACCCTGCATATTGCAATTTATTGTTCAAAATCAAGCTTAAAAAATGAATTAGTTATCAGAATTTTGCATCATGACTGCTTTTGTTCTACAGAATACTTTTTATATCGTGAAAAGATCGTGATTATGGAGTCGCTTGTGCAACTACTAATCAATTTACTTTGTTTTTTATCGAACATTGCTTAGCTCAAAACGATTGCGTCCGAATACTTAAATTAAGCTTCGTTGTGATGTTGTAAATTAAAATGAAAGTATCGCAAATTCAAGCCTTCAAACCAAAATATGAGTAGCACCTTCAACAATCACCAGTTCAGATTCGGAGGAGGTCCATTTATCAGGTTACCTAATACGAACAACTGTCAACTGACGTCACAATTTCATTATACAGTTCATACTGATGTTGGCCCGCTCTTGTTCTCTGTTAGCCCCCCCACACCACATCACATCCTGTCGAAGTAGTCATCCAACTTCGGTTGTTCCTCATTCAAGCCCCTTCGCTTCCTGATCTTCATCATGATTTTGTAGGCCTGGTTGTTATCGTAGAACTGTTTGACCTTGGCCGGGTCCTTCATGTCTTGGGGATGCACCGCAAGAGGATCGTAGTTCATCACCTGCCAGTGGTCAAATACACACTGAAGGAACGCTTGTCCGCCCGTCGCTTTCCGTAAATATCCAGTGCATCCTACATGAGAGACATTGTGTTTTATCAATGAAAAAATTCATTCAAACGCTCTTTAGTCTGCAACATTTTTAAATACAATATTTTTGATAGCATTAGAGTTGTACTTTGTGGGCAATAGTACAAAAATACTTAAGAATAATACCACGCACCTTAAGATCAGAAAACAAGATCATAACCAACAAACAGTTCAAGAAAATTAATGAACGCAAGCAAACAGAAATACAACTTTTTTTTCATAAAGGTGCAACTACCAAATTTCAAAGAACAAATAGATGCCCTTAAAGCTATAAAGTTTGTTTAACAAGTTACCATTGCTACTTTTTCGATAAAAATGACCTAATTTGAGAAAACTGGATCAAAAGGAAAAAAAACTTATCGCTGGGAAATCTGAAAATTAAATTCCCTTTCGAAGCGTTTTTCGTTTTTGCTGTCAATCCGCGAAATTAAGCATAGACAAATAAAGACTTTTCCTGAAAAAATTATTCTTCAGACCTAAATAAGAGTATGAAGTACGTTCATCGACGGCTCTTTCTTCCCCCCCCCCCCCCAACTGCGAGTTTTTAGAGCAATTTTTCTTTTCACATTATTGGATTTTTAAATAAAAATTGGCATACGGACTAATTAGGCCATGACAAACATATTTGGTCTTCATGCTCAGTGTAAAACCACTCGTTAAACCATGAAGTCGATGCTTATGTGAGGTTGGGGAAACGGAAGAAGAGCCTCTTAATCGACTGTTAAAGCCTGCTTTCAAATTACCGAATGATTCCAACACAGGCAGATGGGCCTTGACTTTGTACTGTGGTGTGCCTGTGATGGGATTCTGCTCTCTGCTCGAAGATATTTCCCCTCCTGGCATTCATGGCACTGCTCACTCCAGACAAAACCTCTCCTGGGCACTGGATCTCAACCAGGTACACTGGCTCCAGAAATCTGGGCTCTGCCATCATCTGCGATGCATAGAGCACCCTCCTGGCTGTGGGAATGATCTGACCACCTCCTCTGTGGATGGCATCCGTGTGCAATGTTACGTCGTTAATTCTCCACCTGATGCCTCTGCAGTTTTCGTTCGCAATAACACCCTACAAAATTCACGATGAAACTAACAAAATAAACACATAGCCGACAGATAGTTATGTGTCAATGAACGAGCAAAAAAAATATTTACTTTTCGAAATTCTGGGCAAAAATTCATCGCTTTAAGCTTCTTTCAATTTCCAGAATCTCAAATTAACAATACTATTTAGATACATACAACTATCGCATTCGAGAACACTCAATTAATAAATAATTCAAATGCACTTTTCATCCTTTCGTACCATTTCCCTTAATTGGAGAGCGCAGTTTGTCTTTCTTTTAGAGACCGAATTTTTTTTGAACTTGAAAAAAAAATCATCTTGACCTATTCTGGGCGACATTGAAAAAGCATCATCATAAAAATTCAAAACTCCAGCTTGATATCTTTTCTTTTCATTCCAACAGCATGAAAAACCTGACTACTTTTTAAAGAAAACTGAAACATTTGACAAAAATGTGTGTGAATTTATAAAACCGCCATTGAAATTTGCTGAAAAAAAATCAAGCCATTGAAATGGTCAGAGCAAGTTACAGCTCTTGACCTTCATGATTTCGCCCAGTCAAAAGTTATTGGAAAATCCAATAGCAAAAATTATACTAAAAATTTTCAACTACGTTCTCGATTCTTAAAAGTTCTTCGAAATTAATTGGGTCCTATTAAGTGCTCAATAAGCATCGTTTCTCTTGTCTGAAAATGACAGGGAGATCCACAAGGCATCATAATTTAAATGCCCTCATGAAGCAAATTTTCGCCTCCACTCACTTGCCTTGTTTTGTAGCGACGGCACAGAAGCGAGCAGACGGTTTGACGCTCAACCAATGGGCTGTCGGTAATTGGCTCGGTAGCCCCTAGTTTAATGAGCTCGGGTTTTGTTTGTAACCATGGAATGACCGCGACCAAGGCTGAAGATCGCAAAGTTCGTTTTCTGGTCTGTTTAGGGTTAAATAAAAAATTACCAAGTTTAGGCCATCAGTCAAACGACTTGTGATCAGCTTTCCTTTACACGCGAAAATAACCATATAACTTGGCTTCGGATCCCACGACAACGTGATTACTACTAAAAACTCGGCGATGAAGCCATTATTTATTAGGTTTATAGTGACAGTGGTTTACTAAATCCATTGGAGATCGATTGACTTTTCCCTCTACTCTAACTACTCATGCTCTGGAATGCTAACCAGTTTTGGAGTAAATTAAATACGTTCATGGCATAACAGCAGCTGAAATGAGTTTTTGAAGTCTCTCACAGTCACTGGGCACGGGCCTCTAATTCCATTCTTTCCGGAGATAACGTCGTTATCTCTTCAATTTCGTGACACGGGATGGTTCAGATCCATCCGAATGTCCCACTGGACCTACCGTCTGTATGATTTTCTCCCAATAAACATTTTTTCGTTTCCTGTTCTCACGATAAGAAGCTTCGTTCTTCTTCCAATTTTCACTCTAAATTTCCGACTGAATTTCGTCTTGTAACCCGGTTAATGTGTTTTTCATCCATTTTTCAGTCAAAATGGCCTCTTCTTGCATTTCTTGCAGAACAATCTGAGCCTCTTTTTCATCACAAATTCACTGTCAACGCTTTTAATGTCTTTTTTCACGTGCATCGGCTGGTTCGAAAGTGCCAATCCGGGGGAATGGCACAAACAAATAGCTTTGGAATTTCAGGGTGCTGCTAGTCCTAGCATTGAGGTTTTTCCAAATAAACTCTAAAAGAACTTGAGCATGTGTACCGAAGGAGAGATAAAAATTTTCGTTCAGACCTGTACAGTGTGCAATTTGAGAGAAAAATTTTCTCCATTGAAAATAGAGTCATTTAACCATATTTCTTTCACCATTAAAAAATTTAGATTCGTCACGACGATGTAATTGAACAGGAAATTGTCGCGATGATAAAGACTTCGTAAACTAAAATGTAATATTCGCTCTGACAATACACAGTGACGGAGCATAGAAAAATGTTTATATTGACGACTGGCTGACGCCAGTTACATTTATCCTATTTGTTTTAACCGTTTTGACCTAACCAGTTGTTTTTCTGGCCTGTTAAGGGCTAAGTACTATTTTACCATTTAAGGCCGTCAGCCGAGCGACTGTTGACCAGTTTTCGTTTACATACAAAAATCACCACAAAGCTGGGCCTCGGATCTCCAGACAACGTGATTTCTTTTTGAAACACGGCTAGAAAACCATAATTATGTATGTTTTTAGTAACCGCTATATAATAATTCTATCAGAGATGGATTGACCCTTTCCTCGCCCCTATCTACTCATGCTCTGAGATAACAAATCAGCTATTGAGTTAAATCAGATGTGTTTAGGGCATTACAGCGGCTAAAAGGAGGCTAATGGTCGTTAAAAGTCTCTGGGCAAGTTTGCAAGTGTTCCGCTCGTTTTCTTCGTCTGTAGGTCACGTTCTTTCACGTGAAGTTTTCCTCTACTATAAATTTTAACTCGTCTCTAGATCTCTCCAGTTCCGCCCAAAGAACTTTCGTTAAGAATTCATAAGATCTTTATATGGTTTGCAATATTGTGCCGAACTGGATCTCATCAAGTATTTTGAGCCAGCGGGTTTGTGATACCCCTCGCTCTACTTCAATATCATTTCTTTTTCGAGAGCTTCTTTCCAGCCCACGATTTTTTATTCCGTCTGTAATGTTCCAGGGACTACTTCCACACTGAAGGCTGTCAAAAGCTCGTGCGTCCTCTCGAGATGTTCCAGTGATTCAATCGAGCTAGTCATGCTATGGAATGTGAGGGCGATTTTCAGGTTCACTGCGTCGCGGCAACATGCAACTAATTCAATTTCACTCCTACGTGACATTCTCAACTTTCCATATAACCTTGCTAGTCGGCAAGGTTGTTCATCATAGTGAAGAAGGGCATGTGTGTGGAACTGGTCTCCGTTCGAGAAATTTTGGTGAACAACATTGCCGACTAGCAAGATTATATGGAAAATGAGAATGTCACATAGGAGTGAAATTGAATTAGTTGCAGATTGCCACGACGCAGTGAACTTGATAATCTTTCTGGCATTCCATAGCATGACTAGCTCAATTTTTTCGGTTAATTTGGGTTTCTTATTGGAGTTTTTTTTTAAATTTTTTTTCCATAAAAGGCTTTTTGTTTTTTGTTGGCGAGGAGTTTTGCTTGCGGATCTGTTTCACTTTTTTCTTTTTGTTGTTTTCCATGCAAAATCAGGTGCCACAAATAATCATCGGAATGTGTTGAGTGATGTAAACAATCAAATTTTTTTAGTCGTGATCCGATCAACAATCAAAAAAAATCAAATTTTTGTCTGTGTTGAGAAAATTGTCTTTAAATTTTGTCAATTAGAAGGGAGCAAAGCGATCGAGGAAAGTTAGCTAATATAAAAATTAATATTGTTTAGGCATTTAGGCTAAGAGTTCTTATTAACAACGAATAATATTTCAGGAAGTTTCATTCGGCGCTTCAATGCCAAAAAATAATTTCTAAAAAACTTCAAAACTGCTGTTCAAATTAGGCAAAAATTAAATTGTTTTTACATGTTTTGGAGACAAATATTGTCGATTATGCCTAACTCACAAATTTTCCAGTCGTTTATGTAGTTTTCTAGTCATATTACACGCTAAAACCTCTAATACTTAGACGAAAACTAGTTTTCGTATTTTTTGAATAAATAAGGCAAGAAATTTGGTAGACGAAACAGATTAAACGTCTGGTAGTAAAACTTAACTATGACAAAATAATTAAAATTTTCCCAAAAAAATAACAATTTTACCTGAATCATCGAAATTAATGTTTCCAAGATCATCTTTAGACCAATAATCAAACACTATTTTGTCCTAACTGAGACGAAATACTTTGTGTTAATTAATCAACTAAAGACTCAAATACTAAAAAGCTATGATTTTGCGTAAATTTTGACCCAACTTGACAAAGTTTCTGCTACCGATTTTGTAAACAACGGTAATAAAGACAATAATTTGAAGAAAAAAATCTCTAGGAAATTTTTAAGACTGGGGTAGCAACATTCTGTATAAATTTCTATGTGGAACAAAAAAAAAGGAAACAGAAAGTCAATGCTAGTACAATTACAAAATGCAGCATTAAAGAAAATACCAAAAGCAACTACAATGAAAATAGCTTACGGTAAAGAAAACGTGTTGTATAGATGTGGCAACTAAACCGACAAAAACATAGACAGACAAACAATAAGATGAAACATTTACTTGAAACAGACTATTTCTTGTTTGAAAGATGAAGCATGCCCTGGGCAGATCCTGGACTTTTGCCGCCCGAGGCGTCTTCGTTACCTCCAGGATAAGTGTGCCGGAGACGCCAAGAAATTTGATCTCATCGGTAACCAGCTATCCCTGTTACCATATCCTTGGTAACATAGATAGCTGGTTACTGTGCAAGTATCACAGACTGTTCCGACCATCGTCCTAAAAATACAACAAAAATTTCTTCTCAAATTCTGGTAGTTTTTTCGGCGTGATGTGATCAAATGATCTTAACGAAAAACTAGAGCTTAGGCATAGTTGGAAAACAATTTTTGGAGGAAATTGACTAGACAAATAAAAAAATCAAAAGAAAGTTCAAAATTTTTGCATTTTTTTGAATTTTGAAAGTTTCCTTGAAAAAAACTAAGTTGTTACGGCCTAAATTCAGCTATTGTAAGCTTTTAAACCTTTAAAATAATTTTTTGCTAGCTTTTTTTTCGCTCGAATTTAAAAATAAAACAAAAATTTCAAACCGATTTTTCTCGACACTAGAAAAAAAAGATTTTTTAATATTGTTCTATTCACGACTGAATTAGCTTAACATGGTATACCAGTCTGATGATTATTTCTGGTAGCTGATTTTGCGTGGGAAACAAAAAGTAAAAAATGAAAACACAACCGAACAAAAATTCCTCCCCATTTTCAATGATTGGAACAAAAACTGTTTAGAAAAACAAATACCGAAAATTGAAGAGGAACTTTGTATTCGGATGTGTTTTTTTTTTGCTTTTTGTGTTCCACGTACTAAAATCACGTACTACAAATAATGATTGGACTGGATTTGGTGATAGATCATATTGAAGCTCTTTCAGTCGTGATTCGAACCACATTAAAAAATTTCAAAAAAATTCCCACTGTCGGGAAAAACTGGTTTGAAATTTTAAATTTTTTGTATTAACTCGAGCGAATAATGCAAGCGAGCAGGCGTACAATTGAACTATGACTTAAAAACTTAGTTTTTAAGACCTTAAAACTTAGTTTTAAGCAAGTAAAACTAGTTTTTGGAGTTTTTTGGCTTTATTTTGGGAACCAAAACAAAAACTTCAAAAAGATCGAATTATTTTGCAGAAAATTATTGAAAAAAAAAAAATTGTTTTAAATTTTTTTATCTCGTCAATTTTCCTCAAAAATGTTTTTCCAATGTTCGGCCCCTTTTGTCTCAGCTTTACGAAACATCAATTTTTTTGATCGGCCAACTCTAAGATATTTTCGTAAGGCACTTTGATGTCACCTCATTTTGTCGTTCGGCCTCATGCGACCTCATTTCGTCGTTCCGAACGTAGTGTATTTTAACATGTTAAATTACGCTACGTTCGAAATGACGAAATGAGGTTGCATTGTTTGAATTTTTTACGGTTTGAGAAAATTTTAGATCCGTCCGCCCCCTGAGTTTCACTCCAAATTGCTTTGCTCCCTAAAAGTTTGCTTTACGAACATAAAAGTTTGAGATGTTCTTTTTTGAGACCTGAAATATTAAAAAAAGCTAAGTGCAGCTTTAATGACGACTGAAACGATTGATATATTACTCGAACTCATCTGAAATTTATTTGCGGCACCTGTAACTTCTAAATTTCTTTCACTTTCGTTAGTCTTGCATTTGTCTTGCACAATGACAAAAGTAGATTTTGCATGGAGTATAACTCCCATAATTTATTTGTAATTAGCTCATGGATTAATAAGTCAATATAAAACAAAAAAGATTTAGAAAAAAAAACAGATCTATG
Source organism: Symsagittifera roscoffensis (assembly GCF_963678635.1). Taxonomy (NCBI): domain Eukaryota; kingdom Metazoa; phylum Xenacoelomorpha; order Acoela; family Convolutidae; genus Symsagittifera; species Symsagittifera roscoffensis. The sequence goes on from NC_087062.1 coordinate 58,621,003, forward strand.
AGCGCAATCCACTCTTTCGTAATTATTTTGTTTAGTGTGCATTAAGTGTTATTTTTGAAGTGTTTTTGCACCAGCGGATTTTGGTGGGTGGGGCGGCGGGCTTACGGGCGGACGGCTTCTTCTCAGGGCTTCGATCCCCAGTCGACTCAAAGGGTCCCCCCTTTGTACTATTTTGATATTTCCATTTTTGGCTGATTGGCCCTGAAATTTTTTTATAAAATACTAATTTTGACAGGGGAGCGTGCGCCGAAAAAACGCGATTTTTTGGTCAACATTTTCCAAAAGAACCTCAAAACGCCTTTCTTGGCTTGTTTTTTTTTAATTTTGACTTCGGCGCACAAATTGTGGTCAAAATGGAGTCTTGATAGTGGTTGGGGAGAGTTCAGAAAATCAATTTGGTCGACTTAAAAAAAAGTCGACAAAATGTTCGATTTTTTTTTGTAAATCCGTCCCCCTCGAGAAAATTCTAGTTTCGCCCAAATTTTTGCCTCCTGAGTAGGGCTTTTAAGTGCTTTATTTTCACCAGAGATTGTCGGAAAAACAGTTTAGTCGATTTTGAAATATTTTCAATTTTTTTTATACCTGCTCGCAAAATCCTAGTCTACAAGAAATTGGCTGGAAATATGTACTACTTGGCGGTTTACTAACTTTACGTAACACTATTTAGTACGCTTTTCTTGAAAAAAAAGTCTGCTGTTTTCATTTTGCTTTCAAAATTCGCATGATTGATGCTCTTTTTATTGGATGAAAGGTATCGATCAGTTGACAACAGCCTTTTTCACATTTTTTGGAAGTAAACCAAAACAGCATTGATCTATATTTGTGGAAACATTTGTTTTGGATCAAATTCTACGTTTTTTTGCTTAAAAACAAACTCTCCTTCTTTCTTGTTTGTAGTTTTTTAATTAATTTTTTCCACTTTCACATTCAGTTCTAGATTAAAGTATACCTTTAGCCGCACATCTATAATGGATACACACGCTCGGAAGTTTCTGTTTGTTTTTGCCCTAACCATGACTGGATCCAAACCCTGGATGTATGAGGTGGGGGTCAAGGGGCAAATAGTGGAGAGCGAGTGGATCATCTACAAACGGAACTTCTTTGGCGATGGCAACACCATCTCGGTCAGCGTTTTAGTTCGCATTTCAATTAGAACTATTAACCGGGAAAACTTAACAAAATCAATTTTTATTAGTTTTTCTATATAGAAGTCTGTATTTCCTTGAAAGCCGACACTACGGAAGCCTGCACTTCCATGCATACTATTCGGTCCATGGGTGGATTTAGGTGGTGGTGGGCATGTGGTTTTCTACCAAAAAAATATTCAAGAGCTTATTCTCAAAATAGGGTCTCTAGACTAGAAGAACTCGGACAATCAATTGAGTTCGACAAAACTTTCAAAATTTGTTCGGAAATTCACAAATTTGTTCACCCCTTGAGAAAATTCTATGTCCGCCGCTGGTTCGATCCTCAGTATTTTGTTTACTTATGTTTGAGACTTTTATCCTTGACTATAAAAAGTAAATTTGGTTGATAGGAAAATGTGCATTTAAAAAGGGCTTGGGCTTAGGCAATAGTGTTTTTAGGCAATAGCGCCTTCAAAATATTTTTATTATATTTAGTGTTTTTATCTACCCAGTCAGAGCATAAATTGTATTCGGCTCCTTTGTTTATATGAATACGTGATCGTATGAATGAGTGTAGATAGAACTGGGCAACCACGCAGTGTATCTCTATTCTCACAACCAGGCCAACAGCATCGACTACCCGAGACAGGTGAGTCAGGTGACCGCCTTCATCACAGCTGCCGACGACTACCGCATCTTCGTCCAGTTCCGACTGCCCATCTTCGAGATGACTCACACTACTATCCTCAAGGCCGACTGGGAAAACCGTAACTTCACTCTCTACTCTCCAACCGGGATTGAGGGATGGTTGGGACAAACACCCCCCAAAAATGAAGAGAAACCAATTTGACACTTTGCTTTTTTTTTGAAATTTGGGGAATTAATGGGCAATTTTGCCGCTCGGATATCAATTTTAAAGCAAATTAGACTAGGTTTACGAAACGGTTGATTCCTGCACAACTTTTAAAAGTCACGTTTCCCCTGCTCCAAGAGAAACAGTCATTCGTACCTGGAGAGATGATAGAATATGTTAATCATTGTTCCAATTTTCAAAGCTTTACATTTTTGATGTATAATAAAGCAAAAACTTTGCATCTTGTAATCATAAACTATTCTCAATAGAGGGCATCGACTGTGATACTTACCCTGCGTACCTGGACGTATACGATGGATCCAGCATCCTGGCTCCGAAGATGTTCCGCTTCTGTGGCACTGACTTCCCAAACCCGAGCGCCTTTTTCTCCACTGGAAAGTACCTGACTATGGTGGCCAATCTACCTGGACCCAGAAACGATGGAACAACCAGTGTAGGCGACTTCAGAATTGACATATCAAACTGGTAAAACTAACCCTTTTCAGTTTTGCGCATAAATGTTTACATTAAAGATTCTTGTGGAACAGGTAAATTTTTGAAAATTGAGATGCCCACGACCCATTACTCCAGACTAGTTATTACCACGCATTTCAAAACATTCTTAAAATGCAACGTCCCATAAACAACTAGCAATAGGCGGTGCTTATGGGAGCAATTCTGTTATAGTTTGTAGTTAACGGATTATCCAGTGATCATTTTTTGTTTTACAGGCATGAGCCGGGGAACTGCACGGACAATGACATGCGATGTGATGACATGTCTTGCATCCCAAAAGTTAGCAAAACTCAATTTGCTTGATGTGATTAATATTACAAAATTCTTACAATGGCGATCCCACGATTATGTCAATATTGATTCATAAAAACTTTTGCCGCGCAGGGGAAATTGTCGAACTGCCATTCGGCAACCGGATACAAAGACCGAGTCAAAACTGGAAAAAAAACAAAAAGATGGGATTTAACTTGATGTTTTTTATGTGTTGATATATTGAACTGCAGGTGTTGCTGTGCGATGAGTTCAACGTGGCCCATTGTCCAGACGAAACAGACCGACAGCCGGAGTTGAAGCCCTGGTGCACGAAGCCAGCTCCCAGGAACATCTTCAGTCTGGACTGGTTCTGGAGGATCACCATCATATATCTACTGCTACTCAGTCAGTGAAGATATTACATAGGAGATAGATAGACAAAGTGGTAGAAGATCAAGAAATGCGTCATCAAGAAATACTTATGTTGCCAAAACTAAGTGAAAAGCATCAGTAACTTTTACGAAAAAACTTTCATTTGCAATTAAATGGAAAAAAAATGAACAAACAAGCGACTGAAATCCATAGCATTACCATAATGATCGATATCTCAGTTTTATATTTTAAAAAATCATCCAACGCAGGAAAACGTCACTCAATTCGAAGTAAAGCTGTAAAAAAGACAAACAGATTGACAAGGAAATTGATTTTGATTTTACGTATTTTGCTTGAACCTATCATGCTTACTTTAGTGATCATTGCATAACACGAAAAAATGAATGAGTTTGTGCATTGGTTTGTAGACCTGGTGATCTTGTGGCTGTGCTGTGTGCGCCCTGGACTGTTCTGGTACCTGTGGGGGTGTGTGAGGAGGTACGACTGGTGGCCAGAGATATGCCACTTCGGGTGTCCTTTCTACATCCTCTCCTGCTCACGCCCAGTCCAGCCACCCAATCCCACCTCCATGTTCAAGTAACCATGTTGAATCAATTTGATAAATCAAGAACTTCAATCCGACTTTAATCACTCTATTTATTAAGATAGGGAATAGACTTCCCATGTATTAAAATAAACTTCAATTTCTGGAGGATCACCATCATATACCTACTGCTACTCAGTCAGTGAAGATATTACATAAAAGATACTTTCTAAGAAAACAAGACAACCAATGTGACTGAATTATTATTGATTCATTAATGGCTGTTTTTTAAAAAATGAGGAGGCCACAGCGCAATTTGTGAAAAAGCGCTTGCAGAAAAATTTCATCCTGTTTTGTATCCAAAATTTTCTCAAACGTAGTCATCAATAAGGTAATAAAAAACGCTACTACATTTAATTTGGATGTTTTTTATCAGAACAACGCAGTATGACGAAGTGATCTACGAGGAAGAAATAGAGGAGGAAGATGATGATGATGGGGATGGTGTGGTTGGAATGTCCAGCAGGACAGTGGTCAAGACCAAGAGGAGGAAGGGAAAGAGGGACAGTGGGTTGAGTTTCATGGACGGAATCAGCCAGGTGACCTCATCCACAGAGAAACCACCCAACTCACCACCCACTTATGCTCGTACGCAATTTCAGGATGTAATAATTGATATGGCTATAAATGGTCATTTAACTAGATTCGAACTTCCCAAAACTTGATTAAGTGTCAAACAATATGGTGAATAGCCAGCCAATTGAACAAAAATAAGAAATAGCGATATTCGATATGGTAATAGAAAAAGCTGAGAACGATATGCTACATGAAAAAAAGAACCTGCGCACTGCATGGACAATCACAATGTTTTTCGGGTACCCAAAAGATGGATATTTAGAAGTGGTTGAAGAGACAACTAATGGACGGGCTGGGCCTGGAGCAGGGGGAAATGGGGGAGCAGGCGGAGTGGCTCTGGAAATGGAGGAGACCACGAACGTAAAGAGAGGCGCAGGGGGGAAGGAGGAGCAGAGTGTGACCAAGAGGAAGATGGAACCCATTCCCCCCAACGTCTGTCTGTTTGAAGAGTGGAACATGCATGTGCGAGAAAACAGATTCTAACGGCCTAAAATTGATGAACTAATGAAAAGCAACTGAACTATACAGATTAGACAGTGTGCCAATAAGTGACCCACTGTCTGCTGGAGGCCATATTAATCTTATTAACGAACATGGAGGGATGATAAGCTCCACAAGTTTTGCCCCTATTTTTTGAATCGTCCAATTTGCATCTAAAAGGCCAGTTGAGCTCAACAAAACGAAATGCGGAAACAATAGTAG
>NC_087062.1:58626204-58721008 GCF_963678635.1 Symsagittifera roscoffensis
GTGGGAAGGATCTAAGGCGTAAGGTCCGTTTTTATTTTTTTTGAAAACTTTCGAAACAAATTGTGAATTTTTAAAAAAATTTGTCTTTCTTTTCGAGTTTCTTTTTAATTTACATGTGAACGTGGGGGTTGTGCTGGAATGTTGTTTCAAAGATTTGCTGGACCTAGTTCACTATGGTGATTTATGTATATATGTGCAGCCTTGTCGCTTACTTACAGCTCACAAAAATGATATATATTTCACAGTAGCGTGTTTTAAAATACTCATTTTTTTGCTCGAGCTTCGAGGTTTCAATTTGCGGAATAAAATAGTCTAATTTGAGATCAAATCGTCAAATTTTTCTTTTGACAAAAAATCTCAATAGTTAAATTTTATTCACAATGGTTTCTGGTTGTCTGTTTGCTTTTTTGAAAGACTTTGTATCACTTGCAAGAGCCAGTATATTTTCAATCGGGAACTAGACTTTTCCCTTAAACAACTTTTACAAATCTGTTAGAAGTTGACTTAGCTTTATTAAGGAATACAAGGTTTGGGGATAAAATTCCGGCCGTAGTTTGTTATACATCAAATTTTAAAACATGCATGAATAATTTTTAAAAATGCTGCTATTTAACATTTAACTAGAGACGTCAGAAAGATGTTGTTAGTGTCAAAACATCCCCGTAATTCCCTAAGCAATTTGAATTTTTGTACTTAAATAAATTCGTTAGGAAGATGAGGATCTAACCAAGGTCTTCAAATAGGCTTCAATTCACATAAAACTAATACAAAAAGCTACTCAACTTCGAAAAAAATGTCTTAAAAAAAATAGCTGAGTTTTCAGTCATTTTCGGTCTAAGAGCTTAACAAATTGTCAGGTCTTCTTTATCTGAAATTAAACATGCTTGAGGACCTTGCTTACATCCCTAGCTTCCCAAAGAATACATATAAGTCTGAAAGTTTAAATTTCTTTTGTTATATGGGTTTCTTGGCACTAACAGCAAATTTCTGACGCCCTCTAGTTAAATGGCCCAGCAACGCCTTAAAAACAATTTTTTTTTTCGGTATTTTCTCCTCCATACTCTATAATAAACAGTTCCATCCAACATATATCAAAATTTCAACCTCGAATCTCTTCTAGTTGTTTCGACTTTTTAGTTCTTTCGACTTTTTACAATTTTTCCTGCTTAATTTTCAAAGAAAAAATTTTGGCTTAATCTTTTTTATTGTTATATTTCCAATATCGTGTGATACAATGCATTAGTTGTTTTGCAAATGTTGCGAAGCTCCGCTTCGCCTCTGCAATTTTTTTTTCTGCGAAAGTTTTCAATCCGTTTTTTGGTTTCCAACCTAGTAGGAGTTCTTTTACACTTTTCCAACTTTCTGTTTGCTATGTTTCATATTATTGATCCCTGTTATTGTAGCTCTATTTTGCTGCAAGATAATTTTTTTTGTCAAATTTGATCATTTTGTTTTTCAGTTCGCCGTTCGTGTCGTCGCTTCGGGATGCGAGAAGTGGGCGATGATGAAGACTGGATGCTCTACTGGTGTGACACTTCAGTCTCTCTCCAGAGGGTCATGGAGATGAAGAAATACCAGGTAGTCCAGATGAGATACGATTAAGAAAATGAATCGATGCCAAAAATTGCTTTGTCCGAAATTGGCTCTTATTGCAAAAGTCATCATGAAAGATAATAGTAAATTTATGAATTTTAGTTCTGGAAACCCATCAATAGTTATGTTTTTAAATCCTTCAATCCTACAGATGCTTGAGGCTCTAAATTCTACAATAGGTTTTAGAAGTTAATTTTGGCGACAAAAGTTCAGAGTTTTTTTTATATCGATTTTTGAAAGTAATTTTACTGTATCTGTAATTGCGTTTTTGTCGTTACAAAAATTTAACTGAAATCTTCCGTAATGATTTGAAACCTCTTGACGACACCAAGCTCGGTTATTTTGGCAGTGATCTGCATTTTAAGAAAATGTTCCCTGGAACCAACATATTTTGCACAGAATTCATCAAAATTTCGAAATTCTTTTCAGTCAAATTTATTATAGATTGTAGTGACAAACCAATAATAATAAATATGCGTTAAAACTAGTGTGCAATTATTTATCTCTTATCATCGGATTTCACGGACAATAAATAAATTGTGGGTATTTTTTTGTGCAGTCATCATTCTTCAGTCGATTCCTATGAGAAACTTCTCCAAAATGGGGACTGGCGTATTAACATGCGTGTCGATTAGCGTGCCCATGTAAATAATGTAATTTGAAGACGCGTTCTTTTACTTAAGAAAGTTTTCAAATTTGCAATTTTTTCAGCCCAAAACTCTTCAATTGCGCGAAAGTAGAATTGTTATTTCCCATACAAATCAAGTAGTTTTTGAAATTACTTGAAAATTTAGGCTAATTTGCCTTTCATCTCAATGCGCACCCAATTAGAGCAACTCTTGCATGAGAATAGGCACACATGCTAATCGCTAGGCCCCCTCTAAAATAATGCAGCATATGTATGTGGAGTTCAGAGGCGTGAAAACACAATTATAACAACGTAACGTTATAATAAACCCAGCTTGATGTCTTAATGCTAACAAAATGTTTTTTTTTTGCATTTCAAAATATTTTATTTACTGCCTTTTTTTAGCAAATAGCAGTCAAAAGATTTTAAAAAATAAACCCATAATTGAAGTTTCAGCTTTTTTTTAAACTTTTTTAATGCTCATAAGTTTACCAAATCCGATCAAGTTTTCCGTTTAAAATTTTGCTCAGCTTGATGTTGCGTTGTCTGCAGGATGAAAAATTTTCTCATGCGCATGTTTGCTTTTGAAGGGCGGGCTCAAAAAACTTCGAGTTTCAAAAGTGTATCATCGCTCGAACTTAATATGACCTCAATTTGTTTGTCGGCTAGCTTGCCATCCTATGCATTGTGATGTATCGTGTCTGTGTGGAACCTTTGGAAACTTAATTCAGATTTTTTTTAATATTAAAACACGGTCAAAAGTAATTTTTTCCATCTCAATTTTAATTTATTTTAACTCTAATTAGATTTTTTGGAGTGGGTGTTCAAAATGGGTGTCAATACTACCAAAAGTGAACTCTTTGGGTGGTGATTCCAAGTTTGCATTTCTCAAAAGTTGGAAATGCAAACTTGGAAGCCATGTTGTATTCTAAGATATCACGATCCTGTAAGCGATGCACGAGTTTCAAAGCTGAACTTCACCCAAGCTTTGTAATTCTAATGGGATCAAGTTCTTGTATTAAATTGAACAGCGTAGATCCTCTGTGTTTTATAGAGAATCTTTTTTTTCTTTTTTTTTGATGAATTGTTATTTGGATCGGTATTTGAATCGCCTTTTCCCGTTGAATTGGTATTTGGAAGGGGAGGGACCGTATATAAATACTTGGCTTTTAAGCGAAAAATTTCTTCTTTGAAATTGACTCAAATCCAAATACAAAATTTTTTTTGTTCAAAATTGCTCATATAACTGATTTTTTTTTGAAATTTTGAGCATCATTGATGAACTCTTAGAAATTTTTTTTTGTTTTGGTGATTTTTCAAAAAAAAGACCAAAATTAGCGGACAATTAAGCTGACATGCTAAAATCATTGATATTTGTTCAACTTCTTTCAACTCGCAAAAAGAAACATTATAAAACGTTGACTGATTTTCAAACTATTTTTAATATTCTGTCAACTTTTATCAAAGCAGTGTTAAGAGTCTACTTAGGCAAAATAATCAGGCAAATTAGTGTAATTGGCATCAAAGCTGCCACAAGGAAAAACATCGGCAAATTGTTTTCAAATTATGCTTTTGCAAAAAAGTCTTTTCTTCGGTTGCAATACCCTCACTCGTCACTCACCGCAAAGGTAAAAAGTTAAGTGGGTAATTAAGACGAATGGTCATAAGTTGGAATGGTTTGAGTGGAAAAAGTTTTTCTTGAAATTTTTCAAAAAATAAGTAGTGAAGCAACATCCTTAGAGAGTGCGCATTTTTGAGCATTATATTTTTTATTTTCTACTCTTTTATTGGGACTAAAAGGTTTTTGCTTATGCTTTATCGACTTAGAGGCTTTTTTGAGTCATTGGAGGAGTAAGAAAGTTTTGTTTAATTAGTTCAAGGTGGAACTTAGAATTTTTTGAATTTTAAAACTGTTCTAATAAAATCAGTTTTTATCGGCGCAACGTGTGTCTACTAAAACAGTCAGCTTTCTTATCACTTTATAAGTTTTGCTTTGATGTTTTTAATAGTTATGTATCTTTATCCGTGGCATATCTTCATGAAAGGAGTTTTTCTTCAAGACAAACTCAAGGCGAGTTTTGGAAAGTTTTTGGTAGACTAACTTTTTTGATTAGTTTTTTGATTTTCCTTTAATCTCTGTTTTTATTGATCAGTTTGCCCTGCTATGTTTGGGTTTTATCGCATGTAGGGCGATGTTTTGCTTTGCTTCTGTTTGTAAAGTTTCTTAAGTTGCAGTTATTGCATTTCCAACATTTATGATATTGTTGCTATTTTCATATTTTTTTTGCAAAAAAGAAATCGGAAGTTTTTTGCTCAATTTTTCGGTTCATATTTAAATAGTGAGAGACATTCATTTTTCTATTAAAAGTGGTGCGAAGGTCTGCTTCGCCTCTGTATTTAAAAAAAGGCTCTCGTTTCCGAATTTCTTGAACTTATTGACCTCTCGATTGCTGCCTCTACTAACTGCGCCATGTCTCTATAGCATCAATAACACCAGCAGGGCAGGATGGAGGCTTTTCCGGAAGTTGACATCTAACTGAACCCATGCAGCAGTAACCAGTGAATAAGTCCAAGAAGATTTCAGTTTGTAAGCTGCAAACTGAACCCTTAATAATGGATATGAAATAATTGGTGGAACTCAAAATCGTGTAAGCAATGAGTTCAACTCAGCTCAAAACTTGGAAATGCAAACTTGGAAGCCATGTTGTACTCTAAGATATAGCGATCCTGTAAGCGATGCACGAGTTTTAAAGCTGAATTTCGTCCAAGCTTTGAAACTCTAATGGGATCAAGTTCTTGTATTAAATTGAACAGCGTAGATCCTCTGTGTTTTACAGAGAACTTTTTTTTTGTTGAATTGTTATTTGGATCGGTATTTGAATCGCCTTTTTCCGTTGAATTGGTATTTGGATAATATACTATGAGCTCAAATCAATTGTTTAAATGATTACTGGTATGCAGTTTAATCAAAGATCGAAACGAAAACTTCAAAAGTTCTTGTCAGCTTGAATCGCTCCCCTTAACGTGCTTCATATGCCGAATTCTGTTAACAGTTTTTAAACGAAAAATCAGCCACTACCGAATTGCAATACCCGTGCTGTGCTGTTTACAAGATATGATTCAAAAATTTTGAAATTTACTATGGTTCGAGCTGGTGTTGCTGTTCGATAGTGTTTACTTGATTTTTCTCTACTTGATATCAATTTTCATGCACTCGATCTTTTTCAAGACACCAACCTTTTTTCAGTTCTTTCAGTTCTTATAATACTGTTTCCAGTCATGCAGGTGTCCGTAATCCGCTTAAAGCGACCTTAATTGAAACAAAATTTCCTTTTGCTTATATATTTACCACTTTTTGAAACGAGCGCACTGAATAATTTCTAACATATCAGGGTGGGAATAAGTAGTGAAATTTGAAATTTATTATTTTGTTGACTCCCTCCCTGGACCTTCAAATTAGAATGCTGATTTTTCATTTTGTCACCACTATTGTTTCTCAAACTTCATGAATGGATGATTAATAATAGAAGCCAGTCTTTTTGACTGCAATTTGGTTATAAAACGTTCTAACCGTTTATAAAGCATCAAATATGAAAATTGTTATGACAAAAAACCTTCTTTCAGTTCATTTTCAATGCAGCATTATGTTATTTAGACGACACTTGCTTGTCGAATAAACAAACCAAAAAAAACTTAAAAACTGGATAATGGCAACATTCGAAAAGATAATGGCAACATTCAAAAAATACATTCAATATGACTTGTGAATTGCTCAAACGTTGGACAGTTTTGAAAATAATCGAAGAGCAAAATGGTTTAAGTATTATATACGATATAACAGCAGCAGTCTTTTTAATTGCTTCTTAAGCTATCTACTTTTAAAGTAAAAATTTGTACCAAAAGATTGAAGATGTATTTTGAGTTCTAAAGAGAAATCTTGAACGGATATACAAATGTACATACATATTTTTTATGCAGCAAAAGATACCATACATTCATGTGGTGTACCTTAATTGGCGCTTTGTAGTTGACTGAATCTTATTTCTTAAACCTAGGTTTTTCGACGCATATGTTTTCTCATTACAATTTTTGCTGGATAATTTCAGATTGCTTATTTCAGTCAATCCTTCAGTACTCATGAAAAAATCGTAGTTTACAAAAAAAGAATTTCCTATATTGGTTTTATATAATTGTATAATTTATCATATAAACCTGGCAATCTCGTATAATCGTATATTTTTATGTCGTATAACGGTTTTTATATAACTTATCATATAACCGTACATTTGCCCAAAGCGGTTAACAAACTGTAAGATAACCAACGATTACTCTCACGCGCGCGGTGATCAAAGATTTATGAGCATGTCACTTAAATGGTAAAACTTGAGTTTAACAGTTTGCTTCCTCGCAAAAGTGGAAAAAGTCAAAAAATGCGAAAAAGAATCAATATAGCTTGATTACACAAGCTAAGCTTGTGTGATAAAAACGAACTCTCTTTTTTTCTAACCTAAGTCGCAAATATTAGTGCTCTTTTTGAAAATGCTCTTTTGTTGCAGTATATGCATAAGATCAATAACCAGCGATTAAGTACAGCCAAGGATATTTGCTAAGGATATTAACGCAGACTATTATATTACAAATAGCACTTTAGCTTTAAGGCATCATGGATCTATAGCGTAGAGGTAGGGAAGGAGACCAGCAGCAAAATAAGAGGGTTCGAATTTTGACAGGGTCAGATGTTTTTAATGAAATTTTTCGTAAACTAGTTAAGATTCGTCCGCTCTATAAATTGAGGCATGTTATTTGGTACCTTTTTTTTCAAATTGACTGGTACTGCTAGAGCGTCATAATTGGCTTGCATCACTTAGCAAATATGTAGACTCATAATTGGCGTGCGTCACTTTTGAAATTTTGTAGACTCAAAATTTTACCCATTCGGATTGTATATCAGGGCCAAGCACTGATTGTTTGGACTGCACTTAAGGCCAAATTCAAAAAAATTTTAGTTGAAAAATTGACGAAGTAATTGAAAAAAAGGAAAAATTTTTTTTCATTTTTTCAATTTATCCCCCCCCCGCACGCTAATGGAAATTACAAAGGGTTGTTGTATTTAGCGTCTTTTATTCTAATAATAAGACCAAACGACTTGCCTCACTTCAATTTTCAAGCATCAACCCGCCTCTTGTGAGTGTTATACGAACGCAAAATATCACGCGTTAGTTATTTCAAATTGGTCAAATTTGGTTATTTCAAAGACCCATAACCTTAAAAAAAAACTTCTCGTATATCAGGGTAAATCCCTGAATGTTCGTAAGGAATTTTCAGGCCAATTAAATTTTTTGTTGTTGTTAAAAAATTGACTAAATAATCAAAAAAAAACAACATTTTTTTTCATTATTTAATCCTCTACCAACTAATATGTACTACAAAGGGATGTATTTGGCGTCTATTCTACTGAGACCAAGTGGTTCGCCTCAATTCATGTCTGAACGCATAATCCGCCGCTTACTTGTGTTGTAAGAACGCAATAACTTGCGAATTTGTTATGCCAAATTGGCCAAATTAGCAGTTTTCAAACCGCCATGTTTTTTTTAATTACAACAGGTGAAGTTTGTTTTTGTTCCTATTTTTGAAAATCGTGACGGAATATTTGTGCTTTGGGTGTTTTTTTCTCCAAACAAATTTCGACTTTTAACTAGGAATTTTTCTATATCATCCAATAGGTATCATTGTCGAGCTCAAATTTAAAAAGATTTTTCACCTGTGATTGTTTTTCGTAAAGTTACTGAGTTAAAATATAGTCAATGTAGCCAAATATCTTGTGCTATAAACGCCCAAACGGAGATTTAAACCCTCTTAGAAATCCTTCCAAATTGAATTCCAGGCAATGCTATTTGGTGTCATTAAAACTTTGCTATTCGCAAAATATATCACTTTGTAGCTTTCATAAATAGCGTGTGGGTGGACGGTTTTCAAAAAAATTTTGAATTTTTTTTGTGGAAAACTTCAACTAGCGAACACTACTCAATAGAGTTTCAAATAAATGGGAATATTCAGGGCTTTGCCTTGATACCATAAGTCTCGTTACTTTTGAGCTTTGGATAACAATAAATTTCAGATGGTATAAAAAACCGTCTAAAAGCTTGATTAAACATTCGAAAATTGACTGAGAAAAAACCTGCCTACGCATATATTCCGTTTTCTTCTAAAGTCGGAACTATAATAAAGCATTGAAGAAATTCGACAAAAATTGCTGTGTAGTGATAAAAAAATTTTCTAAAGATGTTTTTAGATATTCTCAGACAATCCATGGTGTTTTTTAATCATATTTCGATTAGGTTCTGGGTTTTTGTTTCAATTTGATCCAATTTTATTATCCAGCTTAGAGTAAGGCTCAAGAGGCAGTCTGACCATTGTTTTTTTTTTCCGACTCCATGATAATACTCAGACTAAAAACGTGCGTTTTAGCGTTTCAAAGGTTTAAATTGTTCATCTAAATTGTTTAAATTGTTCTAAAGGGATAAAGAAATATAAAGAGGTTATTTGTTGTCTTTAGAAAATCAACCATTTCCCGGGCATGGCCGAGATCTGTCGGAAGGATCTGCTTGCCAGGAACATGAACAGGATGGTGAAGCTCTTCCCCAAAGACTATGCCATCTTCCCCAAGTCATGGTGTCTACCAGCCGAGTAAGTACCCCCGGTACAGTTACTGTCTACTGACTAGCCAAAACAGAAGTTCACTCGTAATAAAAACAACCTTTGTTTTCTTGGATAAGTAGAGAATGAAAACTTTGTTGTTATTTCGAAAACCGATTATTAATCTGCAATTCATGTTTGGATTGCTGCTGAACATGTGCTTTTTCCTTAAAAATAGTTACTCGATACCGTTTAAATGTTAAATTTCATTATGAAAAGAACGATTTTTAGCCTGTTTATGGAACATTTTACATGGAGTAAAAATGAGTTTTAGGCTGCTTATGGAACATTTTACATGGAGCAACTTTTAAAGGATCGGATTAAATTTTTAAGTATTTTCATTCAGTATTTTCTTTTATTTTCTGACCTTTTTTTGAGATTCAATTTGCTAGATATCATGATCATTTCAAAATTATTGTTCCAGTTTTGGTGACTTCCAAGCCTACACTAGACAGAAAAAGAACAAGACGTTTATTTTGAAGCCAGAGTCCGGCAGCCAAGGAAAAGGCATATGGATCTGCAAGAACGCCAAGGATATCAAACCCAACGAACATGCCGTCTGCCAGCAATATGTATCCAAGGTACATCAAAGACTATCAAAGGAAAGAGGTCTACCATCAAGGGAAAAGACCATCAGGGCCTTACATTCTACTCGTATAACCACCCCACCAATGATTAAAGAGTATTCACACCGTGCCTTTTGTGCCTTTTGACAAGTTTAAGGGTCAATTAGTAAAATTTGGATGTCGAAAATGGAAGCAAAAATCCAGCATGCTAATTTTGTGCCAATCCTACTTTATTATTTCTACTCGGTATCAAGAACTGTTTTAGCCCCTTTTGGTCGACGGGTTCAAGTTTGACCTCAGAATCTACATATGTGTGACTTCGTGTGATCCCCTGAGGATATACGTATGGAGAGATGGACTTGCTAGATTTGCCACTGTCAAATACGTCGACCCCACATCCCAAAATGCCGTAAGTTTGACTGACCCATTGTTTTCCGCGACTCTGATCGTTGCTTCTCTCTTGCCAACCAAACTGCATTCAAAAATTTATGTTATCTGAAATAATAATCGAAAAAGCCGCATAATTATTCAATACTAACCACAATCAATATATTCTCTTACTTTTTGGAATCATGAAAGCTTGTTTGCTAAACGAAAAACATAGGCGATGGAATCGTTTGCAAAAAGAAAGAAAAATCAGATTTTTTTCCTCAAAATTTTGTAATCAAATAAAATCATATTACTGATAGCTTAAGGCATAAAGCTCCATTCGCTGATTTGTTTTAACTTATAAGAATCAAATGAAAAAAAATTAATTCTTAAATCGTTGAAAAAAAAATATTTAAAAAAATTTCAGGAAATAATTTGGGAAAATGTTTTCGAAACTCAGTTACCCGCTCCAATACAGGAATAAATCAAAATAGAATACCTTTTAATTAAAATAAAATTTGCTTAAATCAGAAGAAAATTTCAAGGAAATTTAGATAGAAAATTGGCAAACAAACGATAGCCCGAATCAGGCAGAAAAAAAATGTAGCAGGAACTGCTAATAAAACTGACAATTTTTGTGAACAAATTTTCAATGCGAGAGTTATCGTCTAGTACCCGATTGTAATGCCCTTGCTAGGTTCAGAAGATTAACTGTATATATGATCTCAGCTAATAAAAAAGTGTACCAGTTTTTTAATTTTTTTAATAGATTTTTTTATTAAATTATTGAAAAATATTTATTTTTGCAGCGCTTAGAGACTGAGGTAAGTGTTCTCGCAATTCTTTGAGTTTCTCTCGCAGTTCTTTGAGGTTCTGCATGCAATAACAGCTATTAGAGCATCGCAAGTCGTGGCATAATATGGTGACATTGCCAGTCTTATTTAAATTAGGTGTACCGTAAGTAATGTGTACCTGGGTAAAGTGTACCCGGTCGCCGTGCATAATGTACCGAGCTAAAGTCTTTGAAAATCTTGCATTTTCAAATTTTGTATGAGACTGGGCATCTAAATATTTTCTATAATATTGTATTTTCAAAAGCAACGCTTGAGTTATAACACGAGCCCGCTTTTTCCTGATGTAAATCGCATGTTTCTCTGAACTTTTTTTCTTCTGTTTTTCGCTCAGTTTTGATTACCTCAAACAAAACTCGTGTCGAATTTGGTATCATATCAAAGCTCTCTTTGTCGTAATTTAAATTCCAAAAATGATGATCATGTCGAAATTTGATATCCTGAACGTAATTTTTGATGACACCCAAAAATGTGAAATATGTAGAAATCAAATTTAAAATTTATTTTCTGTTTTTCTGGGTTTTTTCATTAGAAAATGTAGTCGAAACAATCTTTGCCACTTGCGCAGCACAGCAGCTGACCATCCCTGCCTAGTTTTTTGTACGGTGTAGTATCTTTTTGGATAGGATTTTAAAAAGCAGACAAATGTTCACTCGCTTAAAGCACATTCATTGTCGCTCGTATTTCTGGTAAATCTGCATGGCACCGGGCAATTGATAGACCAAGTGAACTTTCTCCGCCTTAAAACTTTTTTTCGAACTTTGTAATTTAGAAACTCTTTTTTATGTAAATGCTTATGTTAATCGACAGAAAAATAAGCCGAATAACTCAATTTGGGAATAACTATTTTCGAACAATTGAACGATCACCCCTCCCCACAATCTGGTATAGGGTACAAAGTTCAATTGATTACTGGAACAATTTAATGTTTTTTCAGTCAATCAGAAACGAGCAGTTTAAGCGAAACGAAACGCGAAAATTAATCGCGTTTATTTTTTTGCCCAACTCGTTCCCTAAAATTCTAGTTGTTTTTTTTAAGTAAAAGCGATTGAATTTATTAAAAAATGCAAGGGGGTGAAGGACGCATCTTTTCATTGCGAGGCATTACTTTGGAGACTTATTTTCTCAAAGCATGTGCACGGAGTTCGTGTACTTATAAGCACAAAAGTGTGCTATGGAAAAATAACACTCCTAGGTCTCGTAATGCTTAAACACCCAAAGTTTTCCTCTTTTGGTTTTATTTTCCGGCATCCAATCGAGCCTACAGCTGTTCTAATGGCGCCTTTCGAGTCAATATATTTTAATGTTGAAATGTTTAGAGGAAGCGCGCGCCGAAAAAACGCAATTTTTCTATTTATCCTGTTTTTTCAAAGTTTTCCTGTGGAGAAAAGAATTTTGTCAAAACCCTGTCGATACATGTTGTTTTAAGAGAACTCGGAAAATCAATGTTGGTCGATTTAAAAAATATCATCAAAATAGTGTTTTTATGGTGTTTCAGGAGAGCTCGGAAAATCGATCTAAAAAGATCATCGAAAATCGTTCCCCTCGAGAAAATCCTAGCTCCGCCTCTTGGTAGACGAAACAAAACAACTATCTTCCTTCCATAATAGCGCCGCTAAAACCAAGAAAATATAAACAGTTCCGTGCACAATTTTGACCGCGATTGCTTAGTTTTCTCAGTTTTTCAAATCTTATGAAAACAACTATTAAGATTGGTGAATTTCCAGGATGATTTTAAGGAATTTTTGCGGGGAATTTTTTGATGATTCTTAAAAATAGTGCATAGGTAGAAGAAGTGCGTAGTCTTGTGTTTTTGCGTTATTTTTACACAAGCATAGCTTGTGTTATAGTATGAACTTGCTTTTCCCAACCTAAGTCGCAAATATTGGTGCGATGCAATTGTTGCGACAAAGTGTATTCATTTTGAAAGTGTTCATTTGGATCCAGCTATTCAGTACAGCCAATGCTAAGGATATTAACACAGAATATTATATTACAAATAGCACTTTAGCTTCAATGTATCATGGTTCTGCAGCGTAGAGGTAGGGAAGGAGACTAGCAGCTAAATAAGAGGGTTCGAAACTGGGCAGTGTCGGATGTTTTTAATGAACTTTTTTGTATACTAGTTAGAATATATCCTCGCTATAAAATGAGGCATGCTATTTGGTAAATTTCTTTTCAAATTGACTGATACTGCTAATGCATCATAATTGGCTTGCGTCACTCAGCAATTTTGTTGACTCATAATTGGCGTGCGCCACTTAAGAAATTTTGTTGACTCAAAGTTTTACTCATTCAGTTTTTCCCAGTAACGTTGTCGGTCATGTTTTTGCTTGTGTATGCGAAGTGCAACTTTGCCTCTGTGTCAATATTGCTGACGTAGTAGTTCTCAAATATGACATTCTTTTTGTGTAGGATGAAGTCTTCATGCACTTGACAAACTATGCTATCAACAAGACTTCGAAGGAATTCATCAGAGACGAGGAGCACGGGAGTAAGCGCAGACTGAGCACCCTCTACCGGCAGATGCAGGAGCAGGGAGTGGATGTGGACAAACTGAAGAACGACATCAATGACGTCATGATCAAGACCCTGATTGCGGCACATCCCGTGCTCAAACACAACTACAGGACATGCTTCGCCAACCACATCAAGGTCAGCTTACAGTCTCTTCCGATTTCAAAATCTGTAGATACAATTGTTATAGAGACAGCTAAATTTGAATTTCACTAAGTTAACTGAACGTTTTGAAATTTCTGAACGTTTTGCTCTTAATTTGAAGTCATCCCTTAAGGGTTGTATAATACGTTTGAAATATACGTTCAAAACAGGGGCGGATTTAGGGGTGGGGGCAGAAAGTGCCCAAAAACGGCTTTTTGACCTGTTTTTTCAAAAATTTCCAAAACAGCGTCTTTTTACTGCATTAGGAGAGCTCCGAAAATCAATTTGGTCGACCTAAAAAAAAGTCGAAAATTTTTTGAAAATCCGTCCCTCCCTCGAGAAAACCCTGTATTCGCCCCTGGTTCAAAAATTATAAGATTTTATTTTGACAAGTTTTAAAACATCTGTCAAATCGAATTTCTAGGACACGCAACAAGTAAAAAAAGATTTGTCAAGTAAACTTGAAAGACACCAGAACAACTTCTCGGCATCATGTACTTTTTCGACTATAGATTCAATTAAGATCTAAACGTGACTGCTGGTGTTTTCAGGGCAGTGCGTGTTTTGAGATCCTTGGCTTCGACGTGCTTCTGGATCGGAAGATGCGTCCGATAGTGCTGGAAGTGAATCACTCGCCCTCCTTCTCCACCGACTCCCAGCTGGACCGGGAGCTGAAGGACAACCTGGTGCTGGACACCCTGGGACTGCTCAACTTCTCCGCTTCAGACCGGAAAAGGTGCCAGGAGGAAGAGAGGAGGAGGGTACAAGACAGACTTCTTAAGACTAAGAGCAGGGACTCCAGGTCTGTTGAATTGTCATAATTAATAGCGCTGAAACCCAATATTTTTACTTACCGACACCTTTTGTAGCTTTCAATTTCTGATTCCAATTATCTACTTTTTCTTTTTACTTCTTATTGAAGAAAAAACTCAAGAAAAGATCGAGAAACAATGAATAGTGAATAATTTTTTCTTTAGTTAATATCTTCAATTACTTTTTTTTATCAAGGGCCAGCATCTTAAGGGCCTTGTCCCTACGTTGTTCCTAGCCGGGCAAAAGTTTATTGATTATAAAAATGAATTGCTGTGAATATCATTGATATTGGCCGCTGGAATTTTTTAATTTAATTTGTTATAAATTATTTCTCCTGATTTGAAACAAAATGATTAGAACTTATTACAGTTAATAGTGGATTCCCTTTAGGAAGCAAGAGCTAGACGAGCTCCTGGAGACGACTACGCAACAGATGGTAAAGTACGAGTTGGAGCATAGTTCGGGATACTACCGCATCTACCCGCCCTTGCCTGACAGCGGACTGCAGGAGAGCAAGTACCTCAAATTCTTCGAGCACAGTGGGACCCTCTTCTCCGAAACAGTGGCCAGCAAGGCGAGAGGGGAGGCCGCCCGGCAACTTAGGGAAGACCTCAAGAGCAAGGTCGACACCAGTCCTAGTCACAAGGACAAGAATAAACAGTCGGCACAGCATAAGTCAGATGGAAGTGTGCGGCCGGAAAGTCCGGCTGGGTTGACTAAGAAGAGGATTCTTCAAAGGCCGGTGTCCCAGAGACTACTGCAGGCAAAGAAACGAGATGTGGGTTTGCAATTTAAAAACAACCCCAAAGCAAAGTCACTAGACACTGCATGTATGCTGGCGGAACAAGAGCGCCCGACTAAGCTGAGATTTAACAACTGATAGATATGAAATGATATTAGATCACATGTAAAATAGATATAGTGTAGCTAGAGACTGTTACATGTCAGCAGTACATGTCAGATATCTTATACATTCATTAGCATTTTTTCAAACGAATTCAAAACATTTGATTTAAATTAGACATCCCGCAGAAACATGTAATGTTGACATGTAAAGATGTAACATGTAATTTGTACTCTTCAATAGTTGCTAGATGTCAGGAAATAGTTATATATCATCGCTTATTACTTACTGAATAAATAGTTCATCTTTACATGTATTTTGCATGCATCAGTGGCTCTAGGATCTAACAAACATTCCACCTTCAGTTAAGTATCTGCCAAAAATTTTAATTTTCACGCGCAGTTTTGTGTTACCGGAGTTTATTAAAGCAGGAAATATTGTGTATTTTTGCATGTAGTGCTGACATGTAACACTGTGGCTTAAACTAAGACTGCTAAGTAAGACTGTAACACTAAGGCTTGACCTCCAGATTTTATTGATAGTATCGGTAATATCCCAGTGAACAAATTATATAGATGTAAAAGTCACGATCTCTGACATAGTAATGGTATTATATCCTTACAACATCAGAAGTCATGAATTTACTACGTTTCAGTCGCTCACAGGAGTTTCATCGCTATTATGGCTTCTTAATATAACATTACTGTGAACTGCCTAAAGTTTTATTCGAAACCGAAATAACCCATAGTTCTGCGAGTATCTTAAGATCTCGCCAAACTTTCCAATTCCCTATTTAAAGTTAAATTCATCTTCCAATAAGGAATGATCAGAAACTTCTTTGTAGGTTTCTTTGCTCAAGCTGCATCCCATCATGGAGCACGTTGTTCACTCATCTACCTCTCCCGTCGCAATAGATTCCCAAAACTCCACCACTGCCACAGTTGGTACCAATACCAGTTGTGGCGATGGAACCCCCCAAAGTCCCTATTTTAAACCCGAATGGCCCTGTATAATAGTATCTCTCCAAAACGGGGGCTACTGGGCCCAAATGTCCCTCGGGCCCCTTCCCTCTGACGCCCCTGCTCGAAGTCGACGTCGAATCAAGTGGAGTGCCGTAGAGCACTATAGCAAACAGGTCTACAAAGCCACAACACAACTTAGTGCACCGATAGTGTGCTAATTGATTCACGTAGATATTTGACTCCGTCCCAAGTACCATCGGATTCGACTCCGGAATTAATTTTGCTGTTTGTAACAGTCGATGTCACAAATTCACGAAAACTGCTAACGTACTATTTTTAGTCATTCAAATCTGTTCCATTCTCAGTGAATCGATTGGTTCCAATTGATACCAATGCTTCTTGATTTCCGTCTGTCTGACTTCTCAATGAAACTGCTCCTTATCCTACAGCAATCAACAAAATGACTGAAAAACTGAATGCTTTTCTTGGACTGAAGAAAAAATGTGTTCTTTTAAAGATAATAAGTCAATAATTACTGTTCATTGCCGGAAATTCATTATTTCAACGATTGCACATCAAAGATTGGAAATGTTTTCGGCAAATTCGGGGCTAAGTACTCACTTTAGACCTCTAGAATTAGCTAAAACAACAACACCAACCAAACACACACACGTGGACAAATTGTAACTCACATTTTACCAAAAGTCTTCATTCTTCAGGCTCAGAGTAAAGTTTTCACGAGACTTTTAGAATGATGATGATTACATTGGTCGGCATTCGAAAAAAAAACATAATTAAATTTCAATCATCTCTGTTCCAGGGAGCACGATCTCAGTCCATCTCCAGGATCTCGAATGAGGTCACACCAGCTGGGGCAGCCGATACCATGGATACACGGACGCCCCTGGATATCTCTGAGGAAGATATTCTTGAGAGGCAGAGTGTGATGTTGCAGAGGGACAACTTAGTGAGGAGTCTGGGTGTTGTGGAGTTAGTGCACAGACTGCTCCAGTCCTCCCAGGCACCCACTGGATACCCGCCAGTGTTCAAAGACAAAGTGGTCAGTTCTTGTGTCGGTATTTTTAGTCTCTCGTGTAAAAAAAACTTCTTTAGGGAAATTTTGCATTCGAAAATTTCTTAACATTCTTATTTAAAATACTGATCGTTAACAATGCCTTAAGGTCACACTGATTTTGTCTTAGTTTTTTATTAAGTCAAGTTTTACAGACGAAGGTTTTCAGAATTTAATGGCACATCATTTAGTAACATCCTCAAAGAGAGTAAATAGTTAACAAATCAGTCTGGAAACCAAGACAAAACAAACTGGTAATAAGATTTTGGAACAATTAGTGTTTAATAACCTATTTAGGCTTATACTGAAACCACCATTCATGCGTAATAATAGGTGTCCAACCTTTTTACTCCTTAACATTTACCCTACCACATACATTTTCACGCGAAAGATTTTTTACCGCTCTTTAATTTAAAACTTTAAAGTATTTTACCCCTCAACCACTTTACTCCGCTTTAATCCTGTTTATCAAACACTCCTCGAGCTAAGTCTATGGAAATTGAAGCTTGCGAATTTTAAGGTAATAGTCTTACTTGCGTCCGAGAACAGACCAGATTAGGACTCAGTTTTGAGTATCAAAATAACCTTCTACTTCGATTATCAATGAATTCTATCTATAATTAATTAAACTGATTGGTTTGACAAATTTTCTTTCTTCTTCAGCATTACTCATAAGCAATGTTCTTAATTATGATAATTGGTTGTTTCTTTAAAATGTTTGCAAAGAAACATTACCGGCGTTGTCTCGAAAAGTAACATTTGTTTTGACCAACTTTTTTTTACAGATGTCTCCTTGCACCCTACCGGAAACTTCCTAAACGCAAAACCGCCAAAATCTCATAATAACTGCTAAATCATTAGAAAATTTGAGATTGATTTGCTTGAATCCTATTTTAAACAAAGCCGATAAACAACAAGGATATCCGTTTACTGTGCAAGTAGCACAGAATATTCCGACCATAGTCTTAAAAAATGCAAGATTTTTTTTTCAAATTAGTGTCGTTTTTGGCG
The DNA here is from genome assembly GCF_963678635.1 of Symsagittifera roscoffensis. Classification (NCBI taxonomy): domain Eukaryota; kingdom Metazoa; phylum Xenacoelomorpha; order Acoela; family Convolutidae; genus Symsagittifera; species Symsagittifera roscoffensis. Next base: position 58,644,271 of record NC_087062.1, read on the forward strand.
TGTTGTGATAAAAGGAGCTGAACGAAAACCTAAAGATAGGGTTTATTTGACACTCATAGTAAAATAAGCAAAATGATAAACACTGTTTGGAGAAAAATGACTAGAAAAACGAAAAAGAGAACATCAAAAAAATTCGAAAAATTGTTGTTTAAATTTTTTTTGCAGTTTTTTGATTTTTTTAAATTAACACGAAAAACCAAAAATTTCAAAAATGTTGTTCAATTTTCGTAATTCAGTTTGAATGTCGTTCGAATCACGACTGTTAGAGCTTTCATAATATATCACTCAACTCTTTCCGATGATTATGTGTGGTAGCTGATTTTGCGTGGAAAAAAAGAAAAAAACTAAAACATACCCAAATACAAAGTTCCTCCCCTTTTTTCAAAAGTTCGGAACAACAAGGCTAGCCGGTTGTTGTGCAAAATGCACAGAAATTTCCGTCTATAGTCTTAAGAAATACATTTTTTTCTTCAAAGTAGTCTTTTTTTTCTTGTGGTATGAAAAAAAAATCTTAACGAAAAAGTAGAATTTAGAGAAATGCGACAGTCATAATCAAACTGACCTATCTGAAAATAGTTTTTTTTTTAAATGGCTAAATTTTTTTGTATTTTTGAACTTTCTGATTACCAAATTGGCTGTAAAAAGTCTCTGAAAGCTTACTTTACTCGACTAAAACTAAGTTGTTACGGCTTAATATAAGCTTAAATAAGCTATTGTAAGCCTGCACGCTCACCTTATTAGCTCGAAGTTTGACCAAAAATAAAAAATTTTAAACCGGTTTTTCTCGAAACTGAGAAAATCTTTCAATATTTTTTATGTCGTTCGATTTACAACTAGAAGGGTTTTAGTATGATTTATCACTCGACCCATTTTGATGATTTTTGTGGTACCTGATTTTTTTAGAATGGCTAAATTTTTTGTATTTTTGAAGTTTTCTGATTACCAAAATGGCTGTAAAAAGTCTCTGAAAGTTTACTTTACTCGACTAAAACTAAGTTTTTACGGCTTAATATAAGCTTAAATAAGCTATTGTAAGCCTGCACGCTCACCTTATTAGCTCGAAATTAGACCAAAAATAAACAAATTTGAACCGGTTTTTCTCGAAACTGAGAAAATCTTTCAATATTTTTATGTCGTTATAATTACGACTAAAAAGGTTTTAGTATGATTTATCACTCGACCCATTTTGATGATTTTTGTGGCACCTGAATTTGCAAGGAAAGTAAAAGGAAAAAAAGAAAAACTAAAACACATCCAAATACAAAGTTCCTCCGCATATTTCAAATGGTCGGAACCAAAAGAATTCTTTTTTTTTTTCAAATTGCCTGGTTGTTTGTTCATGATTTGATGAAAGTATCGATACGAAAGAATGGATTATTCGAGCCAGGCATATTCGTTTTTAATAATAATTTAGGCATATTTTGCAAATTTTATAGAAAAAAATATTTAAACCATTTCCTACATTTTTTTATGAAAGAAAATTTCTTTTATGAAATAAAGTATGTAATTCCCAAGAGGGTGCTAAAAACTTTTCGAAAGCTACTTTAACTTTGCCCTATTCATTAACCTTTTATGCTCATTAGCTTAATGTGCTCGAAATTAGGTTAAAAGGTTAAAATTTCAAAGCGAATCACCTTTGAATGGGCTTTAGTATGATCGGTCACTCGAACTATTCCGGCGATTATTTGTTGTATCTGATTTTGCACGGAAAAAAAAACAAAAAACAGTGATCGGAATAATGACTTTTTAGGCCGACATCAAAGATAGCGCCTTCTTAAAAATAATTTATTTCATGAATTTGACAACTGGATAAAATAATGTGGGAGTGAAAAGATTCGATTATGAACAGATTCTAGAATAAAACTATATGGAGTAAAACGGTGTACGGCAAAAAGTAGGCGGGGCAAAAACAGACCGAAAAAAGATAATAACCATAGATATTTGCGTTTTAAGTCAGAAACTGAGAAAAAATTGAAAAACTTTTGGGAAACAATAAACTTTTGAGAAACGATAGGTCTTAAAGATAGTCGTTTTTACAAAATATTTTCAATATTTCTGCAATTTGGATGCTTTTAGGAGTCCTTCCGTGAAAAGTACAACTTAGCCCAGTACGGAGTTGGGGGTCCCATCAGCGCTCATAGACCCCCGATGATGGCCACTGGAACCACCCAAATAGTCGCCAAAAACCTCCCAGCGCCCTCTTTGCCCCACAATTTGGCAGCCAGGGCCAAGCTGATGGCGTTCAACAAGCCACGTGGAACCAGTGTTGCCGGACACTATGACCGCATAGGGCACTCGGCCAGTTCAGAAGACATGATGAGACAACAACAGCAACATTACCAGCAGCATAATGGAGACAATGGATCCGGAGGCGCCAGTGGGCTCATGATCAAGACAAATCCATCAAACAACAGATTCATGCTCGAAGCTCGTTAGTGTACAAAGCGGTGTTTATCAGGGAGCGGGTGACGTGTAGGGGGTTTGATTTTATAATGATTCACTCGATCTTACCATTTAAATTTAAAGTTGATTTGAGCAGTATTGTCTTACGACAAATTGTCTCTTTTTAAAATTTTTCAGGTATTCACCGTTTTTGTTTATAAAAAGTAAAATGTACCGTCATTAAAATTCGTTAAAAATGACGTTAAATTGTGTAGTGACACGTAAAAGTTACTATAACGAATATTCTCGAAAGTATTAAAGTTTCAATTTCTCTAAGAACTTCATTTTTTGACTGATTTGCCAAATATTTCCTGAATTTTACCAGGTGGCCCATCACTAACTGGGGGAGCGAACTCTGCCTCCTACCAAAAGTACAATGTGGGCGGGGTCCAGAGTGGAGGCGGGGCTGCCCAGCTGGTGGCGAAGGGGGGAGGGGGCTTGACAGGGGGAGACATCATATCCGCTTCATTCCATGCACCCCACCATTCTAATAATATCAACAGAGGACCGGCCATCAAGTGAGTGAACCTGTGTTCGCGGGGAGGCGGAGGGTGGATGTTTTCCTGGCCATAGTTGCCGAATACCATAGTGAATACACTCAATGTGATCGGTTCATAAATGTTAGATTTATTAAAAGCATTTCCCCATAGTATGTTTGTGTTCTGTCTTTGTTCACCCTTCACTGTGAGAAAAAACAAACTGATACAAGGATAGCCGGTTACTGTGTTTTTTTCTGCGTTTTTCTGCATTTTGTGATAAAACTATCTGAACGAAAAAACATTATTTAGGCATATTTGAGAGTCATAGTAAAATAGGTCGATTGGAAAACAGTTTTTGAAGAAAATAACTAGAAAAGAGCTAAAAAATTTAAAGTTTCGAAATTTTTTTCATATTTCTTAGCAGAAAATTTTCAAGTTTTTGATTCCCAAAATTGCGCTAAAAACTCCAAAAACTACCTTTACTTGAGCAAAATTAAGTTTTCACGGCTGAAATTAGGCTTACATAAGCTATTGAAAACATACACGGTCACCTTATTAGCTCGAAATTAGACAAAAAAATCAAAAATTTCAAACTGATTTTTCTCGGCACTGTGAGTAAATTTCAAAATTTTTAAAACGTCGTTCGAATCACGACTGAAAAAACTTCAATAAGTGCTTCAATATGATATATCATTCGACCCATTCCGATGATTATTTGTGGTACCTGATTTTGCGTGGAAAACAAAAAGAAAAATACTAAAACACACCCGAATACAAAGTTCCTCCCCATTTTCAATGGTCGGAGTAAAAAAAGTAGCCTTGATACATGTTACGAGCTTGCCAATCACGAGACACGAACTGTTATGAAAACGCCTGACAGTTATCGCTAAGCTATTTCAAAGAATTTTCGATATACGAGAAAAATGTCAATTAAATTATTGGGACAAATTTGTGCCTACTGATTTGTATCAGCAAATTTACTGAATAACATGATAGCGAATCAAAAACAATTCTTGATTTTTCCAATCACTTCACTTATAATATTAAAGCCTTCTACGTTATTTGGAATTCCAAAAAAGTTCTTTCGTTTTCGAGAAAATATTTATGAGTTTTACCGTTTTTCAGACTAGATGACAGTAATTTACCTATGGCACGCGATTTTAAGTCGAATCCTCGATTAAATTCTCCAAAACTGTTAGAGTTTTTCACTTATTTTGATTTTTAATCATAAATCAATCGTGTTTTTCCTAAAAATGATACCGAAATAAGAAAAAGTTCTTATTTTGATTTTTTTTCAAGTTTTTCTCCATCTTTGATTGTTTTTTTTTATAACTTAGTGTAATTAAAAAGATTCAGTGCTTCAACAGATGCACAGCAACCAGTTAACCTTGCTTAAGATTAAAACTGTTTTGTCTTTATTATTTTGTATCTCGAATTGCAGTTTTTATATCTGGCCGACTGCAGGTCAAATTGTTCCGACCGCCGTTTTAGTTGCCAAAGCAAATTGATATATTTTAAAAAATTATTGATAGAAAAAGTAGCTTCAAAAGTTCATATCGTTCTGTTAATTTCTCGCCTTTCAATTTAATTTTCACACTAATGAGCCTGCGAGCGTTAGTGTATTAGTATGAACCTTCTTTTTTATTCCTTACTCGCAAATAAAAGAGTTCAGTGAAAGTGTTCATTTATATGGAAATTTTAATGTAGCATTGGAAATTGCATAGTATCTGTTGTCTGTTTTATTTTTGGCTAGTGTTTAAATTTAAATAAGAGTTCGTAGTGCGTGAGATTAATAATCTCTAGGTCGCAGTAGGCCGTAGGCTCGAATCCGAGACGTAGCTGAATTTTTACTAATTCGAGGCTTATCTCTACTTTTTTTGTTTTTGCACTTTATAGAGCTGCTTTTTGTCGTGTTTTCGCTAATGTCTGCGAAGCGCAGCTTCGCCTCCGTGTCAATTAATACTAAAATTCATATTTTTCACTTGAATGTTTTGGAAATTTAATTGAAGTGTAATTTCTCGTATTTTTTGCTGCAGCGTGCTGCAAATTTGAATTTTTAGCTGCATTTTGTTCGTTTTTCACAGAAACCTTTTAAATGGAAAATTAAAGGCTTAGACTTTGGCCATTCTGCTTTCCAATTAATTGGCAGAACCGTTAAAACGTTAAAAATTCACAAAACTGGAAATTTTCCAAGGATGCTGAATGGGATTTGATCGTATCGAAAATATAAAAGAAGAAAAAATAAAATAAAAAAAATTGTTCATCAAAAGCTGCAAAAATTTTTGTATTCATATAAAATACTAAAGTTTAGCCCATTCGCGCGAAAAAAATTGATGTAGCCTAGATTCTTTCATTACACCCGCGGATTAGCAAACATACTTTTATTTCGCGATTTTTTACTTTTTTTCAATTCAGCTCTTAATTGAAAGTGTATTGATGAGTTCGAGTTCATTCGAAAAAAGTACAGGTTTTTTATTTAAATTTATTAGATCAAATTTTTTTTTCACTAAAAGTTGAAATTCTTGACGCAATTAACTGAGATAGCTTGCAAATTATTCAATTTTTTTGGATCTACTTGATAACTTCCCCAATATGGTATCTGCTAATGAATCTCAAGCCCTGAAGAGAAGCGCGTAAGTAAGCTTCAGAGACTTTTTTGAGAATTTGCTGCATTGTGATTGGTCTATAATTCGACTAATTTAGCCTTCCTTATTTTCTCTTCTTAAAAGGGAAGAAATAGTTAGGTAGATCCTTATTTTTGTTTGACCGGTCTTTTAAAGAAGTAACAAGCAACGCTTGTGCAGTAGGATTCGTTCTTTTTTTGCAACCTAACTTGCAGTTTTTGTGCTCATTTTCTTTGTTTCGTTTCGCGCTTAGTTCAAACTGTATTTAGCGTTAAATTGTGTGTGCTTTCTTATTTCATTTCAATCTTTGCTGCCTGATTGTTTATCCGACCATTTGAAAAATGGGGAAGAACTTTGTATTCGGGTGTTTTAGTTTTTTCTTTTCTTTTTCTCATCAAAAATCAGGCACCTCAATTAATCACATCGGTATGGGTCAAATGATTTAACATATTAAAGCCTTTTCAATCCTCATTTGAACGGCAATTAACAATTTTGAAAAGTTGTCCCAGTGTCGAGAAATCGAGAAATATTTTTTTGAAGTTCTTAGCACCATTTTTAAAAAAAAAACACTTCAAAAGTCAAAACAATTTCTGCAAATTTTTTTTTTAATGTGAAAATATTTTTTGAAATGTTTTTTAGCCATTTTAGGACAAAAACCGTTGCACAATTTGCTTATTTCACAGTGACGGTCAATTATACTAAAATTTAAGGTTTTCTTTAAATCCTTCCATTAGACCACGCCCAAAATACGGTTGAAAGCAACTATCCTGAAGTCTGTTTGACCTAATGGTGTAGTGGACTGTCTAACTTTTGCCTTTTAATCATAAGTTAGTGAGGCCATCCGATCTCTAGCTTTTGCATGGTCTTTGAATAAAAATCGTACAAAGATTTTATTGCTTTCATGCACCGTTTTCAACGTTTCAGACCAAAAAAGAGCACTTTGTTTGACTTGTTCGGTGGATGAAAGCTTTCTTAAATTATTTCAGACAAAAAACTGGCAGGTACCTTCTAGCAATCAGAATGAACGTGATCCTAAATAATCTCGCCTGAATAAATCTTGCAATTTATCTGAAAATGTGCGAACTTCAGATTAAATGCAGCTTCCAGAATTCCTGTTTTTCTCTAAACTTTTGCGCTGAAGAGACTGTTATTCTTGCATCTCAAAAAATTTTATTCTTTGCACCCATGTACGGTTTGGCTTGCATCAAGGTGAATATCTGAATACTCTGACTGTTACGCTGTTACTGGCTTTGACAATCGGTTCAATAATAGAGTTCAGCTAGCTGCAATGGAGTTCAGCCAGCTCGCAGTGCAATTTATTTCAAATCCTAGTTGAAATATACTAAAGAAATACTAACAAAGTGTTGTTTTCATTGAATCAGGGTCAAAGCAATTCAAGGCACCCCTTGTAACCCACTAGAGGTGCACAATAGTCATGGGTTAGCGGTGGTAGTGCCCTACAGCAGGGCGGTATCAGCCAACTTAAAACCGACCAAGAATTCTTCAAACACCACAGTACTGCAGACAGCAGTTCGTATAAAAAGCGGGGGCAATTATAGAAACGCCCAATTGGCCAGAGAGAATTGTTTCGTGGTGCGAAACTCGGCAAAAACGAATTGACTTGAAAATGGTAATCGGTCGCATCATCGCAGTTCGACTATCCATAGTTGCATAGATTCACCCTCCGGAGCCACTCAGCATCGATTCATGTCATTTTTAGTCTGTTTTTCTGCTGGTTCTCAAACCGAGATTTTAACGCTAAAACTGGTATAATTATTAAGTCTAATGCATGGATGATTGCTGTCGGCAGCGGTTTTTTTTAGGTCGACCAAATTGATTTTCTGAGCCCTCCCAAATCACTATAAATACCATATTTATTTTGTTGAAATTTTCGGAAAGTTTTGACCAAAAACGCGTTTTTTTCCAAAAATGGATATCTCAAAATAGTACAAAGTGGGGACCCTTTGAGTCGGCAGGGTATCGAATCCCTGAGGGGGGGGGGGGGCATCTGCCTCTCCCCTCTAAATCCGCTGCTACATCTCTGTGTAATTTTGTCCAAAAAAAAAACGAAATTTAGAAGTTCATCGACGAATTGTTTGAAAATCATTCAATTCAAACAATTTCATGTAAATGCTTTTCCCTTTTTTATGATTTTTTATTTTAATCTTAGAGTCCTTGTTAACAATCACAAATCTATTTCTAAAACTGACTTAAATTTTATGAAGTGTTTTCCAGCCATCACATTTTATCCCTGCTCAGATTTTTAACTTAGATCAATTTTGTTTTGACCAGGTAGCTTTTTTTGTGTGCTAACTATCTGTGATGCTTTCAGATCCTTCCTCCGTCCGGACCTCAGGAGTCCAATGTTTCCGGGGAAGTACTAGAAGTCCTACCCAATCCCGGGACAGAATATTGCACCAAGAAATACATATCTTTCTTCCCAAGAGCAACTAACATATCAGAGACACGCAACACTGCTCAAAACTACCCCACTTCTTGCCAAAACCCAGAACTCAAACCATGAATTTTGAATTTTAATTTAATTACTACCGAGAAATATGTAAGCTATAGTCTAACTGCTAGCTTGTGAAGCTATAGAGTTGTCTTAAGTATTATGGAAACAAATATTGTCGATAATCATAATTAAATCAATTTATATTTTTACTCAACTACTTTTTTCTAATTATTTAATAGTAACCCAGCTTTTTTCTTTGCTTAAACTAGTCTTGCTTTTGTTTTCAGACTGAAATTTTCTGACTGAATTATCAATCTAATTCTTCTGTTTTTTTTTTCAACAATTTATCAATAATTAATTAGTTTTATGGCACATTAAGCTATTCAGTCTTCTCTCACAAGCTAAAAAAATAATCAAGAAAAATTGTTGATACTGTGTGTGAAAAAAAATCATAAAAATTTAAAACTTTTTCAGTTTTTTAAATTAGGCTAGTCGGAACATTTTGAGCTGCGTGCATAAAAACCTGCTACTCTTGTTCGAAAATTTAGTCGACTTTTGTTTAGATCACCCAAATTGATTTTCCAGAGCTCCCAAAACACTAAAAAGACACTGTTTCGGCCAAACTTCTGTGCTGCAGGCAAAATTTAAAAAAAAACAGGCCAAAAATTTTGACCAATAAAGCGGTTTTTTCGGCGCGTGCTCCCACTCAAAATTAATATTTTTAAAATTTTGAAAATTTGAAAAGGCGCCTTTGAAAAATTCTAGGGTCTATCGCCAAAAATGGATATCTCATTGTCGTACAAAGGGGGGACCCATTGGGTCGGCAGGGGGTCGAATCCCTGAGGAAAAGGTGTCCCCCTGCACCCCCTCCCCTAAATCCGCCCCTGCTCAAAATTTTTCTTCGACACGAAAACTTATTCAATAATTAAATATATAAAAATTATTTGCTAATCTAAAAGAAAAAATGTTACACATTAATTTTAGCTCGTTCCCAATCTACCATAATTAGAGTGCCTAAACCTGCGCGTGAAACATTATTTGAACCTAAAAATTGTTACAAGTTGGATAAGTATTCGGAACAATGAAATAAAAAAACTAGATATGCAAACAAGACCGCTCGTATATCTCCACAAAGGTCTCAATGTTTCGATTGCCCCTTACAGCTGAATAAAATGTTTTGGCTTCATAAATTGATTGATAAAATAATGGAAAAACTTTTTAAAAAATGTTCATGGGCGGATTTTGAAAAATTTGACAACCTTTTTTTAGGTCGACCAATTTGATTTTTCGAGCGCTCCCAGAGCACTATAAAAACTCCAATTTTGACAAAGAAAAACATTTGCACCACAATCAAATTTTTGAAAAAACAAGCCAATAAGGCGTTTTAGGGCACTTCTTGGAAAATTTGGACCAAAAAGTTTCCTTTTTTCGGCGCGAGCTCCAGTTATTAAAAAAAAATTAGCATGTATATATACCCTTTGCTTGGTGGAGGGTTCGAATCCCAGGGGGGGGGGGTATCCGGCCCCCCGCTCCTCCTAAATCCGCCCCAACAGGTATTAAAAACTTTCAAGTTTGAGCTCATAACTACGATATTTTGACCTCCCAACTACGAAATCTGCCAAAAGCGCTTACTTAAAATGTCGAAACTTGACTGAGTAAAAAAATCAACCAAGCAAAAATGTTCTGTCATGTTCTCCGAAAGTCAGAAGAATAATGGCGAGCTGTAAATCCACCAATGATTTTTGAGCTAAACTGAAATTCAGAACATCAGCCAAAATATACTGAATAATCAGCCTCATACAATTCAGCCAGATGCTCAACTGAATAAATGAGGTCAAAAATAGCTATATTCTAACAAGACATTGGGAGGTGGAGCATCATTGTCAGGTAGCTACCACTTGATCTGCTACGCTTAGATTTAGAAGAAGACGTATAAGCGCTTGAACTAATTTTTAACGCTTGCCCAAGATCTGTTACCTTCAAGTGGTGGCGAGCGAAGACCGTATTCCCGGGAATACGGAAACAAAAAGACAGATTAAACCAGGGAACTATAGAGAAGGTCCAAAATCCCGAAAGGGAGAAGAACCAAATCCACCCAGAGATCATGTACCACAAAGAGACGACCCGAAAAGTTCTTGCCAGGACAGTCAACGATGTTGCAAAGCGTTGGACGGGTTTTCAATTACAGAGTCAAATGATCCTGCCGATTTGGCTCTGACGTTATTAGCTAGAGCAGGTGATGTGCACCCAAACCCCGGGCCGAGAGTCAAGTGCCCAGTGTGCACCAAAGGTATTTATGACATGACTCAAGAAAGTGTTTGGTGCGGAAGAGGGGGATACGTCCACTTGAGGTGTACGAACTTGACTAACAGCCGCCAGTGGAATAAAGATTTCGACTGTCACAAATGCAGCTGGTGCGCATTAGTACAGAAAGGCGGGGACCCAAGGAAAGAAAGAGAGAAGAAAAGAACAAGGAGGAAGAACATTAGACTCCAGAAAATGAGAAGAGAAGTACAAGAGATAAAAAACAACAGACATTCTAACTTGGAACCTGCAAAAAATGTCTATGCAAGTCAATCACAGAAGAAAACTGCGGCGTTTTGCATCTACTGCCTCCGAAAAAAGACATAACATAGTACTAATGAGCGAAATAACGGCAGAAACACCAGGGGTGATCTGGCTCGGAGAGGGACGCAACTCAGCCGCGGTAATACATTCAACAAAATTCGCCTTACTACTCGGAGGTGCCTGGAAACAAAGGTGGATAGATGAGGGCCAGAAAAATTGCTGGGGTGAAAGAGTAACATCAGCAACAGTCGCACACCTTCGACTAGTAGCAGGATACCAACCTCTATGGCAGTATGGAGAAGAGACGATGGAGATATATAGAAGAGAGCTGGAGGAACAAGTGACCACATCCACTAAACAAGAATGGTTAATAATAGGGGGAGACCATAACTCACATATGGGTTATGGAGGCCATCGGCTCTTCGCAGACGGCACTAAGGGTCCTTTCGGAATGGTAATTAAGGACTGTACAGGGGATGATTTCCTGCAATGGTGCGAGGATAACAACTTATGCCGGGCAGACTCCTCCGTATGGATGGATTACAGGGGCACGTGGTTCTACAGACTGAATGTCAAAGGGTATGAACTGGATGGTTTTGTCCTGAAAAAACATCAGAGAAGCAGACTCTTGAAGGACATCAAGGTAATAAGAGAAGACTCCTTTTCTGACCATCGCCCTAACAGATCACAATGAACGTTTGGAAACCCCTCTTCAAGGAAAAATCTGATAAACCGGAAAAAAGGTAGACACAGACAAACTAAGACTGGAGCCGTTTGTAAAGAAATTCAAAAAAAAACGGTACAAAACAAGGAACAAGAACTGAAAACAATGGGATGGACGGAGGCGGCAAAAAACAATCCATGGAGCAGCATTAGAAATATGCGGTAGATCAGACAGGAACGTGAACCTGCCATTGAGGAAAGGTCGGGAACAAGAATATGAAAATTTCCGAAAAAAATATAGCTCAAACAGTTCGAAAAACGCAGCGAGGGGAAACGAGACAATCAACAGAGTACATGAACACAAGAGAAGAAGTACGGCGGCACCGGTCAGCTTTCAAAATGCATCAAAGACAATGGGAGAACCAATATTGGGATACCGTCATTGAAGAGGCCAAAGATGCCAGCGAGAGAAACGACTGGGGCAAAATGTACAAGACGCTCAAGAAACTGGGCCTAAGAGACGATAAGAGAAGCGCCCCGAGTGAGCAGTTCTCAGCGGAAGAATTTAAAACACATTTTGAAAAAGTATCTAAAGAAAGATCAGAACACTCGTCAGAAGAAATGCAGGAAGTCATATCCTGGTACCAGACCGGAGGGAAGAACAAGAGGTAAAAAGAGCAGCAGAAAAGCTGGAAAAAGAGGTAACAGTAGGAGAAATGCTAGAACAGATGAAGGAAATGCGTGATGGAGCGGCAGGAAAAGACGATGTCACCATAGGGATGATTAGGAAAAGTAATCCTGAAATCCAAATCGTAATGGCCGAGAAAATAAAACAAACGGCCGGAAGAAATCCTGATGAATGGGAAAACACTCTTAAAGAAGGAGTGGTAATACCTCTATACAAAAACAAGGGGAAAAGGGACCAAATGAACAATTACAGGGGTATTTGCTTGCTATCCATGGCATCCAGATTTTTAGCTAGGGTCATGGCATCAAGGTCAGAGACTGGAGTGAGGAAAATAAACCTGTTGGATGAGAACCAACAAGGATTCCGGGTCGGAAGATCGACTGCTGATACCACACAAATTTTGGTGAGAATGCAAGAGGAGCTGATAAATGAAAACATCCAATGAGAAAACTCAATTGAAGCCATCCTTTTGGATATCCAAAAGGCATACTCTCGCGTAAACAAACCCATTTTATGGGAAATGTTGAAAAACATTGGAATGAAGAAGGAAACAATAACCATCTTGAAAGGGTTGCACGAGCATACCATGTATGAGGTAAGGGGCAGGGAAGCCAATAGTACAATTTGGATGCCCCTATGAGAATTGAGGGAAGGATAAGCCACCTCACCTGTTCTATTCAACGTATATCATGCAACATCACATCTATCAGAATAGCCACAAAAACAAGACAAGAAAGAGCGCGCCAACCTATTGGAGCACCATGGCAGTGGATTCCAGGGAACTCTTTCCCCCCTAAAGACACGAAAAAGGCTAGTGGTAACTCTGCGACGAGGGTTCTAAGGTTATTCGAAGTGCTGTTTGCAGATGATACCACACTGATTGGAAAAAAAGCGAAATCGAAAACGGGAAACACGAAATCGAAACGCCGTTTTGAGGAAATATGTCATCCAGATAAAGAAAAACAATTAACCCTAGGAACAGCAAATGACATAAGAATTTTGGGCTCGTATGCAGACAGGAAAATTGATCTAACCATGCGCCTTCAACGAATGCGCAGAGAGGCATTTATCGTGAAAAAAAAGACTAAAAAAGACGAGACTCACAAAACGCCAGCAGGCGATCGTAGCACAAACATGCGTTGAGTCAACGGCACTGTTTGACGCCGCGGTACGCCCATAGTATAAATCAGAAATAAACCAATTACAATTAGAAATTGATAGATTATACCGATATATATGGGCCAGCAAAGACAAACCCCAATTAAAGAAATGCAGGAGAAGTGTATAAATATGTTTGGAGTCAGGAAACAATTGACCATTGATAGTATGGAACTGAAGATTGAGAAACAGAATTTAATAAGAATTTGACACATACTTAGAATGGACAACAACAGGTTAACTAAGCAGTTGGTATTGGGCTGGCCAGCTCCAGAAATTTCGGACCAGCATAGAAAAGCCAGACAAACCACTATTGGATACTGGAGGACACTGCTGAGAAATGCAGGCCAATCTCCTGATACCATCGAAATCTTAGCAATAAACCGGAAGAAATACAAGAAGTTCATCGAAGAGAGAGTGAGAAGAATCAGAATGTGGGAGAACAAAAAAGCAGATAAAGAGAACACAGAAAGGAATCAAACAGCAGAAATAAATACATCCACAACATGCTCAATATGTGAACGAATATGTAAGAGCCTAACGGGCCTGAAAATGCATGTTACAGGGATGCATACAAAAGATCGGGACGAAAAACAAAACTGCAAAAGATGCAAAAAGACGGTAGCAACAAAGTCGGCCCTTACAAATCATAAGAGAAAATGCATGACCACCCCCGCGACAAAAAACTGCCCCATGTGCGCAGTCTCAATATCGAAGACAAACCTGGCAAGACATATTCGGACGATCCATGAAATGCCCTAAGAGGGTCGAGAAGCCGGACCAAGACCAAGACCAAGACTAATTTTTAACAATTCTTCAATTTAGGTTGAACAGGATCAAAATAAGAGCAATCAATATATTTTAATTCAAATTGGCATGGGTTTTTAAATTTGAGACGGCATCTAGACATACAATTTGTCTGAGAGAATATTTGTGCAGATAAATTAATTATTCTTCTGAAGTAATTATGTCCATCAAAATTTTTGCATCTCCATAATTCTGCTTGAGTTTTCCTGAATTTCGAGTTCATTTTAATTGTCCTTAGCCGAGTCCTGAACACCACAGAGGTGACAATACAAGTGCCTAGATTTCGCGTCGACTGAACTTTTAGGAGTCGATTTATCTGAAAGCGGTAAAAGCGCACAGGCATTTGTTGTTCCAAATTTCGAAAATAGTGCCAGAAGTTTTGGGCTCGGAGGAAGAGGGTGTTTGTCCAAAATTTTTTCGGCATTTTAAATAGTAATTTTTGAAATGTTGCTGCTCAGGTCTCAGAACTGAAAAAATATATATTTATATCACCCACCTGTAATCCGTAAACAATGGTTTTAAATTTGGTACTAATTTATCAATTATAATCCATTTAGGGATAATTAACGTGCGAAATTTTTGTCCTCAAAAAACGTCAGCGGCAAAATGACTCATTCCAAGTCGAACGGGAGCAATCAATTGGCTTTCAATTATACGTTAACAGACGGAAAACACGTTTTTATGCTCTAAACATAGCGTGTAAGGGTATGAATAATACTTTAAACAAAATTAATTTCAAAATCTTACTTTTTTGAAATATTTTTACAAAAGTCTCAAAAATCTGTAAGAAAATAAACTTGCCTGATGTTTGAACCTTAAAAAACTCGGTTGAGAACGCGGTTTTTCCATTTTATTGGAGGGTTAATTCTGTTTCTTCTGCACTCTATGGTCTTGTATTCCAGTCTCGTTTTACCTTTTTTCAGAATAAAAAATTAACTTTTTCCGGGAAAATTGAATTATCAATTTTCGTTTGTCTGCTTACGTTCTGTGGGCTTAATTGCCGCAATAAATTTTTTTGGGTGATGTAGGGAGTTTTCTTTGTAGTTGCAAGTCTAGTTGATTCTCAGGAAATTTGTAGACTTACTAGCCCTGACTTAGTATAATTTCTTTTTTCCCTTCCTTGTTTCTTTTTTATCAGCCTACCTTGGCTTTTGTTATCCGCCTTTTTAACTCACTTTGTGTCATTTGAAGGGCAAGTTTGAATAGTATTTAAAAATTTAGTTCAGGTCGAATGTGGTGTAGAACTTCAGAGCCTTAAAACTTAGTCGCCCTCGAAACGATAAGATTCTGTACCACTTGCAAAAAATTTTACCGCCAAGCCTACTTAATAGATAGCTACAAAACCATCTAAAATGATTTAAACCAGGTCCCTCCTTTCACGCAGATAAAATTTCAAATAAAAAATACTATAAAAATTTAAACACGCATCGGAAAACTAAACAATTTATTTGCCATTCAAATATGTGTCATGTTTTTCCAGTGTAACTCAATTTTACGTTTAACTATATCATATGAGAATTAGTTTTTTTTCAACTAAAAAATTATGTTATAGATCATTAGTTCATGTTAAAGAATTTAGTTTTTGTTGAGTTTTTTCTAAAAGTTGCAAGTTTCCAAAAAATTTTATATTTGGTTTTTGCTCAAGTATAAGTAAGATTATTAAAAATCAAGATTGTTAATGAAACTAAAAATTGTCTGGCTTTCTAATCCGAGCATTTACGCACGTTCTAAAAAAGAAGTTTTTATGTTTTGTCCAGTAAACTTTTCACACAAAGTTTTTTTTGGTTCATATTTATACAGTGGTTTTTGTTCTACTTTTCTCATAAACTGGTAAAACAGTTGATTAATTTTCCCAGAAAATGAGAAATTGGTTTCCGATCTAAAATGAAATTGGTGCAATCAAAGCCGTTCTTAATTGGTCAGCTCAGATGACTCAGCAAAGTGACTAATAAATACAAGACTGCTCGTATCAAGGAGAAGCCCTAATTAAAGGAAAGAAAGTTAAAGGTAATAAAATAAAATAAAATTAAATAAAAAATGAGATTTTTTGGGAAAACATCTCCCCTCCCACCAAAACTCCCATAACTTTACAAAAAATAATCAAAGGTGAAATATTTTCAAATTGAAGCTCAGGACAACAATAGCTTTTGAATGATATAAAAAATTGTCAAAAACGGCTAATTAAAAATTCGAAATTTGTCTGAGGAAAAAACCCATCCCGAGCACGAATATTGCGTTACTCACGAATAATGAAAGTCGGAACAAAAACGTCCATTAGAAAATGCCTTATTTTCTGTGTAACTCTTTAGATCAAATTTTTTCGATTGCGCAGGCCAACTTTGATTTTTCTTGGTTCGGCAGAAATTGGTCTGGAGTCACCAGAATCTAATGAAATTATGTAAAATTCCGTTTTTAGCAACTTTTACTTGGATAAAATAAATTACCATTGCTTGCACGAGCGCTTTTCATATCGCAGAAGGCCGGCCGCACAAGTTTGAATATTATCTTTTTTTTTCTTGGTCGACTAAACTTATCTTTCAGCTTTTGCAAACCACTGAAAACAAAAATCATTTTTGCCGAAATCTTTATTGCCTGTGATCATTTTTTGTTAAATTATAGAGATTGAATAGTTTTAGTTTGGTTAATTGGGATCACCGATCGCGCTATAATGCGTTCTTATCGGAAGTAGGCAGCAAAATTATCGAGAATTTCAAATTCAGTGGATGGCGCTAATTGACCCAAAGTGGCAAGATTGTGAAATTTACTTTGCAGTTGAGAATGAGCAAGCAAAAAAAAATTATATTTTATTTACTGAGAAGATAATCAGTTTTTAACCAAAACCTATTACAGTTGATTTGTTCGAATAGCAAAAATCTCAAAACACTCCCCGGAACCAAAAGAAAAACAAGACTGCTCGTATCAGGGCGAAGCCCTGAAAGTTCCGACTACCTTTTAAGGTCTATGGAGCATTAATAAGATGAAAAATTTCAATGTAAAAAAAAAATTAAATTTTTTTTTTTGAAAAAATTTGAGATTTTATGTAAAAACATCCCCCCACACGTCATATTAAGTACAAAGTGATAGATTTTGCGCCTATTAACAAATCAATTACGGCATATAAGCTTCCTTGAACCAATTTGGAACGATTTCTAAGACGGATTAAATATCGCTCGCGCGTTAATAGCGCGAAAATTTATCGCGCGTTAATTGTCCCAAATTGGCCAAAATGGCAATCATTAAACCCCCATAACTTTACGAAAAATGATCACAGGTAAAATATCTTTCCAAATTCAAGCTCAGGAAAACATTAGCTTTCGAATGATATAAAAAAATTCCGTCAAAAACGGCTAGTTAAAAAGTCGAAATTTGTCTGAAGAAAAAAAAACCCACCCCGAGCACAAATATTCCGTTACTTTCGTATCGAAAGTCGGAACAATGACATTTTATAAAACTGAAAAAACTTCCAATTACTTCAGCAAGTTCTTTTAGAAAAAATGCCGAAAAGACAAATTATCACGGAGCACAAGGAGACCAAAATGCAGGTATTTACTTTCTGTTATTACTTTCTGAGTTTAAATTTAAAAATGATTAAGCTTTGTGAATTTCTAGAAAAACTATTGATTGACGTTTTTTTTGATAAATATAACCTCAATTGGAACAACTAGGCCACAAGCTAATTTTTTTATTGAAAAGTTTTGAAATTCGATATCCAATTTCGAATTTAGAATTCTTTTGCGGTTATACTATCAATTTAAGTTCGATTTGTTTCGCAAATACGCTCGATTTGTTTTAGGCAAATATATTTATATTGAGCAATAGAAATCAAAACTCAAAAATCAAGTTTGATTTTGATTCTTAAAAAAATTTAAATAACTATATTACTAGTTAGTCTTAAAAACGAGTTAGTATAATGGGAAGCTAAAAAATAACGTTTTCATTATTGAATGAAATTAGCAGTTAAAACAACGATTTTCAAACTTCCGTCATACAACCGAGAAGCCAAAACGCGCAAAAAATTGAGTGAAAATTTGAAATTTTGCGAGGAGGTTGAAAAAATAGAAAGAGCCGAAAGAAAAACAGCGTTAAAAAAATTTAAATAGACAGCTGTTTCTCCCCTCAAACTACCTTCGTTCAATTTGCGAGGGAATTAACATTCAATTAGGGGGATTTCATCATCTCCACTACCTTTCAATTTCAGCTTTGAAAACTAATTTCAGGTTGTAACAAGGTAATAAAATTTTGCATGCTGAAAACATTTTATCTTCTGAACACATCACTTCTACATATTTCACAGCAAGCCATTGGAGCCTGAAAAAACTGTCCAATGAAGGGGGAGGGCTGAATGGTAGGAGTCAAAAAAGGATATGATGTCCCAGCCAAAACCATGCACATAAAAAATTCCCTTCTAGCATGCGAAAATGTTTTTCGCAATAAAAGACGCTAAATGAAAAAACTAAACATTGATACCAGAAGCCAAAAACTTCAAGCCAAAATATATAAAAGCAAAAGTAAAAAAATTGAAAATCATAAGTTTGAGTTGATAATTGTACCAACAAAAAACCATTTTCAAATAGAACGGGAATCAATAATAAAAAAGGCTTCAAGTATGTCTATTAGTCAACAAGTCTGTTGGTAATCCTACAGAGGGGCTGAAATGAGAACTGTGAACAATAAATTCTAGCAACAGATAGCACAACCTTTTTTTGAGTTCTTTCTGACCCAGCTACCGCAGAAATACCAGCTTGAAGTTCTTTTTGGGTATTTGGTACTGATGCGAAAGGAAAAACATACATTTTTTTTGATAAATGTAGTTTTCCCAAAACCTTAGTGCTTCATCTATGTAAATAAATAAATAGCAGCTCTAGGCTTTTTTTTCTTCCTGTGGTTTTGATTGAATCCGCAATCTGGGACTTGGCAGGTAAGTTTTCTAGAGAAGTAAAAAAGTTCCCAAAAATTGCTCAATCATCCTGCGTTTTTTTATTGTGTTTTTTCATTTAGTTGCACGACAGTGCCACATCTCTTTTTCAACTGAAATTTCCTACCGAATCGTTGTTCTCTCGAGGCATTTTCATAAAAGCCGATTGTTTAAGGGTGACCACTCTAAACAGTACTTTGACAGATTTAATCATATCTCCATATTGTATCTATTTGTTTGTCTCGTCAAATTTATTATGATTATTGCGGTTGTTCCGACTTTCGAAGAAATATAAATGCTTGTTGTTCCGACCATTGAAAACCGACCATTGTTCTGCATTGGGGTATGTTTTACACTCAAGATAAGGTGCCGCAAATAATCAGTGGAGTGCGTTGAGTGATATAACAAAAAAAATCCTTATAATCAGGGGGCGGATCTAGGATTTTATCGAGGGGGGGGGGCGGATTTTCAAAAAAATTTCGAAAATTTTGTCGACCTTTTTTTTTAGGTCGACCAAATTGATTTTTCGAGCTCTCCCAAAGCACTGTTTTATTCCTATTTGGGCCAAAATTTGTGCGCTGCAGGCAAAATTTTAAAAAAATAGGCCCAAAAAAGGCGTTTTTAGGCACTTTTTGGAAAATTTTGACCGAAAAATTGCGTTTTTTCAGCGCGCGCTCCCGCCTCAAAATTAATATATATTGGCGCCAAAGGCGCCTTTAGAAAAACTTTAAGGTTGGTCGGCCAAAACTGGATTACTTAAAAGTACCAAAGGGGGGACCCTTTGGGTCAACAAGGGGTCCCCCCCCCCCCACCTAAATCCGCCCCTGCTTATAATTGTGATTCGCACGGCATTTAAAAGTTGCAACAATTTCTCTCAGTTCCTAGAAAAACCAGTTTGAATTTTTTGTTTTTGGTCTAACTTTGAGCAATTAAGTTGAGCGAGTAGGCTAATTTTTTTTCGACTAAAAAGTTGGCCAGAAACAATCGTAATGGAGGGAGTTATGTGATGATAAAGTACTTTCAATTTTAATTCCAACGACGTTTAAAAGAATTTCAAAAAGTTGTGTCAGTGTCGAGAAAAACCGGTGTGAATGTTTCTCAATTTTAGTCTAGTTTGCAGCAATTAAAGCGAGCGCAAGCGAGCAGGCTTATGATAGAAGGATAAGATAAGCCATTGAACTTAAGTAAAAAAAATGAATTTTTTTAGCATCATTTTTGGAATAAAAAACTTCGAAAATTCAAAAAACACTATGCAAAAATTAAAAAATTTTGAATTTTGTTTTTGCTGTTTTTTAGTCCGTAGCCTGATTCGCCGATTTTACTGTGACAGTTGAATATAATTAAATTTTAGGTTTTCTTCAGATCCTTTCATAATACTACGCACAAAAAAAAACATTAATGTGAAACAAATGAAAAATACTACTAATGTATTTTATGTTCAGAATATGGTCGGAACTTTCTGTGCTACATGCGCAGCAACCGGCTATCCTTGTTATTTAATGATTTTTCTCGGGTTAGATACGGTATGCGGTATTTTAAAAAAAAGTACACATGTAAAAGAGGTGTTTGAAAATTGGTTGAATTAATTGTAAATCCGACCTTTTTGTCGGAATTCTTGATTGCAAATTTGGCAATAAATCAATTACATGAAGTAATAAACTTGATAAGGAAAGTAGTCATAGGCCATATGATGATGTTGTGAAGACGCAACGTCATGACAAATCCTTCTAGCCTTATATAAAAACGCCAAACTTAACAAGCATTTTACAAAGAAATATACTCATTTAACACACTAGTATAGTTATTGCGAACATTTTCATCCCCTCTAATCTGTAATCAATCATAGATAACATAATATAAGTTGAGAACCAGATACTATGCCATAAAAATTCACATGCCAAATCATAACCACAAGCATTATTTTTTCATCTTGGAAATAACTGATATTGGTAACTAGTTCAGAGCCGATTAGGTTAATTGACGTTGTCTGTGGTTATAATCGGACAAAGGCCGCTTGCATGAACCAGTGTATATTTTTTACAAAAAGAAAAACGTTTTCAACTAAAGTTTTTGGTAGAAAATTGAATCCCGTACTCAGAAGAGTCACCTTTGTCCCCCATACGATTAAATAACGAACAACCTGTGCAGTTGTTGGTGATGTTATTATGCTGTTTCAGGTTGTGTTGTTCGTGAATGAGAGGATAAATGACTACATATAGCTGGCCTGTTCTAGTTTCTGTTTTCTTCTGTTTAGTATGTTGTGGTGTAGTATGGTGTAATGTATGTATGGCCCATCATGACTGTATGGCCTGTTGTCTTAGCTCCTCCCTCTTAGTGTAGGGCAGTTTGGCACAGTTGGGACAGAGTATCTCCTGCTGGTCTGTGATGAAGCCTTTGCCCACCAGATTCTCCCCGCAGTTGGGTCCGTCACAGTTGAAGCACTCGTTGTGCCAGTGGCGTCCATCGAACGAAATAAACTTCGTACCGCCAATGCCTAAACAAATTTAATGCATAGTATATCTTCTTCTCCGACAACGAGAAAACTGGCAACAGGAGTGAAAGAAAGAAAGCCGCCATATATGATTTCAATACCTTCTGTTGCCTTCATGAATGAAGATTATCGGCTCTTTGCCACCCCAACATCTTAGAATTTTCAATTTTGAGTACCTAGACTTACATCGTCATTATGTAATGAAATTTGCGACTGGCGCAGATTTCGTCATGATGCAGATCGAGTCTAAAAATGGGACCAAATCTGCTGGTAAAAGGGACAAAATCTTTTCACACCCAGTATTGCATGTTGAACAATCTAACAAATTATGCTAGCAAATTATTATGCTATATTTCTTTCCGCTGATCATAACCCCACCCCGTCTCACCCGGCCGATAACTTTGCCTAGGAAAACGACAACTTAGCCACTAATACAGCCCTTAGTTGTGATTTTGTTAAAAGTGAAATTTTTGTTTATGATAACATACCTGTGATCGGTTTGTTACATGCCGTGCAACGCTTGGCAAACAGTTCGCCAAAGCAGTCGGCGCAGTAGGGCTTGTTGTCGCGTGAGGTGAACTTCTGGCCGACGAGATTGTTCTTGCAGTTAGTGCATCCGAAGCAGTCGCGATGGTAGGGCTCGTTCCTGTAGAGCACTCCTCCGGTCATGATGGGCTGAGCACATGCCTTGCACTTGGGTGCAAATAGGTCGTTGAAGCACTGTATGCAGTAGGGCTGGTTGTCCTTGGGCATGAAGCTGTTGCAGCCGATGACTGTGCTGCAGTTGGTGCACTTGAAGCACTCCTCATGCCACTGCTGTCCATTCCACTCCAGCTTCTTCATTCCTGCATACCAAGCACACACAAACAAACAAACAGTACACAATACAACACAGTCAGAGTAAGGAAAATAACAAAGTGATGTCTAAAATGTATCCCGGCAATTGCGTATCTTTAAAGAATAACGACTTTATCAAGTTTTAAACCCTGCTTTTAAGTAAACAAGACTGCTCGTATCAGGGCGAAGCCCTGAATAATCCGACTGCCCTTTAATGGGTCTCAAACAAGTTTAGGGAAATTATTATTGGCGAACTATGAATTTTGAGCTGTCAAATTTTATGTCCAATTTTAATAAGAGCAGTTAGTTATTGCCTCAACTCAGTTTGAAAAAAATTTGTAGAGCGGGATAATTTGCCACGTGTAAAAATACAAAACGAGCAGGTTTGCAGGACTCATGGCAGGATACTATAGTGGTGAGCACATGCAGCTAGGACCATGCAGATCAAGGAAGCGATCCCCTTAGGGAGCAAAAAGTTTTGTGAAATTAATCTGAATGAAAAAACACCACGAGAAAATATATTCCTCACTTTTTTCGAAAGCTTCAAAAGTCTAATGAAAAAAATGGTTCTCTAGTTTTTCCAACTGTTTATAAAAAATTACGGATAATTTAAATTCGGGGAATTTTTTTTCCTCCCCAAAAATTTCGATTTTTAAACTAGCAGTTTTTTAATAGAACTTATTTATTTCATTCAAAATTGTTGTTCTGAGTTCAAAAAAACTTCATTTTTCATCAATTTTGGCAAATTTGCGGGTTTTAACGATTGCCAATTTGGCCAAATTAAGACAGTTACTGTGCGATATACTTCGACGTAGTAACTCGTAAGCGCAGATTTAATCCATCTTAGAAATCGTTCCAAACTGAATTGAGGCTTGCGTTTTGGTCTATTTAATACTTTGCTATATTCAAAATATATCACTTTGTACTTCAAATAACGTGTGGGGGAATTATCCAAACAAAACGAATAAAACTTGAAATTTGAAATGCGTTTTTCTCAAATTGGGTTAATTTTAGAGAAAAAATGGTTACAACCAATCTTGCTTAAAATTAATATGGTGCAAGTCGTTTTTCAAAATTGGGGCCCAAAAATTTACCGCAAAAACAATCATTTTGGGCTTATTTTAGTCAATCAAAATTAATCCAAACTTATTTGTTCATTAACTGACAAAACTATGTCACTGCAAGCTTTTTATATAGCCCAACAAAATTTAACAAGATTTAATCTCTATAAATGGGCGCAAACGGTTTTTAAAATCTTTTTAATAGAAACAAATGGTGTTTTATATAGTAAAAATGACATTTTTTGGCTATGAAACAAAATTAAATATGTTTATACAAAGCTGAGAAAATTACATTTTTCTTAATATTTGTTGGAGTACATTAGAAGTTTGCAGTGATATATTTGCACAGGCGTGCAGTGATAAGGTTGAAAAGAAATATAGTTTTGGGCACGAATTTTGAGTTGGTACGAGTTTTAACCAAGTTGCGCTATTTTATTTCTGTAAAATTTTAGCAATATTTGTCTTCGTCCTTTTTCGTCTAAATTTTACCCAATTTGAGAAAAACGCGTATTAAATATCAATTTTCATTCGTTTCGCCCGGATAACTTGAATCAGCACTGCATTACTGTAAATCAGCACCATAGAAAATAAAATGCAGTCAGTGCATTCAGGGCTTCGCACAGATACGAGCACTTGTGGTAAGATCAATTCTGTAATTACCTGCTTTGAACACAGCACCGCATCCGTCGCACTTGGCACCGAACTTCTCGTCGTAGCAGTTATCACAGAAGAGGGCGTCATTGCGGGACCCGAACAGTCGGTCCACTAGCGAGACGTCACAGTTCGAACACTTGAAACATCTCTCGTGCCAATGTTTATCCTTGTACGACAAATCCTACAAACGACACAATCCAATGGATGCAAAAATTTTTCTGACATGTGGCAATAACTCAACTGGTTATTTGAGAAAAAAAGTCATAGTTTAACTGTTTTACACTGGAAACACTATTTCCAAACTGGCAACATCTTCAAGAATTAAAACATAGCCAAACATATGAATGGGAAAATGAAAAAAACTCAAGCAAACCGAAAAAATAAATAAATTAAAAGTTTTTGAACGTTTTTGAACGAGTTCCAAATTTACGAAGTTAAATTTCTCTGAATTTCATGAACTTTTTTATTATTGGCATTTTTCTTAAAGTTATACCTTTTAGAGAAAACTGGATCAATGAGTAATTTTTTAAATTCCTCTGGGAATTCATAAAATTAAAATCTGTTTTTGAAAATAGAAATCATTCAGATTTTGGCTCTTTTCCACTCCCCCATTGTTCAAACTTTCTTATTTTTCTTGATGATTTACGTGTTATTAGGGTAAAGTTCGTCATGTTACGATGAAAATCTAAATCTTGAAGGAAAATCGTTAATTTGTACACCATTCCAATTTTCATTCCACTTTGACAGCGCTAAAATATTTTTTCAAATTTAAAATCGAAAGGTGAAAAAAAGTGCAAAAGAACAAAAAAGTCCTTGGAAAATTTTACCTTGAAAATTCAAAAAAACGGAATGGCCCTGAAACTCTTTGAACTTCTAGAAAAACAAATAATGACTGACACTTTTTATATTAAACTAAACCACCTTTGAGAATACTGGATCAATAGGTAAAGCTTTCAGTTCGCTGGGAAATCTGATAAGTAAATTTCATTTTCGAAATTAGAAGTAGATCATCTTTTTGTGATTTCTACAATTTTGCTGTTCAAACGTAGAGTTTGCCTTTCATCTAAAAAGAGTAAAATGAACTCATAAAGAAATTAAAATCAAACCGCGAAAAAAAATAATTTAAGCCTGAAAAATTTTTGTAAGACGTTTACTGGAAAAAAAATTGAAAGAAAAAATCATCACCACCTATACAAAGATTTGAACGCTAGAATTCTTCCTCCCACATTTGTATTATGGATCAGTTTTTGACCAGATGGGTGATAATACATTTTGAGGTATGCAAAAAATTCGTTCGGAACTATTTATTTGATCATGCAAAATTGCTTTGCATTTTTGAAACGTCAAATTAAATGCATGGGTCAAAATTCAGCTGTAGAGGGAAACAGAAAGAAGCAAGATCGCGCATAGAAAATTATTTGATAAAAATTGGACCGTCGATATGAACTATTTTTTTTTTCGAAAATCAGCCGGATCGGTTGGCGGTCAAATAATCGAGGTGGATTGACCACAGAAAGGTTTATTACTCTTTAAAGCACTCAGCACTAAAACTGTCTTCGCTTTCTCTTTCTTTTCTCCCACACCTCACATAAAAGTCAGTTTTATGGAGTAAAGAGGGGTTTTACATGGTACAATATGAAGACGAAATATGTTTAAAATCGATCACTGAAAATTAATACAAGCTACCCTCTTTAAAACATCAAGTTTTAATTAAATGAAATAAGTTTTTCCCTGCATTTTTGTACGAATGCAGTTAAGAATGAAGACACAACAATTGTTTCTCGGTCTTCTAATAAAAATTGACACACCGTAAGGGCTATGATATTTTTGCTACTAAGTTGATGGGGCTATAATGGGAAACACCCCACAAGTTTAAAATTGATCACTCAAGATTGATGCAAGGTACCCCCTTTAAAACATCAAATTTTAATTATATGAAATAAGTTTTTCCAAAAGAATTTAACCATTCTAGTTTTTAGATTTTGTCCTAACTGAACAAAATAATTGAAAGCGATACTAGCAACCTTTATTGCGGATAGCAGTTTAAAAACCAAAGTGTTTGAGAGTAGTTCATATCAACATTTCGTTAGATGAAAATGCATCGAAAATTTATGCAGGTCGAAAAATTTTGTTTTTGTCATACGAATTAAGTTTACCTCAGGCTTTCTGTAAGCAAAAGCAGCCACGGTTGAGAACTTTGTCAAACTGGGCAAGCAATTTTATCGCTATGAAGGTTCCATTTGGAATGAAAAATGCTTATTGAACAAATAATTTATTGTTGGTTTCTTCTACTGTTTCCCCGCCTCATTAATTCAACATTGAAGCCATTACTTTAATAAAATTGCTTACCAGGGAAACGGTTTGGACTTTTTTTATTTTTCTCCCACCTCGCAAGGGCATCAATTTGATGATGTATTGAGTAGTCTTTCAAGGTTACGTATGCCGACCAAATATGTTTGCATTGCCTAATCTGTCTGCATGTCAAATTTCATGACAATCGGACAAAGTGAAAAATTATTTTACTTGAAAAACACGTATGAGAAGAGGAAAAAGATTATAAGGTAATAAGCCATCCGGTCAATTTTAAAAAAATGAGCGAAAAGTAAACTAAAGTTGCTTTAAGTTATTAAAAACTAAATCAATTAAACTAAATCAAATGAAAAAAAAAACTCTTTCCGAACAGGTAATAAAGTACTAAATATTCCAAGTATTGAACATTTCAGTTATTTCTTTACAAATTTCTCTTTACAAGTTGTTTTACACGGTTCAATAAGCAACCAAAAAAACTGGAGAAAAAAGCAGTGCAACCAAATTATTTTCAAAGCTCAGAAACAAAACCTTGTGATCTTAAAAATTTTCATTACTTGTCTTTTAGTTTTTTTAGCAGTTTTTTAGCACATTTTTTTTACTGACTCGATTGAAACAAACGAAACTCAAATGGGAGGAGGTGAAAAAAGCCCAATATAGGAGGAAAAAATTATGCCTATTTTTATCCCAAAAAATACCAGTGGTTACTCGAAGTTTTTTTTTCTTCATTTTGTGAAAGACGCAAATTCAGATCATATTTACTTGCGCGGTTGCAAAAAATTAGCGCGCCAGTTTATTTTTATAGAGTGCTAAGACTTGAGCTTTTTGTAGTTGTTTTTTGAATTATATGCACTTCCGTTTTATCATAAACTAAGTTGATACACAATTTCCGATCAAAAAATAACAGTAATTTTTTGATCGTAAAAATTGACATTTTTTGACATTACAATCTGTTTATTGTAGTTTAGTTAGTCCACACGTTACGACAAGAATCGGATGCTGCGAACAATTGTAAAAACCGGATTATGCGACACAAAAATTTTATGTTTTTATTTTTAGTTTTGGCGTACGAAAAAAGAGTCATGCTTTCAGTTGAAATGGGAATTTTTCTAACCATTTTCACTAATTTGTAATCAACTTCAGAGTGACCGTTATGCCAGATCTTTAAAAACAGGTCTTGAGTGTCGTAAGAACAAAACGTTTTATTTTGCAGAAGTTAATGAACGTAGCTATAATTCAGTGAGAAATTGATTGATGAGCAACCTTAAAATTGCAAGAAAATCGGTTTTCCGCTTTAAAAGATAACATCTAGTTTTAAAGATGTTAATACACATTAACCAAAGAAAATAAAAGTAGGCCTTTTTTCACGTTCCTCCCCAAAAATGAATTTCAGTTTTGATACCCTATTTCACTTTTTCATAACGCAATGATGAAATTTCGCACGATGACCAAACTAAAAATTGCAAACAGATTCCACGCATTTAGCTATAAAAACGGCTTATAGCTGTAAAACAACTAAGAGAACAAAAATACTGAAAAGTGGGGATATGAAAAAGTACCAAAGATAAAACTTGAAACTAAGAAGATAGAAAACTAAAGAATTGAATTGCTATTATCTACGGAGTTAAAACTGAACTAAAAAACGCTTTTCTTAAGCTTCATTTCGGTTCTTTTGCCTTCCGCACAAAACAAAATAAAGTGGGAATAAAAGCAAGTAACAAAATCCCCCCAAAAATGTTGACAAAAATAATAAAACTAGTTGAACTTAACAAATTGTTTTGCGTGCTTGGGGACATTAAAAAAGCGTGAATTAAGATAACGGAGCAAAAACATTACGCAAATAGAGAAATTCATAACAAAAATAAGATAAATTTTTCCAAAACAGATATGAATTGGTTTCTTCTACGTTAGTTTTTGGCCGCAGATTGTGATGTACCAAACATTTTTCGGCTCTCTTCCATTTCACCCCTTTCAAAATACCGAGTTTTATGTTTGTTTTACGTGTTATTGCAGCTAAATGCGTGATGTTACGCTGTAAAGTATGGAGAACAAATCTGTTCACAGTTATCGATTTGTTCACCACGCCAAATTTCATAATTTGCTTTCAAAATTAAATTCAAAAGGGGGAAAACTGGAAAAGAGCTCATTTTTCTAATAAAATGGCAGAAGTTTGCGTAAAATTCAAAAAATAATAAATCTTACAACTCATTTTCTAATGCTCTTGTTTCTAATGCTCATTTTCAAATTTGAAGCACTGACCAATTTTTTCCAGGTTTGAAAATGCTAGTTGTCATCATTCGCACTAAGTTTTTCAAAACGCGTGATTGTAGAAACAGCTGAGTTTAAGGAAACTCAAACTGATTATTTAGTTTTTCTAGCTGAGACTTTTCACGTCGCATGAACAACTTTTTTACACCGCTTAATCCACAAAGAGTTCACTAACGTTGCAAAACTTAGCGCAGACTGGTGAAAATTGGCCTTTTCAAACACGGAAAAACTTTGTCACTGCTTCTTCAAATCAAAAATTGAGACTTTCAGAGAGGCTAGTTTAGTTCATTGGCTCTTTTCCAGTCCCCCCTTTGATTTTTTTGGAAATTTAATATATGAAAACTTAATTAAAATGACTGGCTCTTTTCCAGTTCCCCCCTTTTCAAAATACCGAGTTTTAGTTTGTTTTACGTGTTATTACGGCTAAATGCGTGACGTTTTTCTATTGTCGATTTGTTCACCACGCCAAAATTCATTGTCAATATGACATTGTTATATAAGCTTTTCAAAATTGATTTTGAAAGGGGGGAAACTGGAAAAGAGCCAAATGACTTTTCATGTTATAAAATGCATTAAAAGTGTCAGCGTGAACAAGTGAACAAATTTTCACAGCCTTTCTTACGTGCAAAATGCTTTTTGAACAATTTTGGAACAGCTTTATATTGAAATTTTACGAGGGGGTGGGAAAAGAGCCAGATCATTTGCTGTCGCCCGCTATAAAAATTTTGTTGAAATTCCGAGTAAACAATGATCTTAATGATTCTTAAAGCTAGATATTTTAAAACTAAAAACCTAAAATTGCGCTTATTTTGTCCACTAGTACACAAGTGGTCAAAAGTAAACGCAAATTCACGTTTTTATTTTCAAAAATGCCTTTTTTCAAGGTCCGTTTTGGACAACATTTATTCAGAAACTCACCAAAATTCTTTCATCGACCAGCTGCAAATGATAAAAACTACACTCTCTGAAAATTTTCAGTTTTTGATTTAAATCACTCACCAGTTTTTTCCAGGTCTGAAATGCCAATTTTCACCATTTGTAATAGATTTTTCCAACGGTGTGAAATTATGTGAAACAACAGCACTTAGGAAAGTTATCACACTGAACAATGAAATGTACTCGTTTAAAATGATTCACATTGCATGATCAGTTTTTACTATTCTGCTTATTCAAAAAAATGTTCACTACCATAGAAACCCCATGACAAATGGTGAAAAATGGCATTTTCAGACCTGGAAAAAACTGGTAAGTGATTCAAATCCAAAATTGAAACTTTCAGAGAGTGTAGTTTAGATCATTTGCAGCTGGTCGATGTATAAGTTTTGGTTGAAATTCTGAATAAATGTTGTCAAAAACGGAACTTTAAAAAAGGCATTTTAAAGAGTGAAACCTTGAATTTGCGTTTAATTTCGTTCACTAGTGTATATTTTCACTTTGAGATACTCTTTCCCTATCATCAAAACCAAAGCCAAGTACTGATAATGCGGTAACTTATCGCTACTCTACTAAGCTGTAGGAAAGGGGTTATATATATATAGCAAAGAGATTTACAAAATAGTCAGAATGGATTTAGATGCCCGATCCCTCAGGGATATCATGCACATCCAAAAGTCTCCCCTGTTACCTTCGAGTCTGTGCCGATTTTCTGGCCACAAGCTTCGCAAGTGTTGGCGAATAGCTCCTCATAACACTTTATGCAGTACGAGTTCTCATCCCGGATAATGTAGCGCTGGCCACTGAGGCTTTCGTTGCAGTTCCAACACGTGTAATGTCCTTGGTGCTCCTGCTCTGCCTGCTGTTTGGACATACTCTTCAGGGATTCCTCGGTTTGCTCGGATTCCGTGACCTAGAGCACACAGCACAGATATGCTCGTTCTACTGCTTTGTCAGTGGTAATGTTAACAGACAAAATTGGGTAACAAACCAAATAGATTATAAGACAAAGAAACCGCCGAAATGGTACCTTTAGGATGGTTGTTCGAGTAGTTTTTTCAAGTTTTTGTCTGTAGTCGCACTGCGTATAAGAGCGCTAATGGCGGGTATATTCTATGTTGAGTTAACAATCTGTGTCGAAGCTAAATGCCAGGCATGAACAAACAGAAGTCACGTGTGACTAAAAGTCAGAAAATGGAAAATCTTTTTGTTGCCAAGAGTCAAAGTTAGATTCCATATATGTGCGCATGACTAAAGCATAAATGAGTTCGATACTTTATCTCAAAAATCGGAACACGCTAATATCGTTCCTAATTCATGAAGTTATTTTTTCGTCATAACCCCCTGCATAGTAGCCGGTTATTTATGATTATAAAACTCCTTCCTTCCCCCACCCCAGCCTACTAACAAAACACTATAAACCCACCACATTAATATTTTTTACGTCCCCCCACGCACAAACAAGCAGTACTTTTACGAAACAAAGAAGAGCAATCTTGTGTTTTTATGTTGAAAGGTAATAATGGTAAAATGCTCCAGAACAAAAATTTTTTCCGATTCTATCGTGACTTGTTTGGAGGAAATCAGTATGCTGCTGTGGCTTATTTGGGAGAGATCAATACGCAGAGGGGAATGGAGCTTCGCACTACTTGAGATACAACACAATCATAATAATTCGGAAAATTAAACGAAAAAAAATGTTGATAAAACTAGTTGGCTCTTTTCCAGTTTCCCCCCCTTTCAAATTCAATTTTGAAAAGCTTATTTAACGTTGTCATAATGCAATGAAATTTGGCATGGTGAACAAATCGACAACTGTGAACAGATTTGTTCTTCATACTTTACAGCGTAACATCACGCATTTAGCCGTAATAACACGTAAAACAAACATAAAACTCGGTATCTTAAAAGGGGGGGGGGGGAAACTGGAAAAGAGCCAACTAGTTGAACAAGAGCCGAAATTTTCATCTCTTGACTTTCTGAAATCGGCTCTTTTCCAGTTCCCCCCCCCTTGTTAAATTAGAAAAAGAGATGTTCAAAAACTGTTCACACGGCAATTTTCATGTTAAAAATGTTGTGAAAATTTGTTCAGCTGTTCACGTTGACACGTTATAATGCAGTTTATAACATTAAAAATTATTTTAAAAAGACTTTCATGTAATGAATTTCAGAAAAAATGAAAGGGGGGGGGGGAAACTGGAAAAGAGCCCTGAAATCCTTAACGTTCAAGTTTCTCGACTCGGCTCAACTCCGACTTTCTCGATTGAACTTTTAACCTGAGAATTGGAACGGTATATTTCGATCAGAAAAAAACTTCCACAAAATGATCAAAATTTCAAAACTTTCACTTATTTGAAGGCCATTTGTTTCCATAATTACACGGCCTAGCGAATTTTAACAGAAAGCTTTTAAATACCTGTTTTGTCGATGAAACCTATGATATCAGATTTCGCAGGATATTTATCAAGAAAAGTCCAAAAGACGGTCAACAAATCAACATTTCCGAAAAAAATCTTTTGTTCAAAAAATATGAGCGTAGCCGCTCACCGCTTATGCAGAAGAGATTCTTCATACTTGTATTTTCGTTTGAACCCAAAAACCTAGGTTTGCGAGGTTTTTTTTTTTGATAAAAAAAATTCAAAAGTGGTTAAAAAATCAAAAATTTCACGATTCCGAGGGCGACAATTTTGTGTTAAAAAGTTTCGATATGGCTGCTTATGGAGGGGAGCTTTTGCAATCAGCTATTATTATTTAAGCATAAATCTCAGAAATTAAAGGTTAGTTTTTGAGAAAACTAAAAAATCAAAAATATCGGTCAAAAGGCCCACAGAGACAATTTTTGAAGGCTGTAGACAAAGGGGTAAAACAAAAAGAGACCAGAGAGTATGCAGGCACACAATAGTGTAGGTGGTCTTTCTATGGGTACCCTTTCTTGAAATACATAATTTTGAAAAATGGGCTTCGCCCAAAACCATAGTTGTTGCTCTAAAAAAATGAATGAAATTTTTGAGAATTTGAAATTTTCCTCAAGACATAACATTTTCATGCTAATTTTAGGGCGTATTTAAGCATGGGAGGTTTCCAAAATACCAAAAATTCGTAATTTCGATTAGAATCAAAAACTCAGACTTGGTGGAGTAGTTTTCGAAAAAGTCAAATAGCCTACAATTAAACCTTCAAAAAATCAAAACATCGACTTTTCCTAGTGTCAAGTAGAAAAACATTTGGGCGTAGCCACTCATGCATGAGCGTTTCTCATAACCCGTCCTTTTGAATAAAATCAAAAGCTCTCATGGCAGTTTTCGAGAAAAGTCACAAAGTTTCGAAAAAATCTATCAAATACTGAAAGTTTAAGTTTTCTGAGAGCCTTAAGTTTTTTCTGTAAAAAATTGCGCGTATCCGCTCATGCAGGGAAGCTTCCCTTAAATTTTTATTGTTTTTTTAATTGAAATTGGAATCTCAGATTTGGGCAGGTTGTTTTTGAGAACATGTAAAAAATCATTAATATGGGTAAAAAACTCATCCCACTTTTTCGAAGGCTATAGAAAAATGGGTAAGGTAAAAAGAGACTAAGGGTTTAAGCAAGCAGATAGGAGAGTGGGCGGATTTTGCATCGGTACAATTTTTTTTAAAATTTGATTTAGTAGTTTTTGAGAAAAGAAAATATATTTTTTCAGAAAAGCGAAAACTTTTGCCAAAGCGTCCCAAAAAAATCAATAAAATAGAATTGCCGGTTCCGTATATTTTCATAATACCTGTTTTTAACAAACAAGCAATTCTAGGCAAACATGCCAATCTTGAAAATTCAAATTAGCTACTGAACAAAACTTATGAAGGTGAAACAATGTCGACAATCTTTGAGCAGACACCAGCTGAGCTGAAAAAAAAAAAAAGATTTTGTAAAATTTTTTAAATGTTTTCAACTCCATCCTGAAACTACCCTGTGGTAATTATTACCCAGTCAGTAGTTAAATTTTTAGCGTTTCATGAAATTGAGCATGTCAGCAGCATAGCAGCAGCATAAGTGATATAACTGAATTTGTCAAACTACTGTAGTTGTTAACCCGAAAAAGTCTTCATTCCGATTTGGTAACGCGTGCTGTGCTTATCGCAAACGTAATTTCTACTTCTGGTAGTTTGAATAAATTAAAGACTTAGCGAGGCCAGAAATTTGGCCTGATTTTGCTGAAAGGGAGGAGACTAAAGTTTAAAACCTTTTAAAACTAATCACCAGCCCAATCTATGTTCAAGATAATAATTTGAGTGCGTGCTTTCCCTATCAGACAATATATTGTAGCTCAGCGCTTAAAATTTTTTTATTATTGGTTTGCTATTTTTCACGCGCAGTTCTTAAGAACCCAATACCCAGTCTACACAAAAAATTCCAACCCTAAAATGGACACTGCAGGACTTTATAAACCAAATAAAATAGTTTAAACAGAGTTTGACATATTTCCAGATCCATTTTCCCCCACCTTTTAAACTTTCTCTTATTCTAGTTGTTTTACTTGTTATTATAGCAAAATGCGTGATGTTACGATTTGAGCTATGTCGAACAAATTTGTTAAACTACTGTGTTCAAAATTGTTAGTTTGTTCACCAAGCTAAGTTTTAATGCATTATGACAAGGTTAAGGTAGTTTCCGAAAATTGAAATTGAAAGGTGGGGAAAGGGGAA
The DNA here is from genome assembly GCF_963678635.1 of Symsagittifera roscoffensis. Taxonomy (NCBI): domain Eukaryota; kingdom Metazoa; phylum Xenacoelomorpha; order Acoela; family Convolutidae; genus Symsagittifera; species Symsagittifera roscoffensis. Next base: position 58,678,298 of record NC_087062.1, read on the forward strand.
AATAGCCAAATATTCTAGTGGGGTGGAGCTAAATACTTGGCTACTACTAGACTGGGCGGATATAATGGGAAAGCCGTAATTTAGTTCGCGGGCCGATATCTGTCAGACTAGTTCATGCTTCAAAAGTCGCGCCACCCAAAACTCCTACTCTGAATAGGGTTTAATAGACGTGGGCAAAGTCTAGGTTTATCGCATTTTGGACGTACAGATCGGAATTGCCCAAATTTGGTTGCGATAGATTGATGGTTGCGATGGTTGCGATTGAAAATGCTTAACGTTGGTCGCTAGTATCGAAATGCGAAAACTCGCGGTAGTCTTTGCATAATCAACCACCTTGAATTGATCTGATAAAACGATCATAATCCAAATATTTCGAACTGACCTGTAATATTAATTGCGTACCATTGCTCAATTGGTATTGCAATGTTACTGTTGATAAATAATTATTTATAACCACAAATGAAAAGCTGCTGAATGAGGTTTTTCACACTAGGATTTGAATTGTGGCACGGTCTCGTACCGCACGAATGAGTGAATATCACCTGTTCTATCTAATGTATGTTTGTTCCTTTTTGTTTGTTCCATCTTTGAGAAAATCATACTATCCCATTGATTACAAGACGCATTTGAACATAGTGGAATCAGTTTGAAAGAAAATTTGACAGATTCTGAGAAGAAAGGCAAGTCTTTGATATTTGGAGCGACGTCGAGACTGACTAACTGAAAAAGTCGAAACAATTGAGCTTTTTCATAACACTGTATCGTGCGCGACATCAGCAGCCAGTCAGTTACTTGGAAAAGAAAAGATAAAAATATCGAAAACCGATATAGAACAATTTTTTATTCATTTTTACTGTTTTTTGAGATTTTATCTTCGAATAACTAGAACAAAAGCAAAGAAAGCAACCAATTCCTGTCAAATTTATGAAAAAACCTTTGCAAAGCTCGCCCGCTTGTTAACCGCTCGCTGTTTTCGAAAAAGATGAAAAAAGTGAGCTATAATGAACAGGTTGCGCTGCTCATATTGCCTTCATAGCCATTTTGTGATTTTTCAGAACAAACATATTTCAAAGATATCTGATCTGTGCAGATATCTGCCTCATTAACCTTACCGCCAGACTCTCACCTTCGCAGCATCCGGGGCAACCGCTGGAACTGGAGCGACATTTGTATCTGCAGGTTTACTTTCCGTTTGTACCACCGGAGCTGCAGGTTCTGCGGGTGGCGCGACCGCCGCCGCCTTTTTGCCGGCAACTGGTGCAGCGGGCTGCTCCTGCTTCTCCGGCTCCTTTTTTGAACCAAGCTTTCCGACTCCGAAACGTTTTAACGCAGAAGACATTACGATAATGGTACGAAATTAACAGAAGTTGAGTAAAAGCTACTGGTGACAATTCGGTCAGAAAGTTTGCCGCAAGAAAAGTAAATGGACGTGGCGTGCTTATATTTCTTTCTCTTGAATTCAATTTAAATAGCTAGTGCTAATGGGGCAATATTTGAATAAACCCACGGCTCAGCGGTTCTGGAAGAAGTTTCTAGTTTGAGAGTTTGGACCTATCAAAGGAAACTGTAATCAACTTCGATCAAAAGCTAAAGGACGCCAATTTATCCATTTAACTGGCTTGAAAATGCTTGGCATGAAACACAATAAAGCAGAGCTTTACAGTGCAACAGGTCAATAGGATGTTAAGACGAAAAACAGACGAAAATGATCATTTTTAATGTCGAAAGCTCACTGAACGAACAAATATATTGTTTCATTAGCAGTTTCATCAATCATCTTGCATCTTACTCAAGGTAGTTTTGGGTTTAGCACGAATCATCCAGACTTGCAAGTTCGACTGTGCAGTATGCAAATTTGTGTAAGCAGACTCAGTGCAGAAGGCAATGGACTCCATAAAAATGGTTGGGCTTATATTCGGGCAGGTTTCCCGTCGGCCATTAGTCCTGGGCCCGATTCTACCTTCTGAGAAAAGCTGTCAGTTTAGACTCTCTAATCCCCGCAGTTGTGCGGGTGTGTGTAGGGTATGGTATAAAGAGTGGGTATACACGCGAAATAGTCGTTGACAAGTCAGAGATTTTAATTTCTTGGAATTTAGCTGCTCACTCCTGGGAAGAAGTAGTGTTATAACTACATGGGAAAACCAGTCACTTATGAGCAGGCCTTATTGAAGAACCTATTTGATCGAAAAGTAGTTAAAGTTTCGTTTCCACATGATTTATCGTAACAACCATTTCGGAATAGTTTGTTACTCAATTCACCTGCATTTATAAAGATTGGGTAAATATTGAATGTATTTTGTTGGGAACATTTTGTTTCTTATCAGTGGACCGTTTAAGCTCTATAGGGGAACTTAGACAGACCCCCTGGTGCGATAACAAACAGTTGGGGAAGCTGGGGGCTGTTTAAAACTGCGAATCAGGTTTTGCACGGCGCCGCCAGACTAACAAAGCAACTTCCTTTCAGCCAAAATATGAAGGAGAATGTTTTTGTAAACAGAAAATGCAATTAAACTGAATGACTCGTAAATTGTTTACGTTTTGGTAACTATAGTTACCACGGTAAACCATGTAAATCGCCAACAGCAGAAACGTTGCCTATCGACTTCCAAAAAAGTCACTAATACGGTTAGAAATCAGACTGCAACACATGAAACAAGGGTAGTCGTCTGCTTTGCAAGTAGAACAAAACATACCGACCAGGGAAATTCACTACAATAAAAGTTAAAAGGAAAATCGAGAAGTTAAGAAATCGAAAACTTCGAAAAAAAAGTAGATGAAAAATTGACTCGCAGGCTAAAATATGCTTTTGAAATAGAATAGTGAACCATTTATACAATGTAAAAAGTAAAAACAGCAAATAGGTAGCCCTCTAAAAAAACTTAAGCCAAATGTAATTAGAAAACTAAAACCATGAAAACTAAAACTATCTATTCTTCGTTAAGTTTAATTTTGAACAAAAAATCAGACAAAAATCAGTCAAAACTACAAGAAATTTTCCGAATTTTTTAGATACCAATTTTAGTGCTTTGACATTATCATAATTAACACTCAGCGAGGTTCCAAAAAGTGAGCAAAACTTCGTTAAAAATTATATGAGAATCAAACTCGGCAAAAAGCATCGTGTGCAGTTAACAATATCAAGATTAAATTTTGTTCAAGGTCAAATTTTTCAAAAAAAGCTTGCTTAAGATTCTTGCTAAAAACAACCAAAGGCAAAGTTTTGTGGAACTCAATTACTTGCTCACAACGGAAAAAAACAGAATTTTTTTTAATTGGAGTAAAAATTGTTCAAGTTATAGGAAATCTTGGTGGTGCTGCGGTAACTAAGCCGAAAAAAAGGAGGCAAACAGAATTCCGACAAAGACTTTTTGACGAGCGGACAATTAAACTTTTTTATGTTGACCAAAATTCATACGTTGAACAAATTTTGAAAATAATAAATAAAATGATGTTACAAAACGATAAGTAAAATTCTATAAAACTTGAATTGAAAAATGTCAAAATTTTTTTTGTGTTTTTTAAATTGATTTGAGTGCACTTTAGGTAGGTGAATCTTAGTCTACCTATTAAAACGGCTAGCGAGTAGTTTCAAGACGTGTGATTGTTTCTCGTCTCTTATTTTACAAAAACTTGTGTTTTTCAAATGATTTTTTTTGCATTAGGTAGAAAAATTTGCCGAACTGTGGTAATAAATTTCATCAAGTTGGAAATTTTTTGAGCGTAATTCTGGGGTTTAATGAAAACAATGACAAAGTTATCAATAATTGCAGCTGGTGACAAAAAAAATGTTTTTTTTTTTACACAGAGGCTAAGCGGAGCTTCGCATTACTTGCGATACCACAAAAATAGCATTGCACGCTAGTAGACAGGAAAGGAAAAAAATCCACTAAGTCCTGGGAAAACGGGAAAATTTTTGAGAAAACCACGAAAAAAAATCTTCAAAGTTTTGCCTAAAATGAGGTTCTATTTGCGGAAAACACGTCCAGAATTACATTTGATGGCGTGTGATGAAAATTCAAAAACAAAATTTGAGCAAAAATTAAATTGTTGTCATGAAACAATTGCAACTGTAATTTTCATTTTGATGTTGTACGACGCAAATTTTAGTAAAATAGCCGTCAAAATATAAGCGGAAACGATTTAAGCCGAAAATATATACGCGAAAAAAAAATTTAAAGGAAAAAATTGAAATCAAAGCTTTTAAAAATACAATGGGTCCTGGCCAGATTCCTGGTCATGCGTCTAGACTAAGTGTGCCGGATACTCTTAGAAGCTTGAATTTAATATGAAACAAGATACCAAATGATTCAAGTGATTCTGTTGAACCCGAATAAATTCTATAGTCCGATTTGATAACGCTCGCTTATTGCAAGCGTATTAAAAATGAACTAAAAAAAATTTTATTATCTTTTTGCAAAATTTATGACATTTTTTGTTTTCTTTGTTATATTGTTTCTTTTTCATGAATTTTGTAACAGGGCTTGTGAGATAGGCTATGATTTAACCAAAGTAGGAGAATGTTCTGACTGCCTTAAAAAATTATAGAAATATTTTGATAATTGGTTTTTGAGCGTGATGTGATGAGAGAGCTATACAACGAGGGGAATAGAAGAATAGTTAAGCATGATTGTCGACAGTTGTCTTCGAAAAAAATAAAAACAATGAAATAAGTTTTTTTTTAAACTATGTTTTTCATCACTCAAAAGAACTTTCTTTTGTATAGACCAATTCAATTGCTTTACTCGCTCAAAATTAGAACTAGTTTTTCTCGACACTGGAATATGTTTTGACTGCAATGGTTGCAATATTATATATCTTTCGATCAACTCCAATGATTATTTGTGCGACCTTTTTTTGAAACCAAAAAATATCTCGCTGATATAGAGCAAGCAGTTTTCAGAATGTTCTTATCAAAAAGGCAGATCCAATTGAAAAATTCCCAACGTTGTGAAAAGTTTTGAATACAGAATAATTGTTTGATTACCTTTTCGTTGTTACTCATTCTTTATGGGTTTAATCAGGATCAGAAATGGTGATAAAATTTTAAAGGGAAAAATCAGGTTCAGCTAAATAACAACTAATTAGTCGATATACCAAAGCAACCGAAAATGCCACAAGTAGAAATCAATAATACTTCACTGACTAGTAACTTTGAGAGGAAATTTAACCTAAGTCCGGCAAGGATACACCTTACTACGAAATATCATATACCCTTGAAGTGCACCTGGGCAAGTTTAGAGAGAGAGTATTAATTTGTTCCGTCTTATCTCTTCGGAAATATTGAAACGCAAGCTAACATAAAAGCAACAAAACGAAAATCCTTGAATATTTTGTGATTCATTATGACCATAAGTCAAAGCTATAGTTACTAACTCAATGGTTTGGAGCTCAATGGTTGCTCATATAGGCTTCTTAATATTCTGTTTTCACGGTCTCGTAATAACTTGTAGGGTAGCTTCTGCTTTGACGTTTGCTCGAATCCAAACTTAGCTCTTACTATTTAATTACGTTCACCTTTAAGCCATATGGCAAACAGATGGCTAGTAATGGTCAATCTTCAGGACAATCTGGATAAATATATTGACCATGGGCAACCTTAATGGTTATTTTGAAAGCATTTGTAGCTAATTACGTTTTTGTTTTGCCCGTAATTATAAGAAACACTGAACAAAATTGCTATGACATGGTACTTGAACCAGAATTTGTCTGATTTGGATAATTAGAGCCCCCTTCTGATTCAAATCCTCAGTTGACAATTTTTCAAAGAGGTATCATTGTAGTACGACACTTTTGTTATGGCCTATCAACACCAAGTTTTTTCTTAAAGCTCTTTGGGCTCCAGCATATACCAAATTTGAGGAGCAAGCGCGCATTTAAAAAAGCAACTTGAGATCTACACCTTCCAAAAGGTGTTTTAAAATGCCCAACCGAAAAATTGCTGGCCAAACCTTTGCTATCTTTGATCATTTGAAGTTTTCGACTGAGCCCAAAAGATAGAAAACGGTGGTTGACACAAAAAATTCGATCAGACAAACTATTCGCGCCAAAAAAAATTCTCGTTCGCTGATCTCAATATATCATTCAATTATAGCCATCGTATCAAAGCAATTTAACTTTTTAGTTCCTTGTAATTAAGAGCACAAACAAGTTCGCCGTCAAGAGTCGAGCAGCAACTATGTTGATTCTTGCTCTCATCTAAAATGAACTTAGCTTTGAATAACAGCATAGCGTGCTACTAGGAACTAGAGAGCGATGTCCCGTCAAACTCAAAAAATTTGATGTCCCGTCAAAAATGGTTAATACATTGAGTTTGAGGTTGAATGAATATTTAGCAGGTATATTTACACTGTCTGTGCCTTCGTTTTTTGCATCCCCATTCAGCTCCGAGGACCCTGGAGGGGTGCTGTGCAGTGCCCCTGAATCTGAGTCGGGATGTGCCTGGACGAATTCCTCCTCTTCCTGCACAATCATTCCATCTACGTCACTTTCTGCTTTCACTTTGTCTTTCGGGTCATCCGAGGAGGCTCTCATTCCACCACCGCCGAAAGACTCCAACACAGTCGCTTCATAAACGTCACATATTATACAGTGACTTTTAATTCGGTTATGAACATAGTTAGAACTTTTTTTAAAATAGAAACTTCATTTCCAATAGCTGCAAAAAGGGCCGCTTCTAAAAACCTCTAGCTTGAAAAACGATTTTCGCAAAAAACGTTTACCGATTTTCTGCAACAGTGAGGCGGTGTTTCAAAACTTCCATTAACTTATTAATGACCTCGTTTCAAGGTTGAATGAAAAGATTTCAAAATTCAAGTTTTTTTTAATCAATATATCATTATTGTTTTGAGAAATTTTTGACGTACTTGTCCTATGAAAAATCTAGGCTTTTCAGGCGAGTAAGCACCTCTAACTTGAGCCGAATATATCAAACAGAAGCGAAGCGGAGTTTTGCACCACTTACTATACATTACAAACATATCCTTGCAATCTAGCCAACAGAAAAGATGGAAAAATTTTTGAAAAGGAGGAAAAGGAGGTATCTTGGCACTACATTGGCCAAAAAATGACTTTTGTGGACAAAATTAATTTAATGGCGTGCGGAATTTGGTCAAAGTATATTTTTATTAATGACGCGTGTTCTTCTATTAAAACCCTTAGTTTTGTCCCATCCTAGTCATAGTGCAAAATTTTTCTGAAGATTACAACAGAAAGATGACGATTTGTTCATTGAAAAAAAATAAATCTTTCAACTAAAAAAAATAAGAAAAAAAACAAGCAAAATCATAAGATATCGATGAAAAAGAGAAAGAAAAAAGTTAGTACTGGACATGTTCTTGGAAATAACTCAATTGAGTTTACGACTGCTAGAGTAAAAGCCAAAAAATCGAGAACGAAATTTTATAAACTTTTATTACATGTAAATGAACGCAAACCATTTAACAAATCATTGGCGACTCTATGCCTTATATGTATATAAAACTCTTGAATTTACCTTTTTTCAGTCAGTATATTTTTGTTTAAAAGCCGGCCTGTATTGACTTAATGTTGTTTGTTGACTTAAAACTTATATAAAAAACATGTATTGTTTAATCTGCGGCTTATGTTCACAATTCTACATGTTTGTCAGAACAAAGAGCTGGAAGTCACTAAGTCGAAAAAGTTATTTGAACAAAATTGCCGAAAAAAGTGATCTGCAAAATTTAGTAGAGTTGTTTGAAATGATTGACGTTCATTTTGAAGAAAATTTGTCAAAACGCAACTGCCTGTAGTAAATAAACAATTTTTTCAGAAAAAAATTGCCAGCAACATTCAAGCCGACAAGGATAGATGCCTGTTGATCCAAAATAAGGGTTGAGCAAGAAAGTTTTTGAACTCATTCCGCCCCCTCACCCTTAACTTTGTAAGCTCTTTTTCGGAAATGCTCAAGGACGTGATTTTTTTCCCTTTCAAATGACCCAATATGAGGTGACTGAGCCAATATAACCTGAGCCAAAACTCATCAAGCTGAAAGAAAATGGAAGAAGAATCAAAAGAAATTATACAAATCAAAATGGTAAATTTACAAATGGCAAGAAAATTTGAAATGACTTTCATATCTATTGAAAATTACTTGAGTCAGAAGAAAAATCAAAAAATGCCTTCAAATTAAACCAGGCAAAAACAAGCAGACAAATAATTGTACGGTAATTCAATTTTCCAAAAAAATCAATTTGTGAACAGAATTGGCTTTTGAACGTAATCGAACCCTAGATCTTTGTCTCCGCAAGCATAAAATGAGCAAAACGAGCAGAAGGAACTTGGTATACAATTTAAGTATGCTCAGCAGTGCATCTGAAGTCCTGTGAACAATGTTTTCAACGGGGGAAAAGTTTAGTACCCGGTTGCAATACCCTTGCTGATCACAAGGGTAATAAAAACCGTTGCCGAATTAATCATAGATAGAAACTGATGCTAAAAAGCAAAATCAGTTGCTACAGTTCAAAGTCTGTCAGGTCATGCCAAGAAGGGCACTTCGTGTGCTAATGGTTTGCGATCTTGAGGGAATAGGAATGGGATCTAACTAGTTCAGCAATTAGAGTTTGGTAGCGTTTTTTTTGGAAAAAGTGTGGTTGTTCAATACTGTTGATGCTTTCGTTGACATTGAAAGCTTTACTAACCTTGGGCGGACTTTTGACGAAGACGCTCTTGACGATTTCTCAGAGCTTCACTCATGCTGGACCAGTTATTCGAGTGTGGGATTTAACAGTTTTGAAAAATTAAATTATACTCAATTGCTTGCCAAGAAGCAGTGTTTGAACAATAGATTAGACTCTCTTCTGTATGAAGGACTGTGTTCTACGTTAAAATTAGAAAAAATGTTTATATTCATTGGAACTCTGCACAGCCAAATGCGATTTTAATGATTATTCGCAAAAAATTACCACGGCGAGAACATGTAAATGTGGCTACGTCTCGCGTGTTTATTTAACAAGCAATACCAATCAGCGAAGACACGTGAATTAACAAAATTGCTGGCGCAGAAAAACGATAACAACTGACCAAATCCAATATCTAAAAATTGCAAATTGTGACTCATTTGCTGATTTATAAAAAAAAACATAATTCTATGGGTTTCTAATAAAAATTTTGCTTAAGATTGAGCCGTTTGAGCGGTTTTTGAATAATTCTTTAGTGGTTTTAAATCATTTTCAAAAAATGTAATCATTTTGTAATGTAATCCTTTTGTGATCATTTTGCTCACAATTAGATATTGCCACAACTTTTAATGTTAATTTTCGCGTTATATTTTGCTATTGTCGAACATATGAAGTTCAAATATGAACAAGACTGCTCATATCAGGATGAAGCCCTGAATGTTCCGACTGCATTTTAAGGTCTATAGAGCAGTAATAACATGGAAAATTTAAATGTAATAAAGTAAAATTAAAATTTTTTTTCTAAAAAGTTTGAGATTTTTTGTAAAAACATCCCCCCACATGCCATATTAAGTACAAAGTTATAGATTTTGCTCCTATTAACAAATCAATTATGGCATATAATCTTCCTTGAACCAATTTGGAACGATTTCTAAGACGGATTAAATCTCACTTACGCGTTAATAGCGCGAAATATGTCGCGCGTTAATTGTCCCAAATTGGCCAAAATAGCCAAAATGGCAATCTTTAAACCCTCATAACTTTACAAAAAATGCTCACAGGTGAAATATCTTTTCAAATTCAAGCTCAGGACAACAATAGTTTTCGAATGATGTATAAAGCAAAATTTCAGTGATTAGTCGCTGAAATTTTGCTTTAGGCGCTAATATTAGTTTATTTGAGTTGTTTGATGCAGGATAATGCCAGAATGTAATTTTCGAGATTTAGCTGCATAAATATCTAATAAAATTCTTAGATTAGTTGGCTTTGATTTGTTAAATGTTGAAAAATTGATTACATCAGCTAAAATTAAAAACCAATTTGGCATGGCAAAATAACTTGAAATCAAAAAAGCAACCCACATCTATGAATCTGAAAAGTATTTCCAAAAGTAACGAAATAGCTGTGCTTGGAATGGTTTTGTATTATTAAAACTATTGGGCTTCAAAAATTGCCAATTTGTCCCATTTGAGTTAATTAAGCCACGATATAAACTTTTTTCAGAAATGTCATCGGCTCAGAAATCAATCAAATACAAATTGAGGCAAACTAATTAGATTATTTGATGTGTTACTGCCTGAGATTGTTTTCATCATCTTTTTGGTCTGTAAAGGAAGATATTTAAAAACAATTTGATAAAAATTTTCAAAAACAATCAATTTCAAAAATATATATATAAGTGAAAAAATTCTTTTGAAAATCTAATAAAAAAATCTAAATCAAATCTCAAAAAATCTTTGAAAAAGTCTTATGCAAATTCAACTTCATTGAAAGTTAAAAACAGAAGGAATCTTTAAGCCTTTGTCTTGATACCAGCAGTCATTTTTGAGGCGCGAAAAAAAACTTAGCATCGCATTTGCATTTTATCATCAAAGATGTCAATTGTTGTTTCATAATCTGGCAACGCGATACCAAAATCTACACACAAAAAATAAATATTTTAAATCCAGCTCAAAAACAGTTAAAAAATTATCATATTTAAAAAAAATATGAAGAAATAGTAGAAAACCTGCTAAAAATATTATAAAAATTATTTATCAGAAAAAGGTAGAAAAACACTATAAACTTTGCTCAAAAAGCAGTAGCCAATTATGAAACAAGTCGCGTTGGTTGATGCAAGTATATTTTTTGCTGCAAAAATTACTTAAAATGCAAAGCAATTGGATTGAGATTTACTGTACTTTTTTAGTTTTAATTTTTTTCATTATAAGTTTTTTCTAAAGAAAAGCTAAAATCTAAAAGCTCAGAACTATTAAACATGCAGCAACAGTTGAGCAAGATTTCACGCAAACATGGTTGGAAAAATTAGCCTTGGAAAGTAATTTAGAGAAACACCGTTTTCATACTTTTGTCTAGACAGATTTGCAGTTTCAGAAAACGTTATATGATTTTTTTCATTATAAGTAAACGTTATAAGTACATTAAAAGATAAAAACGACAGTAAAACATGAATAAAAGAAAAGCCTTATATGATTTTGGTCCTTTTAAAAAATTGGTTATTAGCACCACAAAATAAAGCCTTCATTAATTATTTTTTGTAACAGTTATCATCTAAGCCGTAAACCTTATCCGTAAAAACTTAACAATTTTACTTTAAATTTATTAAGTCAGCGCATTATCATTAGTTTAAACTCAATTATCAATTCAAGACTGCTCGTATACAGGTCAATGCCTTAAATGTTCCGACTGGTTCTTAACCCATGTCGAATAGTTTTTGGGAAAACAAAGTATTGAAGAACTTTAAATTTTCGACAATACCAAAACTCAATAGTAGAGAACTTGAGATGCCAAAATTGAAATGACCAATTAGCTAGCCTCAATTTAATTTGGAAATATTTTGTTAATTGGATAATTCGCCAGGAATATGTAGTTCGTGTTATTCTGTCAACTTTATGAATACAACCTTCAAAGCGCACACAAATAAGTCCAGAACATAGCCAAATTGGCAATTTTCAAACACCGATAACGTTGCAAAAAATGATCAAGAGAAAAATATATTTGTACATTTGATTTTAAGGAGTCCATATTTTCGATATGAACGAAAAATTTGTTAAAAATAATTATTTCGATCGCCAAAGTTTACTGAACAAATTAAAAACTTAAAACCTTACCAAAAATTAAAATTCCGTTTTCTTCGAAAGTTCGTTTTTTTAAGACTCAATTTTATCTGTACAGAAGTTACGAATTCCTAAGTAACATTGTAATTCAACCCTTTGTATTTTAGCACTAATTTAAATTTTCTTCGAATCAGACGCTCGCTTGCGATTTTTGCTGAGAACCTATTTTGACAGCAATAGTTCCTCCACATGGTAGACACCTCTCCGTGGTGTGGGGGATCAACGTCTTCGGACGGCGAAGTCTACCGGCTAGGAGCCCTCCATACCCAACTAGGAGCTTCATGCTAGGTGCAGCTGGCGTCAAACACTGCCGACATAGAAACACGCTTCAACGTTGTCCCTCATGCGCAGCTATTCAAGACGCTTAATAACAGTTGGGCCCAAGATATCTGGATTGGACATAGAGTGGACTCGCTTTACTAACTAATTAACAGCAATAGTTATTGGTGTTTTTTGCCTTTCCTAAACTTTCGTTGTAGGCCAGAGTGACTCAACAGTTTAGCAAATTTGTCCAATCAGACCCGCCTTGAGGTTTGTGATTTATGTTTCATTTATTTGTTTAATTTACCTTTCATCGAGAAGACTCTATAGTCAAAATCATAGTCAAAACAAGAAGGCGAGTCGGTTGGAAAATATGTCATTCACAAATTCGAAAGATTGAGTCAAATTAGTCGAAATATAAAGTCGAACTCAAGGTCTATGGAGCAGTAATAACATGATAAAATTACTTGTAATAAAATGAAATGAAATGTTTTTAGATTTGAGATTTTTTTTGAAAATCATCCCCCCACACGCCATATAAATTGCAAAGTGATATATTTTGCCCCTGAAAACATATCAGCTAAAAGGCAAATAAGCTTCCTTCAACCATTTTTGAACGATTTCTAAGGCGGATTAAACCTCAGCTTCAGCGTTAATAGCTCGAAAAATATTTGATCTCATAAATGATAAAACAAATTTGATCTTTTTTTGCATTTCTAACCGTCAAGAACTTCTAGTATCGCTTCTCAGTACCTTGCTTTTGGCAGCTAACAAATTGCTGCTTTTGTTAAGAGCTATTCCATTTAAATTGACGACAAGGCAACACTTTTCACCGTTTCACATTACAAAAAATTATTTGAACAATTAAAATAATGACATTTGAAAACCCCAAGCTTCGGATGTAAAAATTAACGGAAACTAATGAATGAAAAAACACTGATTGCTTTAAAATAATTAGAACGAACTTTTTTCTACAGATTTCGACAAAATGGAGGATGAGCAAAGATGACAGCTTGAGCGTCTTGAAATAGTTGCTCAAGCCTTAAAAACAAACAAAATTGCTCGTATCAGGGCGAAAACTTGAATGATTCGACTACCTCTTAAGGTTTATGGAGCAGTAATAACATGAGAAAACTAAATGTAAATTAAACGTTTTCTTAAATTTGAGATTTTTTGTGAAAACCATCTCCCCACACGACATATAAAGTACAAAGTGATTATGTAAATAAGCTTTCTTCAACAAATTTGGAACGATTTCTAAGACGGATTAAATCTCCGCTTACGCGTTAATAGCGCGACATGTATCGCGCGTTAATGGCCCTAAATTGGCCAAATTGGCAATTTTTAAACCGCCATAACTTTACAAAAAAAATCACAAGTGAAATATCTTTTCAAATTTGAGCTCAAGACAACAATATCTTTTGAATAATTTAACTTTCGATAAGATTTTCGTCAAAATGGCTGGTTACAAATTAGAAACTTGTCCGAAGAAAAAAACCACCCCGAGCACAAATATTCCGTTACTTTCGTTGCGAAAGTCGGAACAATAAATTTGTTTTGTTTTGGAAAAACTTCTCGCTTTGATGGTCTTCATGCAAAAAAAAAATTTTCTTACCTTTGGCAAAAATAAAAACTTTTTTTTTGGAAAATTTTTTATCACATAGGGGTAAATCAAAGCTAAAAGCCATTTACGGTACAATCATAGCATGATAAACTGAAAGTACAGAAAATGAGACCCAAGCCAATATGTCATAAAAAATTAAAAAAAAAAACGAAAAGTGGAAAGCAATGCAAAACTAGTGATCAGTTGCTTGTTCTTTTGCGTGTTAAGCCAGACGAGAAATCAATAAAGCAAAACAAAGCTACACCAGCTGGTTGTTTTTTCTTGCTCGAGAAAACAAAAATTGAAACCGATTACAGATTAATGATCCCCTTAAAATGTATCCCATTAAGGATAAATTTGCTTCTGATTCTGTTTCACGAGTAATTCCCCTTGTTAGTTTAATTTTCTGTAATCAATGAGGCTATCGCAAAAGACGGAGACAATCCTGAGGCCTTGGTGAAGATTTGGAACGAATTAGCAGAGGTTACCACGGTAATGTCATCATAAGAGGTGGATCGATGTTATTTTGCGTGTATGAAAATCAATGAGCACCACAAGAGTGGAATAGCCAACAACCATTTTTCCTTAAGTTATGGGGGGTTCAAAGATCGCCATTTTGGCCGATTTGGGACAATTAGCGCGCGATATATCTCGCACTATTGATGCGAAAGTGGAGATTTAATCCGTGTTAGAAATCAATCATTGTTACTTAAAAGAAGCCTATTTACCATATTTGATTTTTTTCGACTTTCGTAACGAAAGTATTGAGGGCTTTTTCTTCTGAAAAATTTCGACTCTTTAACTAGCCATTTTTCACGGAATTTTTTTTATATCAATCAAAAGGTATTGTTGTCTAGAGCTTAAATTTGAAATTTGCGATTAGTTTTTGTAAAGGTTATGGGGCTTAAAAAATGCGATTTTACCAATATGGGATAAGTAACGCGCGGTATATTTTGCGCCATTAACGCGTAAGCGGAAACTTAATCCGTCAAAGAAATCGTTTAATTATCATAATTGAACGAAGTTTATTTGTCATAATTGATTTATTACTTGTACATAAATCTATCACTTTCTACTTTATATGGCGGGTGGGGAGATGATTATCACAAAATAATTCAATTTTATTTATTTTTATTTATTTTTACAAGTAATTTTATTATGTTACTACTGATCCATAAACCTTAAAAAGCAGCAGGAATATTGAAAACTTTGCACTGATACGAGCAGTCTTGTCTTTAATTCCATTCGCTTAAACATTGTGAGTTATGTACGAATACTGTACTCATAGAGTAATTTCAGATAAGGTACGCCGTTTGATCGTCACGCTATCTTATTTTCGACCGGAAAAATTTGTGCAACTTCTTTGTCTAACACCAATCCTAATCTTACTATTATATCTCCTAGTCTCAATAGATCTAGTGTATATTGGTAGTTAGTTCTTGGAGTTTATCCAGAATGAGAACAGCTGTAGTCTAAGATTTATTCAAATTGTTCTGGTGCTGAAACTACAAGTAGTTCCAGCACTTACAAATAAGTATCAATGTTAGTGATCGAATATGATTGGTTTGTTAGTAATATTTTAAAGAGATTATTCTATCAATAATATAATTGGTTTATAAATACTAGTATAGAACTGATTCCATCCATCCGGGGCTTAGATAGTTTTTAGTTTTTGATTGTTTATGGTAGTGAAGGACGGGTGACGTAATTTCTTATTGAAGTTGCGCGCATTGACTTCTTGGAGATAGGAGAGTATGACTGTTCGTGTTTGACGGAGGAAGATGGTTATGTTCTTATCTTCTAGAGGTTTGAGCAGTGACTTCTTGAAAAGCGAGGAGATGTAGTAGTTTGGGTAGAGAGAAGAAAATCGATTGTTCGTGTTCCAAATGTGGGTCTCGTTTGATCGAGGATTGTTTTGGGTGGTTGTGTCAAGACTTCAGATCGATGCATTATTATGGTTGATTTCGTTAAGCTTAGAGCGAGGCTACGTGCAAGATGAAGTTTGATTTTTCCCTGTGAAAAGGCAAGTGACTAGGATCGGTATGTGAGATCAGCCATGTGTATGTTTGGATGGTTTTCCTTTGCTGCGATGTTGGGTCCATGTTTTAAATCCTTTGAATGTTGTGACAACGACAACAAATCTAATTGATTTTCCATTAAAGAGTTGGAACGAAATCCAGTTTTTATCTCATTTTGCTGCTCATTCCGTTGTTTCTAAGAAATGATATACATCAAATTACATTTATATTTCTACATGTTGTTAGTGAAGTCAGGTTTTAGTTATGATTTATTATTAGTTATTTTCGCAAAAGTGTTTTTTTTAGTTCAGTTATTTTAAAGAGTCGCTCACCCCAGAGCAATTCTCATCAAAAATAGAGTGTGGGTCACAAGGCGTGGTTGTAGTGCGGTGGGTAAGGCCGGCTGTCCCTCTGGTTGGTGAGGTCAGGAGTATACTTTTATCTTCTCTTTGGGCAGAGTCTCTGTTTGTGTTCAACCTTTTTACAGTTTTTATCAGGTGTTTTCATCTTTTTTATTTTGGTTTTGCCCTTTTCTCAAAAGTAGAAAAATGTGTTTTGGGTTTGTCTTTTGTTTTTTTAGTGTTTTATTAGGTTTGAATAAAACCTGAAAGTGAGTTTAAAAAGAATAAATTATCCAATTTTAATCTGGGTTCAATCCAGTTTGGGTACCGTGGGCTTTTCTTTCTTATTCCTGCTATTAGTTTGTGGTTTTGTGGCGTTAGTAAGCTGCGTTGGTTAGTTTGAGCTGATTTTTACATTTCCTTCCAACCGGGTTAAGGGAAAGTTTGGAACGTGTGAAAACCAGTTAGAGTTGTTATCAAATAGTTTGAAAAGAGAAATTCATTTATTAAACAGTTTTTGCGGGTGAGTTCTGCGAACTGTTGGAAACACTGTGTGAATTGTCGGCGAGTGAAGAGATTGAAAAATTATAAAAGAAGCTTTTCATGAAAAGATTAGTTTTTTTTTGTAATTTATATGCAATTTTTATGAATTTATTATTTCAATTATTGAAATTTACTGCCAGTTTTTCAATATACTGCTGTTAAATGAAAGTTTTCTGATTTCTTATTGTACATCAATTGTTAACTAAAATTTTAGAAGCTCGTGAAAATAGTTTACAACTTTCATTTGGTTTTTGTATGTTTTTTGATGAACGATCGGTGATATCTACAGAAGGAAAGTGAGACACTTGTAAAAAAAATAGATCTGTGTTTTCAAATATTTGTTAATTGAAATGTTTAATTATACTTGCAAAGGGTCGTCTTCATCAAAAAATCTATTTGGGAAGCTAATGCGAATTGTGTCGGATGATGTGAGAAGTTTTGCAAGTATGCGGATGATGCTTTTAGTTAGAAGCAGAGGCCAGAGAAGCTCTAGCCATCAGGTGGTATTTAGTTCATCATTAGTAATTGATAATTCATGCGATGTGTTTTGGATTAAATTATATAGTTTATGATTATTTTTAATATTATAAATGTATTCTAGTATGGATATTTCAATGGCTGTAAATATTCGTGGGGGATGATTAAAGGGCGGGAGGCATCAACATCGAAGGATTTGTTTAGTGGGCAGAACATACACTTTTGTCGAATTGGATTGTAAATACGGAGGATGCCGTAAAGATTAGTATTTTTTATACAATAAGTAAAATTTAGGAAGTATGATGATTTGTATTTGATGTTAATGAATGTAAATCTGTGATGTGGGTTTCGTGATAGTGTGTTAGTTGGTGTTGGATGAATTTATAGTAGGTGTATGTGTGTGTCAACTTTTTGCGTAACTTAATTTCATGAGAACAATGCAAATCACGTTCCCTAGGTTTAAGGAAGTGAAAGGTTAGTGCAAAGTGGTTGAATTTATTATGTATGATTCATATGCTTTAGTGTTTTTCAGAGCAGTGGCGATGATATTGTCAATTTTTTTTGTCAGTGCTACCGATGTTAAACACGTGTTCTGACTTGACAAAAAAGTTTTCAGTTAATTGACGGTTTGCGTTAGGGTCGTCTTCAATATCTGTGTCTTCCATATAGCGTGTAATAGCGTGGTCATAATGATTAACAGAAAATCTGTTAGCTCGTGGTGCTATAAATCTGTTTTGTGTCTAATTTAGTCATATAGTAGTGAATTGTTTTTAGTGTAGTGCAGTTGTAAATTTATGTAAACGGGATTGGCATAGTTCGTTATCGACGGGATTATTGTATAAGGGAAGGGCTAATGGATTAGTAAAGTGGTAATATGAGGTCCCTGATAGTGTGGGAAACAGGCTATACTCATCAACGAAGTTCAGTTGGTCGTTGTTAGTGGTCTGGTAGTAAGTGTATTGTAGAAAAAACGGTAAGTTAATTTTTAAGATTTCTTAAGTATTAGTATGGAGAGGATGAAGGAGAATTAGTCAAACTGTTTGGGGGTGGCTGAGTAGTTGGGATTGTGCATTGAAAACTCTGTTTGCTCTTGTTTCTATTTCGTTGAGTGATTGGTTTGAGGAGTCAGAAGTTGATATGGAGTGCGATAGCTGATAAATTGTTAGTGTATTAGTACTTTGAAATTGTTGTTGCAGTGTCATGAAGATATCTAATTCATGCTACAGTTCGACAGTCAGTGACGGGGCTAGGTGGGTCGGGTTGACCGCTGGTCAATGAGGAAAGAATGGGAGTGGCGTCAGTATAGGAAGAGAGGGTTGAGAAGGGTTCATTGGGAAGTTGGGAAGTAAGATGATTCAATGGGGTTGCGAAAAAGAGGATGGACTGGGTTCGGAGTCTTGGAATTCTTCTAGGGTATTTATGTCGGAGTTATTGAATTGAGAGATTGTGTTAAAATGGTTTGTGTGGAATGATCAGAATCCATGAGTTAGTGGTAGTGGTGAATGTGACTAAGGGAGAAGACGTCAGATCGGAAAGGGAAATGCGAGAGGAGTGGCGTTCGAGTTTGGATGGGTAGGAAAGGGGACTGTTGAGGGATACAATCTGGCGGCTCATCGGGGGCTAAAAAGATGGTTGTTTTGAGAACGGAAAAATTGTGGTATGTGGTTGTTACACAATCTGTTCATTTATGTCGTCAATTTTTGACTGGTGGAGTACTATATGAGATACTGGGCTTTGTGGGTAGCTATGACTCTGAGAGATGTGCTCTGTTACTGCTACTGTTTCTTCATAATTTGGTGGTACTAAAGATAAAGGGCGATTATTATGTAGGTTATGTAAAAGTGATGGTGCTATAGGTGTTGGTTTTGTATCGTCCTGTGAAGTACCGTATGCGTTTGGTCTGGTTGATAATTTTTATTGTATTTGCTGATTTGAGAGTCGAGGAGACTTTTATGTTTTCAATTTGAAAATTTTCCGAAAAATCCTGCTAATAATATACGTGCTACACTTGCTTATTTATTTACTTGTGTATGTTTCACCCGCATGTGTTGTAGGTTCCTACGATAGTGAGAAGAAGAATCCAAAAAAACTAAACATGGCGTATAATATGGTCAATCTTTCTAACATGTAGTAGGGCCATCCTAGAAAAGCGAGAAGTTAAATTTATAGGTTTACGAAAATAAAATTTTTTATAGATGATATATCTGGTGGACGGTATTTTTCACCGTTAAGATAAATATAGTCGTTCATATTTTTAAAACATCAGCTGTAATCTTGTGCGTAGATATCTGAGAAGCCTCCGATTTCAGCGAGTTTTTTTAAGTTTTGATCTATTGATGGTCTTTGTATGATTTCCATTTTAGTCAGGTGAGGAGTTCATAAAATGGTTGAGTGTGATGTTGTATGTCTGATCTTGAGTATATGCCTATCGGTTGTAAAACTATAATTGGGTTACGAGCGATTGCTCGTATGCCTTCTGGCGAGGATTTCTTTCTGGTGGCATGAGAGTAGGGTATGGAGTTAGGAAATAACATTTATCCTCGTTTGGGTTTAGCTGTGGCTATTTTAAGATGCACAGGGGACAGCTGTTTCTCAAAAATAAGTGCGTCTTGAAAGTGTATCAACAAAAAATATTTAATTTTTGGTAGATTATGGGGATTCTGTTATAACATCGTTTCTCTTCAAAAACGTACAATGGTGATACTTTTTTAGTACATGTGTAGTATCAGAGAACGTTTCCTTCGTAGTCAATGAAAATTGACCTTTTTCGTGATAATAAAAATCCTGCATAGGGTATTTTCAATACTGCTAATTCAAGTGATTGTAATATTTGTGTACGTTCGAGTTCACATAAGTGATGAAGTGTTTTTAGTTCGGATAGTGATATTTCTTGAAAATCCTACTTATTGTGTAGTCCAGTTTCATAAGAAAATTAAATCATAGTCAATTGCACACAAATATATATAATTCATTGGTGAAAATTCTTGTAGACGTGTGCTATCTTTATCTTCTGGGCAAAGTTTTCCGCCAGGGTCTATTGCGTTTTTCAAAAATGTTACAGGAATAAAAGATTTTTCATCGTTGTGGTTTTGATTTGCATGGTAAACGTGTGTTCAGGGAACCAAACAATGGTTGCCTGGGTTCGAGTGGTAGGATCGCAAAAACCTTGGTCATTTTTACAAGGTAAGCGTATTCCTGAATATAGTATAGTATCATCTTATAAGTCACGTGTTACTTGTACTTGTTCTAAATGAATTTTCCAATTGAAAAATATTATTTCTTGATGTCCTTTTTTGTGTCAGTTTTACAGTTAGAGAGGTTTTTAATTCCATTGTGTGGTATCCAATTTTTGTCATGTAGAGCATAATTTAAACGTCTGTGGGCGCCGTGGAACGTGTTTTTAGCGTCATGTTTAATATGACCTTGGTATCTTTCGAGTTCAGCTTGATGTCCAGAAGTCTTGACTATTTACTAAATTGCGATTTGAGCCTTTATTCGTAGTTAATTTTAACCAATTTTGTTCGTTTTTGCAATCCTCATGGTTAGGATGCAAAAGTTGTTTGATTTTACTATGATAAAAAGATTCGTGATCGAGTCTATTTTTGTTTCTATTTGAAACTTGTGAGCAGTGTGCTTTTTTCTCTGAAAATTTTGCTGTGAGTTTATATCCTGTTAGGGTTGTACCTCGTACTTTTAAATGAAGTATTGCTGTCATATTTGTTGATTATATGTCTTGTGGTTCAAATTTGCCTTGAGTTACTTAGTTTACTGCGTACTTACTTGAGTTACTTAGTTTACTGCGTACTTATATATTGTTTTTTTGGTGATTTTCATCGCAAACATACTGTGTAACTAGAAGATCTTGTGGCCCTTTTTTGGGGGGGGGGGGGGAAAGGTCTTGTGGTCCTACTGGGCTAAATGCATCAATTATTAATAATGAGGCACAGGATTGAGTGCTACGTAGTGGCTAAATGCATCAAATACTTACAATTTGTTTGAATTTTTTTCTGATGAGGGTGATATAGGGCCTTTTGTGTCGAATGATATGCTGTTGTTAAAAAAAATTTTGTCTTTTAAAGTCTTGTTTTTCTGCCAATTGATTTTGATGTGGATATGGTTTATTCAGTTGACATGTTCTCCATCCATTACAAAAAACTTTTATCAAAATTTGTGCATCAGGAAAAAAGAAGTTTTGAACAAATTTTGAATATGTTTTTTTTTCTGATTCTACATGTCTTTTTGTGTTAAGGGAATTTGAGATGTGAAATGCTAGAAAAATCATACTCAATAGTAGACAGGGTACTTTTGCTTCTGGGTTTTGAGAATATTATTCTAGTTTATTGTTGTGTTATTGAATTTTCTGAAATACCAAAGGAGTGTTTTTTTCCTAAAACTGTCATATCTGCTTTTATAGGTTTTGTTTTATACTTATACCAGGATTTAAACTGTCTAATTAAAGAATCAAGGTTTTTGGTAGTTTGTAATATTTCTAGTGTTATTTTTTCTGTAGCTGGTAGAAAAATGTTTCGAATTTCGGTTTTTGAGAGAGGTATATTATCTAAGGGGTCTTGTAGATTAAAATTTTTGTTTATAGTGTATTTCGAATTTGAATCTGGGGGTATTGGTAAAACTATGCCATCAGTTAAGTTTTCCTTTTCTCTTAGAGGGAATAGCTTTTTCTTATATATTTTTCTAGGTGACTTTTGCTGTGTGTTGTTTTTGATCCATGATGAGTAAGTATGGTATTGGTTTAAAAGTAGGTTTTCCTAATAAATTTACTTTGTAATGGTTATCTTGGCAAATGTTAAAGGTTGTTTATCTGTGTGTTGTCGGGATTGGTTTTTACTGCAGATTTGCATTCTAATCATGGTGGTGTTTTGTCTTTTGCAAGGAAAATTTTTATCTTTTGTGCTTTTTTCCTCGGTTATTTTCCTTGTTATTAATTCAGGCGGGGGAAGAATTTTGATGAGACGTAGGTTCTAAAAGAACTAGGAGGGAGAGGGTTCTAAGTAAAAAAAACTATTAAAAGATTCATGCTTAAGATAGTCCTGAATAGGGTTGTAGAATGTTATATATCCAAGTGTATTTTTTGTTTATCTATCGTATTTAGAGATAAGCTCTGTTGTGGATGCTTATGGAGGACGTAAAGATTGAGCTGTTATAATTGTTATATTTGGTGGAGTTAGAGGTAATGAGTGATGAAAAAAATTATTTAGTTTTACTGTTATTTAAAATTTAAGTGTTAGATTGTCTTGCGTAAAGATCTGTATATTATGTTCTTGTGAAGCTTCGTGTCTATATTGTAATCGGTTTAGTGCCCAGTTATGTAGTCTACTTTTGTCAAGATGTTGACCAAATAGGGGAGGGGTGCTACAAAAGTGTTCCAATCTGATCGTAGAGGTATATTAGTGGCTTAGAGTTCACGATATCGATCGTCTAAACTTGCAGGAAAACTAAAGGGAAAAGTAGTGGTTGGAGTTTGACATGTTGTTGAAGGGGTTTATGGTAGTGATACGGTTTCTGTTAGTGACAAGGAGGTGTCTGATGATTTATCTACAGATTCGTTAAGTAGATGTGGTTCGCCTTGAGTGAATGCTTGGGTACTCCAATGTGGAAGACGTTGTGTTGAAGTGGGGGGATTGGAAGGGTTTTCACGAATTTGTTCGGAAGTTGAAGTCGATCCTAAATAATCCGAAAGATTATTTGGAGTATTTTGTTGTGAAACTGTTTGTAGTGATGGGGGGTACTTTGAGGCTACCAGAGAGGTCTTAAGGGTTTGTAGATGGTGATGAGGGTATTTCAAAATGAACTCGGGGTGTTGCAAAGTTTCTATTTCTTCGGGGATGGATAATTAGTCTTTCTGTTACAGATAATTGATTTTGATTTTGGCTTGGATGTCTGGTTCTTTTAAGGTCTTGTTTTAGGGAAGGGTAGATATTATACGTTGGTTTTTTTTTTGTGGTTCGCTTAGAGGTTCGTGGCGGATTGCTGGTGACAAAGGTTCAGATAATGATTCGTGTCTTACTTCCAAAGTATAAGAATTTTGTTGAAATGAAATGCATGTAGATGATTGATATTAATTTGTTTGACTAGGTTTTGGTATTCTTGGCGGTTTTGGGATTTCGTGGTCGGTGAGGATTGTTGAGTTGGTTGTTGATTTGCAATTTTGGAATTTTTTGACTATCTTCCTTCTAATAAATAAATCTATGTTGTTTATAGTATTTTTCTATCATATTGATTAAGAAGATTTTTGCTACTGCAAAGGTGATGATTGCTTTTTTCATGCATTTACAAATGTCAAAATAAGGGAAACTGGAAAGGTGAGATAATTTACGAGAAGAAGAAAGATGTATTTCTTAGTAAATAAATATCGTAACATTTAAATAGTTGTTGAAGTTTCGTACCATAGGAAATGGTCAAGGAATTTTGAGAAAGTATAGTAGGTTTTTATGAGGAAATGGAATATTACGAAGAAGCTGCAAAAAATTATGAAAAGGAGAAATGCTATTTCGAAAGTATCTATGATGAAAAAAATACAAAATGAAAAAATGTTGCAAAAATTAAGACAAATTTTGACACGTTTATTTTAAAAAATTGAAGTGATCGAGAGAGAAGCATTTGAGAAATGATTGGGTTTGTGGAAACTTTTTTAATTTTTGAGTTTGATATTGACTGTGGCCGGATTGTTTATTGGTTTTTGACTAGCGGGTTGGATATGGGCAACTTTTGGTGAAGATAAGTCTGGAGTTCTAGGAGTGAACTTTCTAGTTTTGTTTTTATTTATTGGATGGTTAAGGGTTTTGTGAAGTTGTATCGACTTTAGACTAAATGATTATGTCGGATTTTGTCTCTAGCCTTATTCAATATTTCTCCTAGGGGGAAACGTGGGGTATAGGATGAAACAATATTTTTGTATTTTGTACAAAATGTGGTGATATGTCGAAATGAGTTTGATTGGTTGAGTTTGTAACTGTTTGTTCAAGGTTTGAAAAGAAATTTTGAGAAGAAAATGGATATAATTCGAAATGATCTGAGTTTATGGAATGTATCTTAATTAATCAGAGGGGTGTTTCTGAAATTCAACTTTCTTTGAGAATTTAGATTGTAGAATGAAAGTTTTATAATCTTTTTGTGTTTGACTTCCGAGTCGTAATGATTTACGTTGTTGTGATTTTCTTTTGTTTGTTCTGATAGAAGTTTTTCTTCTAGTTTGCGATTAAGCCTTTGTTTTTGAGGTAATTTTTTTTTGGTTAATCATTGTTTTTTTCTTGTGGAGTGGTTTTAATTCTTTGTTTTTTGTTTGTTTTTGGTAAAGATTTGGTTTCTGAAAGTTTTGTACATTTTTTAGCGCTGTAAATGAGTATAACTGTGTTCATTTGCGAAGGGCGTATTCTTTTGGGTAATATGGTAAAAAAAAATTCAATGTTGAACAATTTTTTTTGTTAGAATCAATAAATTTATATATAACAGCGGTGGGTTTTTCAATTCTTTAATCTGGTCATTTTCGGATAGGTCGCAATTTTTCAGACATTTTCACGTGTTTTATAAAATTTTGGTTTAAAATTTATGTTCGGATTTTTAAATTGATGGCTTGTGTGAAACGTTAATTTATTTATGATGGATTATGTTGTCTTTGTGGTGGTTTTTGGGCTCTTTTTTGGTAAATTTTGTTTTTTTTATCTCGTTTTAAAATCCATTCTGTATGTGTTCCAGAGGCTAATTTTAGAATTTGTGGGTGATGAAAATGATTTTCATTGTGTGTATGTAATTGTAATTTTCAACAATTTGAACCTTTAGTGGGTTGACAATAACCTTGTGCCTTTTTTGAGGAGTTTGCGTTGAATATTTTGGTTTTCGTTGTTTTTGATTGAAAACCATTTTATATGGTGATATTCCTAGAGTTGTTGGTTTTTTTTCTGAATTATAAGCTAATGGAAATAATTTTACGTCAGTTAACCATTCGGCGTATATTTATCGTTTCCATTTATGATAAGTCTAAGATATTCCTGTAGGGAACGGTCCATACCTTCGACTAAACCATAATTTCATTGAGCATGAGATGTTGGGGAATTATGTTTAATCTTATAAAAATGTCATAATGTGATAATTTGGTGCCATTGTCTGTGACAAGGATTTCTGGTAATCGATATTTGGCTATCCAATGTTCGTAGAGTGTTGTGTATCCATAAAAAGCATTACAATGAGGCACATGTTTGTGTGCTACGTAGTGGCTAAATGCATCAATTATTAACATTTTGCACGAATTTCCTACTGAGGAGGGTGATATAGGGCCTTTTGTGTCGAAAGATATGCTGTTGTTAGAAAAAAATTTTGTCTTTTGAAGTCTCGTTTTTCTGCCAATTGATTTTGGTGTGAGTTTTGCATATTCAGTTGATATGTTTTGCATATATTACATAAGACTTTTATCAAAATTTGTGCATTAGCAAATGAGAAATTTTGAATAAATTTTGAATATGTTTTTTTTCTGATTCTACATGTCTTTTTGTATGTAGGGAATGTGAGATGTGAAATGCTAGAAGTATAAAACTCAATGGTAGACAGGGTACTCTTGCTTCTGGGTTTTGATAATCAAAAGAATAATATTCTAGTTTATTGTTGTGTTATTGATTTTTCTGAAATACCAAAGGAGTTTTTTTTTCCTAAAATTGTCATATCTGCTTTTATAGGTTTTGTTTTGTTCTTATACCAGGATTTAAAGTGTCTAATTATAGGGTCAAGGTTTTGGTAGTTTTTTGGAAAAATTCTAGTGTTTTTCTCTGTAACTGGTAGAAAAATGTTTCGAATTTTGGTTTTTGAGTGAGGTATCTTATCTAAAGGGTCTTGTAGATTAAAATTTTTGTTTATAGTGTATTTTTAATTTAAATCTGGGGGTCTTGGTAAGTTTGTGCCATCAGTTAAATTTTCCTTTTCTATTAGAGTTAATAGGTTTTTCCTATATATTTTCTTAGGTGACTTTTGCTGTGTGTTGTTTTTGATCCATGATGAGTAAGTATGGTATTGGTTTAAAAGTAGGTTTTCCTAATAAATTTACTTCGTAATGGTTATCTTGGCAAATGTTGAAGGTTGTTTATCTGTGTGTTATCGGGATTGCTTTTTACTGCAGATTTGCATTCTAATCATGGTGGTGTTTCGTCTTTTGCAAGGAAAATTTTTAGGTTTTGTGGTTTTTCCTCGGTTAGTTTCCTTTTATTAGTTCAGGCGGGGGAAGGATTTTGGTGAGACGTAGGTTCTAAAAGAACTAGGGGGGAGAGGGTTTTAAGTAAAAAAAACTATTAAAAGATACATGGGTAAGATAGTCCTGAATATGGTTGTAGAATGTTACATATCCATGTGTATTTTTTGTATATCTATCGTATTTAGAGATAAGCTCTGTTGTGGATGCTTATGGAGGACGTAAAGATTGAGCTGTTATAATTGTTACATTTGGTGGAGTTTGAGGTAATGGGTGATGAACTAAATTATTTAGTTTTACTGTTATTTAAAATTTAAGGGTTAGATTGTCATGAAAATAGATCTGGATATTATGTTCTTGTGAAGCTTCGTGTCTATATTGTAATCGGTTTAGTGCCAAATTATGTAGTCTACTTTTGTCAAGATATTGACCAAATAGGGGAAGGGTGCTACAAAAGTGTTCCAATCTGATCGTAGAGGTATATTAGAAAGAGTTCACGATATCGATCGTCTAAACTTGTAGAAAAACTAAGGGGAAAAGTAGTGGTTGGAGTTTGACTTGTTGTTGAAAGGGTTTATGGTAGTGATACTGTTTCTGGTAGTGACAAGGAGTTGTCTGATGGTTTATCTACAGGTTCGTTAAGTAGACGTGGTTCGCCTTGAGTGAATGCTTGGGTACTCCAATGTGGAAGACGTTGTGTTGAAGTGGGGGGATTGAAAGGGTTTTCACGAATTTGTTCGGAAGTTGGTGTCGATCCTAAATAATCCGAAAGATTATTTGGAGTATTTTGGTGTGAAACTGTTTGTAGTGATGGGGGTACTTTGAGGTTCCTACAGATGTCTTAAGGGTTTGGAGATGGTGATGAGGGTATTTCAAAATGAACTCGGGGTGTTGCAAAGTTTCTATTTCTTCGGGGATGGATAATTAGTCTTTCTGTTGTAGATATTTGATTTTGATTTTGGCTTGGATATCTGGTTCTTTTAAGGTCTTGTTGTAGGGAAGGGTAGATATTATACGTTGGTTTTTTTTGTGGTTCGCTTAGAGGTTCGTGGCGGATTGCTGGTAACAAAGGTTCAGATAATGATTCGTGTGTTACTTCCAAAGTATAAGAACTTTGTTGAAATGAAATGCATGTAGATGATTGATATTGATTTGTTTGACTAGGTTTTGGTTTTCTTGGTGGTTTTGGGATTTCGTGGTCGGTGAGGATTGTTGAGTTTGTTGTTGATTTGCAATTTTGGAATTTTTGACTATCTTCCTTCTAATTATTAAACCTATGTTGCTTATAGTATTTCTCTATCATATTGATTGAGAAGATTTTTGCTAGTGCAAAGGTGATGAATGCCTTTTTCATGCATTTACAAATGTCAAAACTAGGGAAACTGGAAAGGTGAGATAATTTACGAGAAGAAGAAAGATGTATTTCTTAGTAAATAAATGTCGTAACATTTAAATAGTTGTTGAAGTTTCGTACCATAGGAAATGGTCAAGGAATTTTGAGAAAGTATAGTAGGTTTTTATGAGGAAATGGAATATTACGAAGAAGCTGCAAAAAATTATGAAAAGGAGAAATGCTATTTCGAAAGTATCTATGATGAAAAAAATACAAAATGAAAAAATGTTGCAAAAATTGAGACAAATTTTGAAACGTTTATTTTAAAAAATTGAAGTTATCGAGAGAGAAGCATTTGAGAAATGATTGGGTTTGTCGAAACTTTTTTAATTTTTGAGTTTGATATTGACTGTGGCCGGATTGTTTATTGGTTTTTGACTAGCGGGTTGGATATGGGCAACTTTTGGTGAAGATACGTCTGGAGTTCTAGGAGTGAACTTTCTAGTTTTGTTTTTATTTATTGGATGGTTAAGGGTTTTGTGAAGTTGTATCGACTTTAGACTAAATGATCATGTCGGATTTTGTCTCTAGGTTTATTCAAAATTTTTCCTAGGGGGAAACGTGGGGTATAAGATGAGACAATATTTTTGATTTTTGTAAAAAAAAAATGGGGGGATATTTCGAAATGAATTTGATTGGTTGAGTTTGTAATTGTTTGTTCAAGGTTTAAAAGAAATATTGAGAAAAAAAATTAATATAATTTGAAATGATTTTAGTTTATGGAATGTATCCTAATTAATCAGAGAGGTGTTTCTGAAATTCAACTTTCTTTAAAAATTTAGATTGTAGAATAAAAGTTTTATAATCTTCTTTTGTTTGACTTCCGAGACGTAATGATTTACGTTAGTGTGATTTTTGTTTGTTTGTTCTGATAGAACTTTTTCTTCTAGTTTGCGATTAAGCCTTTGTTTTTGAGGAAGTTTTTTTGATTAATCATTGTTTTTTTCTTATGGAGTGGTTTCAATTATTTGTTTTTCGTTTGTTTTTAGTAATGTTTTTTGTTTCTGAAAGTTTTTGTACAGTTTTTAGCGCTATAAAGGAGTATAACTGTGTTCATTTGCGAAGGACGTATCCTTTTGTGTAACATGGTAAAAGATTGTTTCAATGTTGAACTATTTCTTTTTTGTTAGAATCAATAAAATTATATGTAACATCAGTGGGTTTTTCAATTATTTGATCTGATCATGAGCTATTTCTTTTTTGTTAGAATCAATAAAATTATATATAACAGCAGTGGGTTTTTCAATTAGTTAATCTGGTCATTTTCGGATAGGTCGCAATTTTTCAGATATTTTTATATGTTTTATAAAATTTTGGTTAGAAATATATGTTCCGATTTTTAAATTGATGGCTTGTGTGAAACGTGAAATTATTCGTGATTGATTATGTTGTCTTTGTGGTGGTTTTTGGCTCTTTTTTGATAAATTTTGTTTTAATTTTTATCTTGTTTTAGAATCCATTCTGTATGTGTTCCAGGGGCTATTTTTAGAATTTGTGGGTGAGGAAAATGATTTTCATCATGTGTATGTAATGGTAATTTTCAACAATTTGAACCTTTAGTGGGTTGACAATAAACTTGTGCCTTTTTTGGGGAGTTTGCTGTGAACAATTCGGTTTTCGTTGTTTTTGATTGAAAACCATTTTATATGGTGATATTCCTAGAGTTGTTGGTTTTTTTTCTGAATTATAAGCTAATGGAAATAACTTTACGTCAGTTAACCATTTGGCGTATCTTTATCGTTTCCATTTATGATGAATCTAAGATATTTCTGTAGGGAACGGTTCATACCTTGGACTAAACCATAAATTCATTGAGCATGAGATGTTCGGGAATTATGTTTAATGTTATAAAAATGGCATGGATTTTTGTGCAATTGTCTGTGACAAGGATTTCTGGTAATCCACATTTGGCTATCCAATGTTCTTAGAGTGTTGTGTATGCATAATAAGCATTACAATGAGGCACAGGATTGAGTGCTACGTAGTGGCTAAATGCATCAAATACTTACAATTTGTTTGAACTTCCTTCTGATGAGGGTGATATAGGGCCTTTTGTGTCGAATGATTTGCTGTTGTTAAAAAAAATATTTTTTCATTTAAAAACTTGTTTTTCTGCCAATTGATTTTGGTGTGGATATGGTTTATTCAGTTGACATGGTTTGCATCCATTTCATAAAAGTTTTATCAAAATTTGTGCATTAGGAAATAAGAATTCTGAATAAAATTTGAAAATTTTTTTCTGATCCTACATGTCTTTTTGTATTTAGGGAATGTGAGATGTGAAATGCTAGAAGTATCATACTCAATGGTTGACAGGGTACTTTTGCTTCTGGGTTTTGATATTCAAAAGAAAATTATTCTAGTATATCGTTGTGTTATTGATTTTTCTGAAATACCAAAGGAGTGTTTTTTCCCTAAAATTGTCATATCTGCTTTTATAGGTTTTGTTTTGTACTTATACCAGGATTTAAACTGTCTAATTACAGGGTCAAGGTTTTGGTATCTTGTAATAATTTAAGTGTTATTTTTTCTGTATTTGGTAGAAAAACGTTTCGAATTTCTGTTTTTGAGAGAGGTATATTATCTAAGGGGTCTTGTAGATTAAAATTATTGTTTATAGTGTATTTTGATTTTAAATCTGGGGGTCTTGGTAAGTTTAGGCCATCAATTAAGTTTTCCTTTTCTATTAGAGGGAATAGGTTTTTCCTATATATATATATATATATATATATATATATATATATATATATATATATATATTTTCAGGTGACTTTTGCTGTGTTGTTTTTAATCCATGATGAGTAAGTATGGTATTGGTTTAAAAGTAGATTTCCTAATAAATTTACATCGTAATGGTTATCTTGGTAAGTGTTGTAGATTGTTTATCTGTGTGTTGTCGGGGTTTTTTTTTACTGCAGATTTGCATTCTAGTCAAGGTAGTGTTTCACGAATTTGTTCGGAAGTTGGTGTTGATCCTAAATAATCCGAAGGATTTTTTGGAGTATTTTGTTGTGAAACCGTTTGTAGTGATGGAAGGTCTTTTGAGGTTACTAGAGGGGTCTAAAAGGTTTGGAGATGGTGATGAGGGTATTTTAAAATGAACTCGGGGTGTTGCAAAGTTTCAATTTCTTCGGGGATGGACAATTAGTCTTTCTGTTGTAGATATTTGATTTTGATTTTGGCTTGGATGTCTGGTTCTTTTAGGGCTTTGTTGTAGGGAAGGGTAGACGTTATACATTGGTTTTTTTGTGGTTCGCTTAGAGGTTTGTGGCGGATTGCTTTTAACAAAGGTTCAGATAATGATTCGTGTCTCACTATAAGAATTTTCTTGAAATGAAATGCACGTAGATGATTGATATTGATGTGTTTGACTAGATGTTGGTGTTGTTGTGGGTCCTGGGATTTCATGGTCGTTGAGGATTGTTGGGTTGGTTGTTGATTTGCAGTTTTGGAATTTTTTGACTATCTTCTAATAATTAAATCTATGTTGTTTATAGTATTTATCTATCAAATTCATTAAGAGGATTTTTGCTAGTGCAAAGGTGATGATTGCTTTTTTCATGCATTTACAAATGTCAAAATAAGGGAAACTGGAAAGGTGAGAAAATTTACGAGAAGAAGAAAGATGTATTTCTTAGTAAATAAATGTCGTAACATTTAAATAGTTGTTGAAGTTTCGTACCATAGGAAATGGTCAAGGAATTTTGAGAAAGTATAGTAGGTTTTTATAAGGAAATGGAATATTACGAAGAAGCTGCAAAAAATTATGAAAAGGAGAAATGCTATTTCTAAAGTATCTATGATGAAAAAAATTCAAAAAAAAAAATGAAAAAATGTTGCAAAAATTGAGACAAGTTTTGAAACGTTTATTTTAAAAAATTGAAGTGATCGAGAGAGAAGCATTTGAGAAATGATTGGGTTTGTCGAAACTTTTTTAATTTTTGAGTTTGATATTGACTGTGGCCGGATTGTTTATTGGTTTTTGACTAGCGGGTTGGATATGGGCAACTTTTGGTGAAGATACGTCTGGAGTTCTAGGAGTGAATTTTCTAGTTTTGTTTTTATTTATTGGATGGTTAAGGGTTTTGTGAAGTTGTATCGACTTTAGACTAAATGATTATGTCGGATTTTGTCTCTAGCCTTATTCAATATTTCTCCTAGGGGGAAACGTGGGGTATAAGATGAAACAATATTTTTTTATTTTGTACAAAATGTGGTGATATGTCGAAATGAGTTTGATTGGTTGAGTTTGTAACTGTTTGTTCAAGGTTTGAAAAGAAATTTTGAGAAGAAAATGGATATAATTCGAAATAATCTGAGTTTATGGAATGTATCTTAATTAATCAGAGGGGTGTTTCTGAAATTCAACTTTCTTTGAGAATTTAGATTGTAGAATGAAAGTTTTATAACCTTTTTGTATTTGACTTCCGAGTCGTAATCATTTACGTTGTTGTGATTTTCTTTTGTTTGTTCTGATAGAAGTTTTTCTTCTAGTTTGCGATTAAGCCTTTGTTTTTGAGGTAATTTTTTTTTTGGTTAATCATTGTTTTTTTCTTGTGGAGTGGTTTTAATTCTTTGTTTTTTGTTTGTTTTTGGTAAAGTTTTGGTTTCTGAAAGTTTTGTACATTTTTTAGCGCTGTAAAGGAGTATAATTGTATTCATTTGCGAAGGGCGTATTCATTTGTGTAATATGGTAAAAGATTGTTTCAATGTTGAACTATTTCTTTTTTGTTAGAATCAATAAAATTATATGTAACATCAGTGGGTTTTTCAATTATTTGATCTGATCATGAGCTATTTCTTTTTTGTTAGAATCAATAAAATTATATGTAACATCAGTGGGTTTTTCAATTATTTGATCTGGTCATTTTCGGATAGGTTGCAATTTTGCAGATATTCCATTATGTATATTAAATTTTCGGTTTAAAATTGATCTTCCGATTTTTAAACTGATGGCTTGTGTGAAACGTGAATTTATTTGTGATTGATTATGTTGTCTTTGTAATGGTTGTTTGGATATTTTTTGTTAAATTTACTTTTAAATTTTATCTTGGTTAAGAATCCGTTTTGTATGTGTTCCAGAGTCTAATTTTAGAAAGTGTGGGTGCTGAAAATGATTTTCATCGTGTGTATGTAATGGTAATTTTGAACAATTTGAACCTTTAGGGGGTTGACAATAACCTTGTGCCTTTTTTGAGGAGTTTGCTGTGAAGATTTTGATTTTCCTTGTTTTTGATTGAAAACCATTTTATATGGTGATGTTCCTAGAGCTGTTGTTATTTCTGAATGATAAGCTAATGGAAATCTTTTTACGTCAGTTAACCATTCGGCGTATATTTATCGTTTCCATTTATGATAAATCTAAGATAACCAATCGATTTTTTTAATCTCTCATCCGAATTTTCTGTTTAAAATTGAGTCCATTCCAAATTTTCTCCTTACGGGTAGTATAACGTAATAAAGATCAAAGTAAAAATTTCTGGCGGTTTTCATTATTGATCAAATTTTGTCTTGTCGAACCGAACCTTATAACAATATAATAATAGCCAAATCATTTCTTAGAGAGCATATTTCTAAAGCGCACAAACTAAACAAAAAAGTTTCATTTGGTACAAGTAAATGTAACAGTGAGTGATTCCCTCAGTTTTTTTAGCTCTTAGTTATTCTAAAACAGTTTTTTTTATTGTATTTGCTCTTTTCTTCATCATCCTTATCATCGAGTTTTCTCTAACTTTTTTTAGACACCTCTCCTTGTTCTCTGCGTTACTAGTTGATTTTTGTTCAAAGTTTCTTTTTCATTGGCTGTTTTGCTTAATTCGTGCGTTTGCGTTGTTTCCTATTGTTTTTTTTTCATGTTTTGTCAAATTTCATTTCATCACCATAAAAAAATTGAGCCAATTAAGCTAGTGACAAGTCGACCATCGAATGGGTACATTAGCAGGGTAGCTTAAGAGCAGAATGCAGATATTGGCTCATTTCATGATTTTTCTTTTCCACTGAGTACTACTTGGAGCTTTTCATGCTCATAACATGTTAGAAGTCTCTTTATTTTTTTTTCTAATCAGTCAAGTTCTCATCAGAGCCATATCGTTCAACTAGATCATTTGTTCCTCCCAATATTGCAAATTTTTCAACTGTTGTTTTTTAAACCATTCATTGCTTTCTGACCGGCTTTTGTATTAAGGCCAGCTCCAGGACACAACATCACAATTGTATCTTTCAGATAACAGCGTTAACAAATGAATCACTAATGACAGCTTGCATATAAAATGATTTTAACTCAACGAACACTGATATTCTATATGATCTGAGATTTTCTCTGCTAATACAATATTTTGTTCGCAGATTTTCATTTTTTGCGTTTTTTCTTGAAGGCATGATACAAGTATCAAAAACTAATGGCTTCTCTTGTTCCATTATCAGCTTTTCAAACAAACTCAGGTTTTTTTTCGAAAAATGTTTTTGTACAATGAGCAGTTTAAATTGACCCTTGAATATGTAAGCTTGTAAAACTCACAGCAGAAAACATAAAAGAAGACAATCTATTCGGTTCTCAAAATAAACCCATTCGGGTTAACCAGCTAGTATTATTTTAATTGAGTTAAAAAAGTTTCTAAACAGATAAGTTTTCAAAACTTTCAAAGTTTTTGAGTGATAACTTTCAATTCGCAAGTCAAGCGGTACACGATTGCAATAGCTTGGACCGTAGAACGCAAACAATCAACGCTCAGTTTTTGATTTCATGAACCATGTATCTAAGCGCACTTCAAGCTGTCGTCGAGCATTATGGACTTGATTGTCAATAATCGCATGAAAATCGTTGCAAGATGGGAACCAGATGTGGATTCTATTTTAACTTGTAAGCAAAAATAGGATTTTGTATTCGATTCTAGACATGACTGATAGGCAGTGAAGATGGTGTGAAAATAGTCCAAGCGAGTTTTTTTCAGCGAAAAACAAATCTGCCTGCAGACTTTAGCTAATTTTCTATTTTTGACAAATTACTGTATATTCAGTTGCAGGAATCACGGCAACTCTTGATCAAAGCGCGAGCAAGCATAGACCTATCATCAAAACTCAGGTACTTTCTGATGTTAAAAATTTTCCTTAAACAGCCAAATGATGCACATCATACTGACGACATTTGTTTCTTCAAGTTAAAACACGGGTTTCTTGTTTCTTCAAGTTAACACAAGTAAATACAGTTCATCAAGGATAATTTGGAGAGCCTTGAGGTCTTTTAGAGATTCTACAACTCGCGCACCAAATTGAAATCACAATCATCTGAGTTTCCTTCAAAATTCAGAAACAGAGTACAGTAATTCTGTTCAATTTTTCATGATTTTCTGCACTATTTTTGATGTTGCCAAATCTGAAATAGATCACTGTTTCATCCGAAAATATTCGATGTTTCTTTGATAGATTCTCTAATAATTTCCCCCGATGAATGAGAAGATACCATGCTCTGCTGCATACCAGTTTTAAACATAAATTGATCTGATCTAGCCCCGGTAATTTTTACATATTTTTACATTCTTTCGCTAAGGTATGGCTGTATCATTTTTGCTGCATCTCCCACTATTCTCACGTGCTTTCGAAGTATCATCATCTAAATTAACAACCGAACATTTAATGATAGTTGTAGTAAAGTTGTCGTGGGTTATATTCGAGGGTGTTTTGGGATTTTTGCTAATTTAACAACCGGCTAATTGAATTCTCTCGGAAAGGTCTGCGTGTTTGGACTTGTCTTTGTTACACGAATGCAGTAGACGTTAAAGACTTAACGCAAGATTGGACAATTGGCAATTCGACCATCTGCATTTGTGTGCTTCGATTCATTGTGAATCAATTCGGCTTTTCTCAGATTTTTTTCTGTAAAAACAACTTTTTGCACGATTTGGTTCGTTATCGATACCAATCGGATACTTCTACAATTCGGTTGGGCGTTTTTGTAATTCGCCTATTTGCTTAATTCAGTTTGGTATTCGTACAATTAGATTTTTGCACAGTTCAATTTTAGTTGATGGGTGTCTGAGGTCGCTCATGTCAGTCTTGATTCTGAGGTCGCTCAAATCTGGGCTCGGTGTCGGAAAGTGGTCGGTGATAGTCGAGTCCTTGGTCGGATTTTAAGGTCAGGTAAAATCGTTTTTGAGTCGCGGCACCAAAATGTTCTGCTCAATTTATAATGTAAAATCAAAGCAGAATCGGTTTTAAGTTCAGCAGAACATGCTCTAAATAATGCAACATTAAACGTGGCAAGCAAAAAAGTGGGTTGATCATGAGTTGATTGGGAGCTTCATCCTAATTATTAGCTATAGGATGAATAGTGAAGGATGTAGTTGTGACTGGCGGTGCTAGCGTCGTGACGCCAGAAGGCCAGAGTAGTCTTGGAGCGTGACAAACATACAAACCCAACTTTGGTAGACTAGCGCCAAAGCAGTTGCGAATACGAACCAACAATAGGAACCGAACAAGTCTGGTCGAAAGTACCATATGTAGATGAAAAGCTAGAGTATGAACGAGCAAATTATGACAAGCAAGGCGAAAGACTAAATTGTTGTGATGAATAACAGTTTCAGATGATGGAAATGAAGATCAATTATTTGTTCCAAAACAAACATTGCGCCAATGCTGATCAATCGGCGAAGGATATTCTGAAAAAAAATCTCAAAACTCTCCGAACTAAAGAAGAGAGCATCAGGAAACAAAGTGAGGAAATCGTGATATTGACGAATGAATCAACAGACCTAGAACTGCGAATAACAGAACAGTAACGATATAATTCAAATGACTGCATTATTAAAAATGGCAAAATGAACCTTGACAACCTCAGGAAAATCATATGCGAGCTCTTCCTGCAAAAACTTGTGCAAAATTGTTCTCGTGGATATAAAAGCTTGTCTCCCTCTCAACAAAGGCCAGCATCCGAACTAAGGCAATGGGAAGCCCATTCTTCTCAAGGAGAATCTCCCCAAACGTGATGCTGAGCTGCAAACAGTTGCCTATTGAGAGGATACGTTACAACAACTATATTCTGTCGAAATGAGGGTGGCTTCCGAACTACGATTATTGTGCTGAATCGAAGAGATGTTGAAGATCTACAATCCCGAGCGATCAAGAGAAAGAAAAAGACTGTGTCGTTATTCAAACTTAATAACAATGCTCGAGAAGTATTAAGAAATGGTAACTGAGAGTTTATGTAACGTCTGAGAGAAACAAATGACGAAGAAAGAGGAGTTATCTAGATTTCAAGAGGACAAACACCACAAAAAAATTTAATTCTTCGCAAACAAGTGATATAAACAATATCAATGAGTGAAAGAGACCCATGCGAGCTGCTATTTAAATCTTTAGGCCACTATCTAGAACAGTAGGCTTTTATAAAAATTTGAAGGCTTTACCATTTGTAATTGCTTTCAGTGCGACTTGGATTTGCAAATATAGTTTTAACTACCGGTCTCCCTTTGTTCAGAACAGAGGATCTAGAGGTGTATGTTTGCGTTTACTTAGAGGCGTAGAGGCAAACCTAGAGATTTATGTTTGCAAAATATTGGTTTTTGCAACTTTAAGTTAACAAAAATATGAAGACAATAGGCATCAGTTTAAGTTTGATTTAAAATGACATCATAAAAGTAATCTGTTTCTACAGTGCGCCGAGCAAAACTAAGCAAACCTTTCTAACAAGCATTAAAACCATAATTCTAAGCAATCAAACCTTGTTAGTTGGTGATTCAAAAAAAAAACATAAGCTGCAACAACCAAAATAGTATAAAGTTTAGGAGGATCATCTATTCATAAAAAAATACAAAATTACCACTATATCAATCTTAACAAAGCAAAGAGCCACTTCTGAAACATCAATAGACCAAGTTAGTTACAAGCATTTTTCTTGTTTCTGTTTCAATTGAAGATTGGGACATCTCAAATCACTTCCACGGACAGTTGATTTGAATTAGACGACTGATAAAAAAGAATATTTCAAAAGTTTGACCATTGAATCATTTGACTGATCCAATTAACTTTTGACAAATGTTGACAAGTGTTTGGAAACACTCACCTATGAATTTTAAAATTCTGGATAAACATGCGCCAGAAAAGGATGTTTTCCTTTGACGCACAACGAAAAAACCTATGGATCACCAAAAAACTGAAGGTAAAATTATAGGGCTCGTAATTTTTTATATGCAGCTAAGAAGTAAATCATCAAGTTAATATTTGATGAACAAAAGCATTAAGCAAAAAAAGATATTTAAAATATGTTATCCGCAAAGTCAAGCAAAATTTTTATGGTAATGAGTTAGCACAGGTCAACATTAGGAATGAATGGTTTCATCTCTTCAAATACTTTTTGTGCAATAGTAACAGTTATAGACCAAAAAAATAGAAGAATCTGTTTTGAATGCTAACAAATTGCATGAGTTATTTGCTACAATTAGTGAAAATGTAGCAGCACGTTTTTGCTAATCAAATTAGTCCGAACATTCCTGCTAATAAGTCTTCTTGGTTAGAACCCAATTATCTTTTTGAAGTTTTCTAGGCCATCTCGAAAATGGTCAAAAACTTTTAGCAGGTCTTGATGGTATTTCAAATACTTTCATTCATTTTATTGAACCTGTAATTTTGATGTATCTGTTGCACTTTTTGTACAACAATTGCATTGAATTGGGCAAATACCCCACTTGTATAAAATTGAAAAAAAAGTGGCACTTTATAAAACGGCGTTTTTAACGATTGTAAAAATTAAAGGCCCATTGTCATCAGTTCACTTGGTAAAGTTTTTGAGAAGCTATTACATTAAAGATTAGTCCGTTTTTCGAAGATTGTTGTCTCCTCAAAAAATTTTAGTTTGGTTTTCGGTAAGTTTGTTCTACAACTGATGCGGCGGCTATTCTGCTAAAGGAAATCAAGGATAAATCATTAAAAGAAAAGAGTAATCTGTTTGTTTTTTTTACCTAAAGAAAGCTTCTGGCACTGTCAATCACCGGTCTTGAGTTCATAAAGAACTGTTTAACGGGCAGAAGCAAGTATCTGAAGTTGCACGGATTTATTTCAAAATGGATACAATCAACTTATTGTGTTTCTCATGGATCAGTCCCGTGGTGTTTTGTGTCTCGTTTATATTAATGACTTACCCGCTCATTGCAAATGTTTTTCTTTTTTGCAAATGATACTACCATGGCGAAAAAATGATAATCGTTTTTCTGTTGGTGTTTCTTAAGACAGCGCCTGCATGGATTGAAATTATCTCATACTAAATAACAATTAAACAACAAATAAAAAACTGCAGCATCAGGCCTAATTTTAGTAGATAACAAAGCATTTTTAGTAACAGATTTTGGTGTAAAAAATTTAAGAATATTGCTTGACAAAAGAAACAATTTCAACCCTCACATCAAAAACGCTTCAAACAAACTATCAAAAATTTGTGGTATTTGTATAGAATCACAAAAGTGTTTCGTCCTAAGCCTCTGTTTAATTACTACAAGACTTTCTTAAAACCCATCGTTCATCATGGTATTTTAGTATACGGTTGCGCACACGAAATTAATCTAAAGCACATTTTAAAATGCAAAATCGAATCGCAGGTGATTTTTTTTCGAAAGATGCTCTCACTCCGTTCGGAACCTTACGATTGAAGATAAATTATAACGTGTTTTTGAAATTCAATTGTATGCACCACTATTCAAAGAAGTAGTTTGAACAGTTTTTGTAAACTAGCAACTGAAATTGAGCAAATCGTGGACAGCCCCGTCGGACTTCGAAACTATCATCTAGTTATGATAAAAAAAATTGATGGCAAGGGTACATGTGTCAAGTTAAGGCTTCAAAATAGAATGAAAATAGTAAATAACTCTTTTAATGATTTGAAAGAGTTTGAAAATATACCTCATATTGATAGTCGATATTGGTTCAATTGCTGGGTTCACCTGATTTTAGACTGCTAAATCGGTGATATTGAAAATTTGCACGACAGCATGTTTGAAAACTAGAAATGAAGCAACTTACACGTACTACTTGGGTGTTGAGAAAACAATCAGTAAAAGCTTTCATACTCATCAACCAAGCATTATTGCGGAGCATGTTTCACAAGTATCCCTGAAAAAAAATTATTTTTTGGGTTTCAGTTTGCGTTTAGTAAAATGAATACCCTCTTGAACTTGTTCACTTGTACTGCTGCATGCGCTCAGTTTAGTGTCCTGTATCCAAAAGTTTCCGTCCTGTTCTACAGGAGTTACGGAGACTCTAGACACATGTCACAGCTAGTAGAAGCGTAGAAGCAATAATCATAAAGTGAACAATATCAAGAAATGTGAAGAAACCGGTTAGAGTGACTTACCACAGTTTCGCTAGAGCAATTTTGGAAAAATTAAAATCTCGCGTTTGTTTTGCCAATTTATATGATCAATACTATGGTTACAAATTTACTACTGCTACCAGTGATGGAACTAAGGGTCTTGGCTTGGAAACAGTACAGAAACAAATTAAGTTTAACGTTGAAAAATCATATCAGTTCAGTTTTCTTTCGCCATCTGCTTTTGTTTTTCTTCGAAAAGAAAAAGAATTTGCTTATAATACCCATACATTACGGTCAACAACGTCGTGAGGGGCGACTGCTTTTGAGCCGTCGAGTGCTTTAACGAGCAGAATTTTACACTGAGAAGAAACCTAAGGACGGAAGTTGTGACAGCTACCCGAAGTAGCCATTTAAGTTTCGGGTTCAAGTCTTAATATAAAGAGGTTGCCTTATCTATTTTCAAAGATTTTTAAAAACAAATTTATGAGCTTCAATAAATTTATATTCTCTTAGTTAACTAGGTAAATATTATGTGTTTTGTTATTTATAGCTGAGCCAGATCTGTTATGACCACAAACATAGCGAATCAGTCCTAAAAGTTACTTTAATCATTGACAGTTCAGTTTAATTTGCCCAACAAAAAGTTGAAAGAAACCTACATGAA
Source organism: Symsagittifera roscoffensis (assembly GCF_963678635.1). Classification (NCBI taxonomy): domain Eukaryota; kingdom Metazoa; phylum Xenacoelomorpha; order Acoela; family Convolutidae; genus Symsagittifera; species Symsagittifera roscoffensis. The sequence goes on from NC_087062.1 coordinate 58,718,838, forward strand.
GTGATAAGGTAGGAGAGGAGTGGTTACATAAAATGACATGGTCTGTTTGTTATTCCTACCTCGTAATTTTGGACCTCAATTTTGGACTCCGCCTTCTTGCAATTAGTTCTCAATTAACTCTCAATTATTTCTCAATTGAGACCTGAAAATTAAATTGAAAGGCACACGAGAACAAATAGTCTTTTTGATAGCGGAAAGGTCAATGAAAAGAAACTGTTCAGAGTCTTCATGAATGAAACTAGCAGAATAATACTACTACTCATTGTTTTGTTTTTCCTTCTGAAGGAATTCAAATATGTAAATGATCCGACTTTCAAAGAAATTTACGCAATATTTGAGCTCCGATGTTTTTTTCTAGCAATTTTTTGACATAGGGTACTGGCAATTTTTGACGGCCATTTTTTGTAAATTCCAAAACTTATCATTGCTCTGAGCTTAAGTTCAAACAGATGTGCCAAAAATTGCTAGTACATTCTGAACAAATACATCGGAGCTCAAATATTCCGTAAATTTCTTTGAAAGTCGGATCATTTACAAACTTGATCTCCTTCAGAAGAAAATTTGAGCTCCTTCAGAAGAAAAACCGTATAATTCTGCTAGCATTACGAGGCCAAAATGTGCTTTCTGTGCATTGCAAGCGGATTGCGCAACAGGCCAAAATCAGATTTGTCGCGGAATCCGCAACCTTGCTACTTTTCTTTGATCTTCTTTGCTGTTTTGGATTCCACAAACAAATGCCTAAAAAACTAAGCCGCTCAAAATTGCGGCATAGCCAAATTTGCGGAATCTGCGATCATATTTGCGGAATCCAGAACAGTTTTTGGAATCCACGAACAAATAATAAGATATTTGTATAGTTAAATTGAACTGTTGCGGATTCCGCAACTGTAAGCGGAACCCGCAAATTGTAAGTTGAATCCGCTTTTTGTATGCGGATTCCGTTTACATATATGTATATGTGTAGTATGGCGTTTAAAATTATGTGTTTCAATTACTGGTCACCTAATACTTTTGAATTACTGGTTAAATTTTGCCGAATCTACTTACAGTCTCAACAGTCATTCATATTGGAAGTATTCCTTACACGAAATAAGTCTTCGCTTACAAATTAATAGCATCGAAACTTAATATCGAAGCTATCCCAAGTTGGCCAAATTAGTATCGTCTGTAAACCACCATAACTTTACAAAAATGTTCACAAGTCAGACTTGTGATAATTTTTGTAAAGTTAAGGTGGCTTACAGACTATACCAATTCGGCCATTTTGGGATAAATCAAAATCATAGACTGAATTAAAAATCATAGACTGAATGAATTCCTTGCTTACGATTTAACAGCTTGAAGTATATCGAACTTCTCCCAAAATGGCAGAATTGGTATAGTCTGTAAAGCACCTTAACTTTACAAAAATATTCACGAGTCCGACTTCTGAACACTTTTGTAAAGTTAAGGTGGTTTACAGACTATACCAATTCGGCCATTTTGGGATAAGTCCGATGTACTTCAAACTGTTAATTCGTCTTCGTACTTGAAGCGAGGAATTAATTCAGTCTATGATTTTGAAAGAAATAAAAACTAAAAGAAAAAATTTGTTGTGGTCGGAACTTTTTTTGAATCTGGATGAATGTTGATCATTGGGTAAAAGAGTTTTCTTCCGGGATAGAAAAAGGAAAAATAGAAGAATAAAAAGGAAAGTAGGGAGAATTTGAATGCTGGAAACGCATGGTGGACTTTGTTCAAAAAATTATCGACTGGTCTGTCCAATAGACCTCATGAGAGCTTCCCTCATCTTGGCCATGCCCAGATAGCATGGGGTTTTGGCAGCTGCTCCGATTGACCCCGCCAGTTGAGCCAATCCGATTTCCATCTTCCGCACTCCGTCATTCTACATGTTTAAACAATCGCTATTGTCTATCGAGAAAAAGAATGAATTATGTACATAATTTTAAATTCTAGTTGAGCTATTTACTGGAGCTATATTTGTATAACTTTGAAAGGCTTCGAGGAAAAGAGGAAAAAATTGTTTTTTTTTTCTAGCGAACGCCGCCAACCCCCCCCCCCCCCATCCACAAAAAAACATCTGAAAATTAGTAGATGCTGCAGAAATAGTTTTTAGAAAAATTTTAGGATTGTTCGGCCAGAAACTGCTGTCACATGCAGTAGCGGATGAT